>NC_048298.1:137405778-137475274 GCF_013100865.1 Trachemys scripta elegans
GGATAAGGGTGGGGGCAGTCAGGGGACAAGAGGCTGGGAGGCTTAGATAGGGAGTGGAGTCCTGAGGGGCAGTTAGGGGCAGGGGTCCCAGGAGGGGGCAGTCAGGGGACAAGGAATGGGGGGAGGGTTGGGGGTTCTGGGGGGGCGGGAAGTGGGAGGGGCAGGGGCGGGGCTAGGGCGGGGCTCCTCCCGTCCTCTTTTTTGCTTGCTGAAATATGGTAACCCTAGAAATATTTAACAGCCTCAGAAATTCTTGCTGTTCAGAAATGTTTCCTGGTATTCAGCCTACATTTTCTCATTGCTAAATTTCACCGCTTTACTCTTAGACCCTATGGACTCTCTTTAACAATTCCTCTCTCTACAAGGCAAATGCTTCAAGGAGGATGGGATGAAATGAGATGAGATGGCATAGATGCTAGCCAGAGAGAGAAAGAGATGTGAATGGATGGAAGAAAGAGCGATGAATAAGAGAGACAGAAAGATGGATGACAGACAAGCCCAAGTACTCTGTGGCAAGGCCCTCTGGTTTCAGCAAGCCTATTGTTTAGCAAAAGGGAAATTCTGTGGCAGCATCAGATCATATTGTTTTTAAATGGACATGTTCATTGAACAAATAATGCCATCAGCACCGAGCCCTCTGGATTATTTTTGGGACCCAGATTGTGAATTCCTTACACACACTGAATAGTATCTTGCTCCATATGTAGCCCCATTGAAATCAATAGGGCCATCTGTGAAGTAAGATTCTACTCAATAAGAGGAATGTACTCATAATCTGCCCCTTTGACATGAAACTTCATTCATGTTATGGTGCCCTTAATTTTTATTACTTTCAGTGTACTGCAGAATTTTGTATTGTGTAACTGTATAGGAGAGGGTGTTGGGGGAAGCTGGAGGTTTTGACAGTTGGGTAGGAAGCAGCTGGGGATCTGAGCACCTGGGAAGGAGTAGGAGGCAGTTTGGGATTAGCACATTAGTTGGATGTTTCTGCTAAAATGGTCCACTGTAAAGCAGTTACAAATGATGGTGTAGCACCCATAAGGGAATGTCAGGATTACATTTAGCTGTGCCATGACTTGTTAAGGATTGAAAATCTGCTGAGGGCATTAAAGGGGGATAGCTCTGGTTGCATGGCAACAGCAGAGCTGTAAGTGCTCTCAGGATATGTCTACTCTGCCATGTAAGCCCACAGTTAGTGGGACTCGAATCTGCAGACCCTGGGTTTGCAAGCCCAGGGCTTGAGCATCCACACACATTGGTGACCACAGGTTTACAGTTTGTGGATTTGGGCCCCAAATCTGGAGATCCAGCATCCACACTGCAGCACACAGACCTGAGTCAAACCATCTATCCAAGCTGCCTGGTGCTCTCCCTCACCCTCCCAGTTGTTGCCACTCTAGCCCTTAGTTCATAATGCAGTGTGGGAAAACTTGACTGTCCATCCTGCTTGTCACAAGAAGCTGTCACAACCCACCAAGTTCCCAACATCTTGCTGAGCCGTCTTTTGGGTCTGCATGCTCCAGGCAACTGGAGACAGCATCGTGGCAGAGTCACCATTTGAAGAGCTTCTCTTGCTTGTGCTTTCACTCCTGTTTCACCAAATGGGCAGAGCTTCAATGAGATAATGGTGGACATTCTGGCAGCATTTTCTGACCCACCAAAGGCATCTGGAGGAGGAGTCGGAGGAGGAAGAAGACACAGTCATTGAGCACTTGAACTGGCTGATGCTGCTTACAACTCTCAGGATAGCCACTGATGCCACCTGTGTAGACTAGCACTTCTGGATCCACAAGCACAGACTGGGCCACAAGCACAGACTGGTGGGACCATATGGTCATGTGGACCTGGGATGACCAGCAGTGGGTCCAGAACTTTCACATGAAGAAAGTTACATTTCTGGAGCTTTGTGAGCAGCTTGCCCCGACTCTCCAGCATCAGGACACACATATGAGGGCAGACAATACCAATCCAGAAGCAGGTTGCTATAATTGTCTGGAAGCTGGCTACCCCACAATGCTACAGGCCAATTGCTAACCAGTTCACCATTGCAAAGTCAACTGAGGGTAAAGTGGTGGCAGAGGTTTTTGAGGCAATCAGGCGTGCAGTTTACACCAAGGTGGCAGTCATAAAAGATATTCCAAAAGTATCTGCTGATTTTGAGAAAATGGGGTTTCCAAATTGTGCCGGGGCACTGCACTTGGCTCTCTGCTCTTGGCCCCACTCTGTGGAGGGGTCTCTGGGCAGAGGGCACTGGGCATAATGGTTTGTGGGTGGTTAAGTGTGGGGCACTGTAGTTCTCAACCTGCGGCCCAGAAAATAATCAATATGCAGCCCACAATGATAAATAGGTTAAGAACCACTTCACCAAAGATTCACCAAAATCTGGCTGTGCTCCTGTGACCAACTAGCAAGGACTTCTTCAAGTCGGTGGCCATAACAAATACAGCGGAAGGTTCACTCAGCGGTCAGAATAAAATGGAAGAATTAAATCCCGAGCAGCTATACTTGAACCAGGGAGTGACTTTCATTTTCTGGGAGTTGATTGGCCAATCTTGGGACTCCTAATCCCGGATCCAAATCTGCCCCCAACTGTTGCAGCCCCAGCCTCAGCCCCCTTACCCCTGTCCGCACACACACCCCAGCCGCGGCCCCACTCCCGGCTCTTGGGAAGGGGGGCATGGACAGAGGTAAGGGAGGGCACGGCCATGAAAAGTCTGGGGACCCTTGGAGTAGCTGTTTGGGCTAGGGCTGGAGCCTGGGCTCTGAGACCCTCCCCCGTCCAGCCTGAGTCTGAACTTCTACACTGCTATTTTTAGCCCTGCACCTCAAGCCCCTTGAGCCAGAGTCAGTTGGCCTGGGCTCTGAGACTTGCTGCTGCAGGCTTTTTTTTTTTTTTTTCTGTGCAGATCTACCCTAAGAGACAAACCTGAACCTGAATCTTTTGTAGACTGTTCCAGGAAAAGCTGCCAAGGGAGATTTAATTGTTTGCAAGTACTCTGGCTTAGGGAGTTAGAGGACCTTCACATGGACAAAGGCGCCCTTTAATACCTGCTAAGGGATGAAGATTTAAGAGAAGTTGTGACTCTCTGGGTATTTCTGGGTCAAGTCACAGTAAAACTGCAGCTAAACGCCTTTTCACTTTAGTCAAATATATAAGAAGCTACTTACATGAGCAGGAAGAGTTGGAAGATCAGGGATTGTCTGCACTGGTGGCATTAAAAGATAAGATTTTATACCTCATTGCTACAACAATAGAGTAGCAAATGGAAAGAACTGATGAAAGATCATTCAGAAACAGTACAGTGAAAAATTAAAATAGAATGAAATAATGAAAAAAATTAAAACCAGCCCCCTGCTGTGAAATTTGTCACCCCACCCCAGAAAACAAAACCAATTTTAAAGAAAGACTCATAGACTTTAAGGTCAGAAGGGACCATTATGATCATCTGGTCTGACCCCCTGCATGCTGCAGGCCACAAAACCGTCCCTACCCCTTCCCTTGACTCTGCTGTTGAAGTCCCCAAATCCTGTGGCTTAGTGACTTCAATTGGCAGAGAACCCTCCTGCTAGCGATCCCTGCCCCATGCTGCGGAGGAAGGCGAAAAACCTCCAGGGCCTCTGCCAATCTACCCTGGAGGAAAATTCCTTCCCGACCCCAAATATGGCGATCAGCAAAACCCCGAGCATGTAGGCAAGAGTCTCCAGCCTGACCCTTGTTAGCCATTATACTATTTACCTGCCATGGCTCGGTATTCCTTGGCTAATATCATGTTTTTCCATTAAACCATTCCCTCCATAAACTTATCTAACTTAATCTTAAAACCAGACAGGTCCTTCGCCCCCACCATTTCCCTCGGAAGGCCGTTCCAATATTTCACCCCTCTGACGGTCAGAAACCTTCGTCTAATTTCAAGCCTAAACTTCCCCACGGCCAGTTTATATCCATTCGTTCTCGTGTCCACATTAGTACTAAACTGGAATAATTCCTCTCCCTCCCTTGTATTTATCCCTCTGATATATTTAAAGAGAGCAATCATATCCCCCCTCAGCCTTCGTTTTGTCAGACTAAACAACCCGAGCTCCTCTAGTCTCCTTTCATACGACAGGTTTTCCATTCCTCTGATCATCCTAGTGGCCCTTCTCTGTACCCGCTCCAGTTTGAGTTCATCTTTTTTAAACATGGGAGACCAGAACTGCACACAGTACTCCAAATGAGGTCTCACCAGCGCCTTATACAACGGAAGCAGCACCTCCTTATCCCTACTAGATATACCTCGCCTAATGCATCCCAAGACCGCATTGGCTTTTTTCACCACCACGTCACATTGTCGACTCATAGTCATCCTGCGGTCTACAAGGACCCCTAGGTCCTTCTCCTCCTCCGTTACTTCTAACCAATGCGTCCCCAGCTTGTAACTAAAATTGTTGTTAGTCATCCCTAAATGCATCACCTTACACTTTTCACTATTAAATTTCATCCTATTTCTGATACTCCAATTCACAAGCTCATTCACATCTCCCTGCAGAATATCCCTATCCTCCTCCGAATTGGCAACGCCTCCCAGCTTCGTGTCATCCGCAGACTTTATCAGCACACTCCTGCAATCGGTTCCGAGGTCAGTAATAAATAGATTAAATAAAATGGGTCCCAAAACCGAACCTTGAGGAACTCCACTGGTGACCTCCCTCCAACCTGACAGTTCACCCTTCAATACGACCCACTGCATTCTCCCCATTAACCAATTCCTTATCCACCTCTGGATTTTCATATCGATCCCCATCTTTTCCAGTTTAACCAATAATTCCTCATGCGGTACAGTATCAAACGCTTTACTGAAATCAAGGTATATTAGGTCCACCGCATTTCCCTTATCTAATAAGTCCGTTACTTTCTCGAAGAAGGAGATCAGATTCTTTTGGCACGATCTGCCCTTCGTAAAACTATGTTGTAATTTATCGCAATTGCCATTAACCTCAAGGTCCTCAACTACTTCCTCTTTTAGAATTTTCTCCAGCACCTTGCACACTACAGATGTTAAACTAACAGGCCTGTAGTTACCCGGATCACTTTTTTTCCCTTTCTTGAAAATAGGAACCACATTAGCTATTCTCCAGTCTAACGGAACCACCCCCGAGTTTACAGATTCATTAAAAATTATCGCTAATGGACCTGCTATTTCCCGCGCCAATTCCTTCAATATTCTCGGATGAAGATCATCCGGTCCGCTCAACTTAGCCCCATTAAGGTGTTCAAGTTTTGTTTCTACTTCGGATACGGTAATCCCCACTCCTGTATCCCCCTCTGTCACGCTGCTAGTATCCCTAATACCTTCATTGGCCTCATTAAACACCTACGCAAAATATTTGTTGAGATATTGTGCCATGCCTAGATTATCCTTAATCTCCTCTCCTGCTATAGTCTTCAGTGGTCCCACTTCTTCTTTCTTTGCTTTCTTCCTATTTATATGGCTGTAAAACCTCTTACTATTGCTTTTAATTCCCCTCGCAAGGTCCAACTCTACATGGCTTTTGGCCTTTCTCACTCTATCTCTACATTCTCTGACTTCACTAAGGTAAGTTTCCTTACTGATCCCTCCCCTCTTCCACTCTTTGTACGCTTTCTGAATGAGCCCTTGATGGTGTGGCTGATGTGGTTGGGTCCTCTGATGCTGTTGCCAGAGTAGATATGGGGACAGAGTAGGCAACGAGGTTTGCTACAGGGATAGGTTCCTGGGTTGGTGTTTCTGTGGTGTGGTGTGTAGTTGCTGGTGAGTATTTGCTTCAGGTTGGGGGGTTGTCTGTAAGCGAGGACTGGCCTGCCTCCCAAGGTCTGTGAGAGTGAGGGATCATTTTCCAGGATAATCTGATCTACAACCTATCCATTAATCTGGGCTTGAATAGGGACTGGGAGTGGCTGACTCATTACAGAAGCAGCTTTTCCTCTCCTGGAATTGACACCTCCTCATCTATTATTGGGAGTGGACTACATCCACCCTGATTGAATTGGAACTGTCAACACTGGTTCTCCACTTGCGAAGTAACTCCCTGCTCTCCATGTGTCAGTATATAATGCCTGCATCTGTAACTTTCACTCTATGCATCCAAAGAAGTGAGGGTTTTACTCATGAAAGCTTATGCCCAAATAAATCTGTTAGTCTTTAAGGTGCCACCAGACTCCTTGTTGTTACTGTTGTAAGTGATCAGATAGAGAAAGAGCAGAAGCTGGGGAATGGAAGCTAAGGCAGTTGCATATAATTCTGTGCAGTCGCCTTATACACAGAGCACTGGTCAGAGAGTAAAGCAGCACTTCCTCCCAAGGGAAAAGGAGTCTCCCATGCTGATGAATGAGGTAAGGGAACTAAAGGCCAGTATTGATGCAATCTAAGATGTGAACGCTGAAATTAACATATTAAAGCAAGCTGTCCGGAACTGTGACAAAAGAACTGATAATGGTATGAGCAGCCCTGCAGCCATGAAGCAAGCCCAGAGAAGAGGCAATCTGACAGAGGCAGTACTTGCTATCACTGTTTCAGATATGGCAGGAAAAAACACTATCAGTCGAGATGAGGTATAGGAAAAGCAGAGATAAAGCTGATACTGTGTCTGATTTACCAGGAGCAGCCTGCAGTTGCTGCTCCTGAGGGAATTCTGAGCCAAAAACATTTAAAATTCTCCACACAATATTTTAAAATTCTGCAAATTTTATTTGTCAATAAATAAATGTGGAGACTCCAGCATGGCAGTGGGGAGCACAGGCCACTGGCTGCATGGAGGAGGGTAATCACCCTGCAGCCCTCCCCAGGACATGGATTCTGCAGTGAGGCTGCTCCCAACCCTGACACAGCGCAAGGGCTGGGCCGGTCCCAGAAATACACCTGGGGCCCTTTTCCTCCACGCCAGGCGCACCAGGTGTGGGCAGGCAGGCTCAGCCCGGCAGGATCCAAGTGTGGAGGGGCTTAGTGTGGGGGGATCCAGGTGTAGAATGAGAGGGTTCTGTGTGGTGCAATCTGGATGTGGGCAGCTGAGTGAGGTGTCTGGGTGTGGGGTGGGATCTGGATGCACAGGGCTTGGTTCGGGGGTTCTGGGTGCAGGGGCAATGGGATTCTGAAAGGGGTCTAGGCAAAAGTGGTTGCGGCTCAGCGGTGCAGTCTGGGTGTGGGGGACTCAGCAGGGGGGATCCAGGAGAACTTGGTGGGCTGGGGGTCTGGGTACAGCTGGTTGGGGCTCAGTGGGGAAAGGTTCTGGGTGCAGAGGCTCACCAGGGTGGTTCAGGTGCAGGGGAGGTGGGGGGCCGTTGGGGTGGTGAGGAGTTCTGTGACACTGCCACAGCCCCAGGGCCAGAGGATTTCTCTGCCAATGCCATGGCCCCAGGGCTGGAGGAGCTGTGCCCTCCCTCTCTTTTGCAATAACGAACACCTAGCTTAAATAGCCAAATGGCTTGGAATCTGGAGGTTCATTGTAGCGTGAGTGTACTGTATTTTCTCAGAACATCATGTGTTTAACATGTCCCTCCAAAAGCGATCAAATTTAAATTCCTGAGCATGCCCCTGGTGGGTGGAAAATAATATCTCAGGGACACACCTTAGAAAGCTTGAAGAGTTATTGTAGAAGTTGGGCTTGATTTTAACACTGCCATTGGAACTGAAATCCCTTCCAAGGGATGGATTGAAGTCTAGTTCCAATTAAGCAAAGATGATCACATCTTGATGGTTCCTGTGCTGGCCAAATTAGAGATCATTGGCTACAGAGTTATTGAGGAGATAGTCAAACACCGCTGCTGCAATTTACCTGAAGAGGCACCAGCCCCTAGCCTCATTAACAATATGAAATGTGTTCTTTCCTCATGTTGGCAGTTTGATAACTGAAGTATAATTAAATGCAGTAAAAAAACACACACAAATGCAGCATAAAAACATTCACAAATGCAGCTTGCTCATGTCCCATTGCTGCTCCATCCTTTTAAAGCAGGCATACACAACATGTCCCTGCCTCCACAATCAGAGAATCCCCTTTGATTATCCCTCAACAGACCTTCACTTCTTAAAGGGCAAAGGCAAATCGAATCCTGACATTCGCTTATGTGTGCCACACTCCCCGCTCTTATGTTAGGAGCATGTACTGGGCCTTTAAGAGCAGAGCACATGTTAGCGGGAACTGGATTGGGGCTAGTGAGAACTGGCTGGAGGCACTCCATAGTCAGCTTTACCAACTACACAGCTAGGAGCACATGGCTTCCCTTTGTTTTATGTAGTTCTGTTTTAGTTCTAATAAAACCTTACTTCTATATCCAGACTGTGCCTCCTTCTTACGAAACCACAAGACAACACATTGTAAATGTAATGTCGTCCCAACATTTATATTAAAAAAAATCTAACATACAGTCCATCCATTTGACTTATTAGTAGTCATCCACGAGTTCCACAAGTGCATGGTGCCGCTCTCTTACCAAGTGGCAGAGTACTTGTCAGGAACCTTTCAGAGAAAGGAGGGAAAGGCAAATTAAGATCCTAGTGGGAAGATAAGATTCATGTAGTACTTGAAAGAAAAGGGGATAGCTTAGTCTATGAAGTAAAAGCAGAAGATGAAAAAGGATGTGTTAGAGTTCTTCACTGCAATTTTTTACTTTCCTGTGACTTCTTAGTCAGGGATATAACTCCATCTTCTAACCCACCACAGCACAAGACACAGAAAACAAGGCAAGCTAGTGCAATAAGAGATAACATAAGGACAGGAGTTTGGATTCCAATGATTCTTATAGTGAGAGTGAAGATGAACCATGTTACGTCATGGTACCAGATACTCCCCATAGCACAGACATTCAATTCAGAGGTAGAGGCCTGGGAACTGAGGATGTAGTTGATTCTGTAAACTTGAAAGCAGCTGGTCGGAGTGATAGGACATTCACACCTGCTGTAGAGAAACATGAATGCCAAAACAAGACCATGGAACCTGAAACAAGTAATGCACAAGAGGACAGATCACCAGAACAATCCACTAACATGTGAAGTCACCTGACCAGCGAGAGACGAGACCCACAGACACTGACATGTGAATGATTAGGAACACCTACTTATAAGTGTCTAAATCCAACTTTTGGACTAGTGAATGTATCATGGAGTTATCCATGTGTTTGTCACATGCCATACCAAGTGCCTATTCCTGGACCTAATCTTACATTTCTATCCAAGGCTGATGTAATATTGGGAGATGAAATATTTGATAGCTCTGGATAGTTTATAATTATGTTAACTTAGTACTGTGATGCTATATGATTGAAACATGACAATTTATATAATGAATATTGCCATTGTTAGACAATTGCAACAAATGGTGTATAAATATATCATGTATGGTGTTAATGAAAATGTTATGATTTGCTAAGTATGATTATCCTGTTTATATCCATGTATCATCACAGTATCTGAAGTTAGGAATATTGGTTATATAGATCTATATCCCAAATGTGTTTGCTCCTGGGATAACATCCCCAAGGTAATTTACATCCAATCTGGCCAGCACATTGTGAATGAACTATTCAAGTTGATGGCCCATTAAAGAACACCTAACACTCACAATGGCCCATAGAAGAAACTCCTCCTGACCCAGTGAGCCTTCCTGTGGACACCTTAGCCAGAATATGTGTAAAAGCTGCTCCTGTGAGTCTTCAAAGCATGTAAGGGTCATGTGACTCTGGATTCCATCTTGGGCCAATAATAACAAGGAAGCTCTAATCAAGGACTGATGACCCCAAGCTGTTTGGGTAAGTTCCATAGAGAAATTTGCAAACTAGCAGTTTATTCTATCACTGCTTCAAACCTGATATAAGAACTTTTCAATCTCTTGTATGTACATGATTTATTTAACCATTTTGACTCTCTTCTATTTATTTTCTCTTATAAATAAACCTTTAAATTTCAGTTACTAACAGATTGGCAGCAGTGTGATTATTGGCTAAGATCTGAGTTATATATTTACCTGGCTAAGTGGCTGGTCTCTTGAGATCAGAAGAAACCTTGGTTTGATTAAATTGGTTTTCAATAGCCACTCATCACAAAGTCTAGTGTCGGGGTGGTGAAATAAGGACTGACTTCATATTAACCAATGTGGTGAGACAGAATTTTACTTTCATTACTGGCTTGGTAGAATAACCACCAGTTTGGGGTGAGTCTGCCCCATTTCTCAGCAGCTTGTACTGAATCTGGCATCCTTAGCTGTGACCCACTGAAGCTCAGTGAAAGGTATATTTTCTAACTAGCTTGCCATATGCCCAGTAACTTGGCATGACATGGTTATAGCACTGATCATATAGGAACTGTTATTCCATAAGATATGACTATTTTGGGGAATTTGAGGTGTTCAGGACTGACTGTTCAGTTGGATAATGGAACTAAAATTGCCACAGAAGCTTTCTGCTGAATGTGACAAACTAAATTTACTTGCAGAAGGTTTCACTGTCAGTACCAGAGCTTGTTACAGAGGAAGATACTCAAAGACTAACTTGAGAATGACTGTTACAAGCCTGTGGAACTTGGATGACTGCTAATAAGTCAAATGGATGAACTGTATGATATATTTTGTTAATAGAAATGTTGGGATGACATTACATTTATGAGTGGGGAGTGTAGCACTCAGAAGTCAATGTCAGGCTTATGTTCTCCTGTGCCCTATCCCTTTAAGGACTGAAAGTCTGCTCAGAGGGTCAACAGGGATGCTCTGGTTGCAGACACAGAGATGGATGTGCTCTAAAAGGACTGAGCAGTAATGGGGCTTGTGCAAGGTGTATTTCTTTGTTTTTTTTATACTAAAGTTAATAAAACTTCAGTTTTAACTGTCCCTGGTCTGGGAGTGAAACAATGGCATAATAATTATTATCATTAGGCTTCTGAGTTAGCACCCAAATGAAAGGAATGGGTAAGTAGGCTCATCACAGAGCTATTACTACAGGCTGGCTGCAGACTCAGGCAGACATCACTCCATTGGTTTCATTCAGGTCATGTTAGGGCAAGTGGTCTTCACAAAGGCTAGAGATTTAACATTTTTTAGAAAATGAAAGCTGAACTTCTAGAGCACAATTCTGCAGCAAGGTCTGTATTGCATAGCAGTTGCATAGACAGGAATTCCCAGAGCACATGGGGCCCTGTTGACAGAGAGAGGGACAGAAAGGAAGCAGACCATACCAGATCCAGAGAGGTCACAGAACTCAGAGTGTGCCAGAGAAGAAGAGTCTGGTGGCTTTCAAGGCCTGCAGATGGAGCCCTACCAAAGTAGATGAGGTTGTGGCTGCTGGGTCTGAAGACATAGCCGGTGGCCCGTGGGTTGTTGACATCAGCCCCCTTCTCAAGCATCGCCTTCACAAGTTTGAAGTTCTTATTCACCACAGCGATGTGGAGAGCAGTCTCCCCTGCAACACACAATCACACCCCTTTTGTAATGCCAACATTGCACCACAGGGACCAGAGGCACTTCAGAGATCCACTGTGCAACCAAGGCCACTTTATTAGTAAATAACTGAGAAACCCAATGGGCAAAGTCTGGGGTGTTCAAAGGACCCTAAGGAAGTCACCTGCCCAGCTCCCATAGAATTCCAGTTGCATGTGAGTGATTAATGTCCCTGGAAAATTGCAGCCCAAACTCTTATCTCTGTTACACTGACTGTCCCAGTGACTTCAATGGATTCACCCCAGCATAAAGGAGAGTAGAATTTTGTCCATTGTTTTCACCAATACACCTTTTATTGTCTTAGCCCTAAGATAGGAGTTGCAACTGTGAAATTAATTGCTGTTAAATGAATTTCACTTGCAACTTCTCTCTCACCACTTTTCAGTGAAGTGCTTTAGTGTCTCGTTAATTCCATTTATGCTCCTGCTCATATTTTACACTTCTGTAACACTTTCCAGCTGAGGATCTCAGAGCACTTCACAAATGTTCATCAATTAAACCTCACGTTAGCCTGTTTGCAAGAGCCTGGAATCACTAGTCTGAAACTAAATGCAGCGAAATTAAGTGACTTGCTCAATAACAGGATGATGGCTAGAATTCAAGTCTCCTGACTCCCCATCCCTACTTGAGCCACTAGATCATATTCTCTCCTCCCTTGCAGTTGGTTCTGGAGTAAAAGGAGGCAACTCTTTAACAATGCACAGTGACAATACAGTTCTCGGTAGACTCTACAGAAAAAAATCCATATCCTGGTGAAAATGCAGAGGGAATTAATGAAGGTAGAATGTAATTTACAAACCCGGGAATTAATAACCCCACTCTGGAGGGCCTAGGTTTTATGTCTCATCTGGAAGATGGCCGCTCCAGCAGCACTGAATCCTCCTAACAACATGTGAGGTATTTGGGCCAGTACTGACTAATAGAGGAGACCAACCTCTAGAGAATCAATCACACCACTCCCTGGAGCTTATCTCCCTCTAGTACCACACTGGTGGTAGGTCAACCTCCGGGTCCGGCGGTAAGCAATCGATCTTCTGGGATTGATTTATCGTGTCTTGTCTAGACGCGATAAATCAATCCCGGATTGATCCCGGAAGTGCTCACCGTCGACACCGGTACTCCTGCTCCACGAGAGGAGTATGCGGAGTCAACGGGGGAGCCTGCCTGCCGCGTCTGGACCCGTGGTAAGTTTGAACTAAGGTACTTTGACTTCAGCTACGTTATTCACGTAGCTGAAGTTGCATATCTTAGTTCAAAGTGGGGGGTTAGTGTGGACCAGGCCAGAGACACTAGATTCAGTAATAATTTAGATGGAAAAGCATCTCCTACTGAATCAATACTACTTCCTCCAGCACTTAGATCTTTCCTTGGAGGTTTTCCACTCATCTTGACCCTGATTAGCTAGGAGTCCAGATATAATGATTGGATCTCAGCTTTTGGGGTGATAGTTGGGAATAGGATATCCTCCAAGGATAAAATGATCCTCTAAACGCACCCTCTTTTAAAGGACTATGGCATAGGTTTCATTTCCTGGAGATCTGTTGGGAACACAACAGCACCTATGGGTTGTTGAAAATGCAGTTAAGTGGCAGTAAAATATGACTCCCGGAAACAGATCATTTTATAAAGGGCACTTAGGAATCTGGACACAAAGCTAACAGAATTTCAGCTACTATGCCATTCCGGCAGTCTCAGCCCATGTTTATTCATCTTGGCATTCTTACCTGCATAGAATTCTGATGTCATTGCTTCATTGACAAGTTCTGGAGCTGCATCCATCAGAATCTGTGCAGCCTCCATACTATCATACAAGGCAGCCACATGAAGAGCTGTCTCCCCCAGGGCACCTGGAGAGAGAGAGTCATATATATGTGTCGTAAGTTCCTTTGCCAGCCTAGTGAGATGAATCTTACTAAGAGTAACACACTCAATCCAGAGGACTCCCTACCCTTACGCAAAGAGTGTTTTCATCCCAACCTGCCAAGATCATCCTTTTCTACTGCTTGAGAAGTATTTCCATCCTTCAGACTCAAAGTCCCAAGGCGTCCTCTCCTTGCAGCTATCCTAGACATGGACAGCATATGGAGTACCCTACCTCTTTGATGAATATCACAAGTATGGCAGGTGAGAAGTCTCTGGATGGTTTGGACATCATTTTCCTTGGCAGCCTGGAGCAAGGGAGACTCCCAGATCCTGCAACAAGAAAAATCACCAGATTAGAGCCTTATAATAAATAAGATACCCAGAGTAAACACTTTCTTCCATGTCAGCAAAGCAGTCAAAAAAACGGGATGCAGTATTTTATTACCAAGATGATAGATAGCTTAGAAATGTCTAAGAAAGCTAGACAGGCAGATGCATGTGTAATCCACTTTCTATAAGGTCAATTTCTGCATAACCAAGGGAACTGCAGTCCATTTTTAAAAAGCCTTTGTAGTCCTGATAAAAATGTCACGTAGGAAACAGAATTCTGGCTCTACTGGTAATTTATGATTCCAGGTTATTTCTACAATATTTATAAATCTTGAGTAGAAATTGCTAATAGTAGCAAAGTAACAAGTCAAATTCCCACTAATTTCCCAATGCTAGGCCACAGCATTGTCATATCTGAACATGAGTGAAACATTTCAATACATTCTTCGTATGATTGTAAAATGCTGTATTTCCATTTCAGATTCACCAGCAGATTTCATGATTATAGACCAGTATACATTGGATTAGTGATTCTTGTTAAAGCAGAGAGTTAGCTAACATTCTCATCTTTCTCGGGCACATAGAAGTACACAATCAGTGGGCATTACATAATGCTTTGGGCCTAATTCTCATTTCACACACTGGTTTTACGCAGGTGTGCCTCCACTGATTTCAATGTGGCTACTCTGGATTTACACACTTATAAATGAAAGCTGAAGAAGGCCCTTTGAATCTGGAATAGTGAAAGAACCATAGTGGACAGTTCAGGTGCTCTAGGCAAACAGAAAAGCAAGTGGAATCTCTGTTGTTTTAAGCAGGAATGCTAAAGCAGTTCTGTAATACTGAGCAGATACCCCCTCAACATCACTGACAAGGACTTTGGAACAATCAAAGAAGAAATACACAAGGGATCTACCAAGGAGCGCCGCCAGCTTTTCTGCCGCCCTAGGCGGCGGAAGGTCCCGCCGCCGAAATACCGCTGTGGTCGCCACCCCCCAAATTGTAGCACCCTAGGTGACCGCCGAGGTCGCCTAATGGGTTGTGCCAACCCTGGATCTACCCAGTTTTCACACTGAGCCCACCGAATGCCAGAACAAGACTTGAGAAGTTTCTTCAGTGCTGTGTGAATGCTCATACAGTGCAGGCATGATTGATAAAGCTCATAGTTTTTTCCCCTCACTAGACTGTCTGAGTGTTTTGATGAAAAGGAGCTCCAACTAACAGGAGAGAGGTTCAACAGCAGAGGATGCAACACTACACAGGAGGGTACTGTGGGCATGAGCTATATCATGTTAGTGGCTATGGTGAGAAAAATGTGAATAAAATAAAACAAAATAGACAAGCTCCTAGAAAACAGATTATATTGAACAAACCTGCACTGGGCAGAGTGGAGTGGCCTAGCCCAATAGATTTTTTGCATATTGAATTTCTATTCTCAGTGGAACAGCACCTTCTAACTCCACATATCTGCTTCCTGGAGGACTTGTTCTCTCAGTGCAGGATACTAGTAACTCCCGCTGACAGCAAACAAAGACCGAATACTAATATTTTGTATTTATATAGTGCCTTACATCCAAGGGTTCTAAAGAGCTTTATGAATATTAATGAATCAACCCTCAGAATACTTGTGGGAAAGAGGGAAATATTTCCCCCATTTCATAGATTAGGCAACCAATGCACAGAGAATGGAAGCAATTTATTTAAGGTCACAGAGCAAGTCAGTGGAAGAACCAAGAATAGAACCCAGGAAATTTTGACCACCAAACACCTACTCTAATCACTAGACTACACACTCTGAGCATGTCCTATTCTAAAGAGGGTTCCAATTAAGTGCCCAATCCTACATGTGATGCTAACAGATCAGGTACCAGCTCATGCCAAAGCCCCAGGCCAATTCACTTGTATGTTAGTATAGATTAAAGTGATTGTTAAATGTATAAGAGTATATTTGGTGTTGAAATTTCATGAAAACGAATGGGATGGTACGTGCATTGTTTTCACATACCTGTATCCCGTTATAATGTAATAGCAAACATTTACATTGTGTATACTCCTGTAATTAACCCATCAAATGCGAAAGAAGCCTTGTGAAATGCAAATGAAGAACTTTAACAGAAAAGTGATCAAAGCAAGTGATCTTTGTGTGTAATGATCAGAGGTCAAAGACTCTAAATGCATTCCTCACTCTCCATCATCAAAGGAAGAGCCCACCTGGGTAGTGAACCTAGCAGCTTGTTTTCTGTGAGAAGAAGCTATAAGTATGGATTCAAAGAAAGATCCTTCATCTCTGCACTGTTCGGATTCGAACAGGCCAGAATAACTGAACGAGAAGATGGAGATCCCCAGAGTTATTCTAGGTAGCCCTGAGAGACTTTTGGGAAACTGGCAGATGACTACATCTCTGCTACCATTTGGAATTACAGACTGTGACTCACCTGTGCATATTTTTTACCTGCTTTAACCTCTCAATAACTCTCGTTTCCTTTTTTTAGCTAATAAACCTTTAGTTAGTTTAGTATAAAATTGGCTGCCAATGTTGTCTTTGGTGTAAGATCTTGGGTAAGTGACTGGTTTCTTGGGACTGGGAGCTACCTGAATGTGGTGTGATTTCTGGTGTAAGTGACCGTTTTGCACATAGTCCAGCTTGCCTGGGTGGCAAGATAGACTGGAGAGTATAAGGGGACTGTCTGTGACTCCATGGTAAGACTGGGATAGTGGTCCAGGATTTCACATTTGTTACTGGCTTGGTGAGATCTAATTATAGCACACACCATCAGTTTAGGGTGTCTGCCTTGTTTTCTGACCATCTGCCCTGAGGTAGGCACTCCTAGTGGTGAGCCAGTCAGGCAGCATGACACTGCATTTCCCCCAATCTTTTATAAGCTGCCACGAGAGCTTCAAATTAATACAATTTTCAAAGAAAAAATGGTGTGCCCATTGGCATAAGCTACAAGGTCATGTGGCACATTGTGACACTTTTGAGGTTACCCATGGGTACAGGTGAATTGCTACTGCCTGCTTATGGGTCGAGGGAGCCTTGTTTGCCCCACTCTTTCCTTCTGCAGGCTAGCAATTTGCACTCTCCAGCCCTTAGGCTTCCTGAGTGAGTCCTTGAGGCAGAACAGAGAGAACCTGTTGCTAAATTTCTGGAGGTAGTTAGCTCCCAGAGTTCTGCTTTGGCCCCGGACCATGTATCCTGCTAACCTGTCCATACACCCCACTGCATTACACTCAAGTGCCCAGTCCCTTGGCCTCTGGATACTCTCAGTGCACACAGATTCACTGCCCGCCATGGAAGCAGTGTCCACCAGCTCACTAGTTTGACCTCAGTTACAACACTCTCCTTAGCACACAGCACTTACTGGTATCTATAGTAAAAACAAAGAGAAGTTAAAGTTTATTTAACAAAGCTTAAGCTAAAGATTCAAATAGAAGCAAGTATAAGGATTGGAAATATATAACTACAGATAAAAGAAAAATATAAAACATAATCTAGAGCTATATTTATTAACAAGTTCCTTTCCTGTCTAACATGGTATTTCTCACCAACGGTCAGTCTATATAGCACTTCAAGTATCAGGTCTAGAGTGCTGGGATCCACTTTTCATGAGACACTGACAGAGTATTGCCTCCCTGACGGCGACCACCATGGGCCCTTCTTTCTCCTATTAGACAGTTCCAGACCTTTTGTCTCTTTTCATAACCAGGGCGTTTTATTAACTTCAGTTTGCCCTGATGCTAACCCCTAGTCAAGCCCTTTTTCTTGGGCTTTTTGTGTTCTGTTAAGGCTCAAGTCTGCACCTTGTCAGAGTGTAAACACTTGGCTGGGTTGGGTCGATAGATTGTCAGCTGTTCCCACTCTTGAGTGAGTTAGCCATGAGAACCACCCTACCCCAGATGACCAGTTTCACCTCCAGCAGCTTTGGAACACAAAGTACTTACATAACTCTTAAAATTTTTCCATCCATCCATCCCACAATAACTATGATGACCAGTGAGTTCTTAACTTTCAGCAGAGACCATACATGGCCGTAGGTAGCCACGGAAAAAAATTAGTGGATGCTTAGCCAGCTCTCCCCAAAGCCTCCCGTCTGCCTGCTCCCCACTGATCAGTGCCTCCCGATCCCTCCCAGTGCCTCCTGCCTGCTGCGATCAGCTGGAGCGGGGACAGGGCGTGCTGGGAGGAGGGGCAGAAATGGGAGGGAAGAGGTGGGACAGGATGGGGGCTTGGGACAGAGTGGGGGTTTGAGCACTACCCAGGCCTGGAGGAAGCTGGCGCCTATGCACACAGCTTTCTTTGGTGAAATATCATGCTGATCACAGGCGAAACATGTCTGTCTGGGCATGTCTAGGCAAATCCTTGAGTATAGACTTGTAACTGTGTACCCCCATCCATTGCCAATGTGGGGCACTTGGGTCACATACATGCCATAGCACAGGGACTCACCCAGCCAGTTTAGTCTGCCAAAGTCAGACAGCAGTTTGCAGTCTGATAATGTGATAGCCCAAGCAAATATACTGATTAGATGCACTCCCATGTTTCCTAAAAAGATGATGTAAACCACCTCTAGCAGCACGTAATGCAGCATAGTGTACTAAGTCATGCCCAGGCCTACAGCAGTAGGTCAAGAGTGAGGTCACTGGCAGAGCTGTGGTGCAGAGCAAGACTGAAACAACAGAGGGTGCTGCAATTCAGGACAGAGGTGCTTCGACAGATGTGTGTGGGGACATGGGACAGGAGGAGGGGGGAAGAAAGGGGGCTGCATCCCTCTCTGGACCTTCCTCAGTATAGCTGTGTGGAGAAACCCGAGCCTGGAGCAGCAGGGGAATGCAGGTCAGAAATGAGGTGCACTGGAGGAAGGGGAAAGCTTGCTCTGCATGTGCCTGCACTATATACCACTCTAGCTAGTGCCATCAGCCACTCAGTTCTGTGAGTAACACAATCTCTTCCATAGTAAAAAAGACAGATAAGATAGTGAGGCTGTAACACCCACCAAGTTGCTCTGCAGCTGCTATAAACACCAAGAGCAAAGTCTGTTTTCCTGCACAAATCCTGACCCTGCTGCTCAGTACAGGTGGAAATGAAGCCTTTGCACGCATACATGTGGATCCCATTCCATCTGCCACCCTTTGTGGGACAGGGTCCATCATATTTCCCACCCTTAACTATGAGAAATGGATCCTGTGAGTTACACCCAGATGATCCTAACAGACAAGCCCAGCTCACTGCTCCAGAGAAAGGTGCCAAAAACCCTACTGCAGAATGCCTGCCTATATTCAGCCTGAACATTTCCCCTTTGCTCAGTGCCACCCCATTAGTCCTAGTTATTATCTTAAATAATTCCACAACATCTTTGGCATTTACATCCTCAGATATTTGCAGATATTGTGCACCCCAAGTCCCTCTTCTTTTCTGCATGACCAAGCAGCACATAGTTTGTACACCCCCTTTGGAAGGTGACATTTCTGTTTTTCCAGGCAAGATTTGGAGGCCTGGAGTCCTGCTGAATAAACTCCATGAGGCACCTGCCATTCCCAAAACAAGCTGGTCCAGAATGCTCCTTGGCAGACAGGAACAGCCTGCACCTTTCCCCAGAGGTCTGCATCAACACAAATGAGTCAATAGCTACAGGAACCCTCTAAGGAGGTCTGAGATCTGTGAGGTGGCAACTCAGACTGAGTCAGATAGAGTAATGACAGCCTTGAAGGCAGCATTGTTTGTGGGAAGAAGGAGGGAAAGAGTGTTCATGCCATTAGAGAGGGATGCAAAATTTCTCGAGGGAGAGCGAAAATTTCTAAGCTGCCTGTCTTTCCCAAAATTCAATCAGCCAGTCAAGTGTGAGATCCATCTCTGGTGATTACCTCACTAGGGATGGAAGCAATGTATTTGTGGAAGACGGCAGAGCTTATAACAAAGCTCTATGAGCCAATGATCAAGATCAAGAGGAAGCTTTCATTGACCAGACAAACCACAGTAAAAGATACATTCCTTGTTGGCCAGCTATTGGCTGAGAGCTAGAGATGAGATAGGGCCTTTAGTGTGAGGAAGAGGGATTCCTCCCTTTCTTCCTGGTCTCCTACTCAATCACAGCCCACGACAGAGTGATGTATATACAACAAAATAAAGAACTGACTCAAACCATCACCCCTAAATATAGTTAAGCTTTGTGTACCATCTATTTTAATGGTACACAAAGCTTAACTATATTTTTAAAGAACTTTTAAAAATGATTTTAAGAGAATGCAAAGATCAGCTTTGTCATTCAGCAGAAGTATAAAATGAAAATCCAGCAATGCAAGCAGTACGGCATGCACTTAAACTCTAGGCTAAAGATGCCAGGTGTAATATCCAGGCAAGGGCTGCAGTGACTGAAGAAGAAACCATTCCCTCCTAAATATACTATCCCAGGATTTACCCTGAGCCATGAGCTGGCTGGGATAATTTGTAGATGATAGTGATGGCTTTTTGGTGGTGTCTGTATGAAACACATTAACAGTCCTCTGTTCAGCTCCTAGCAGACACATGTTCATGCTACAAAAAACATAATCCCTCCTTAGTGTCACTGTCAACCTCACCAGAGAAGGCCAAGGACTGAACGACCTTCTCCTTGCAGGGCTCAAGCACATTTGCTGGCAATCTCTCTGCCCTGCTATGCCTATGCTGTACCTGTTCTGGGGACTGAAGATTTCAATCTCCTGGGCTGACAATTGGGCACATTGTGCCAGTCCTAACTTCCCTTCCCTCTCTCTCTCTCTCTGAAACATGTCATAAGGGAGCAGGTTTGGGGTGGGAAAGGAGAGCAGAAAGCAGCAGGAGTGAATCTCAATCTGGTATCTGCTGTGGTACATTTCTGGCCAGGGAAATATCCACTCCCCCTTTCCGAGCCATAGCCATGCAACAGATGCACCAGAAAGTAACCGGGAAAGATCAGACTTGGGCATCCCCTTCAAACAGCTTGAGACTGCTGGCTGGAATCCAAGGAAGGGTGTGGCCCAAGCAGCATGGAAGGTTTGGTTACCGTGCTTCAGATGCAGGGGAATGAAAGAAAGAGGCAATTCCAAAGAGAGAAAGCTGAGAAGAGCCAGCAGCTCGGCAGCTCTGGATGCACTCCCTCAGAGATACCATCCTAAGGTATCTAAGCAGATTGTAAAATCTCTGGAAGAACAAAGATACAGCCCCACAGAAATTCAACTTGTGAGCAAGATTCCCCAAGTTAGGTCATTTGTCTGCAGCTGTCTGAGGAGTCATAGCATGCACTTACGAAACAGAAATGCACATTCTTCCCCTCACCCCACAGTTTTGCTGCCACTGTCCCTTATTCCTGATGAGGGTTGCCAGGCATCAGGTTTTCGACCACAACACCTGGTCGAAAAGGGACCGCTGACTGGGCCATTAGAAGTCCAGTTGGCTGCCTGCAGTGGGGCAGGCAGGGTGCCTGCCAGGCTCTGCATGGCTCCCGGGAAGCAGCCAGAATCTCCCTCTGGCTCCTAGGCATAGGGACAGTTACCGGGGCTCCGCCTGCTGCCTCTGTCCCAAGCACCGACTCCCAATGGCCAGGAACCACAGACAATGGGAGCTGTGGGAGTGGCACTTGCAGGCAGTGGCAATGCGCAGAGCCACCTGGACGTACCTCCACCTAGGAGCCAGAGGGACATGCCAGCCGTTTCTGGAAGTTTCCTGAGGTAAGCGCCACCTGGAGCCCACACCCCAAACCCCCTGCCACACCCCAATGCCCTGCCCCTGCCCCAGCCCAGAGCCCCTCCTGCACCCTGAACCCCTCATTTCTGGCCCCATTCCAGAGCCTGCACCACCAGCCCAGAGCCCGTACCCCTCCAACACCCCATCCCCTGCCCCTGCTCTGTGAAAATAAGCAAGTAAGCGAGGGTGGGGGAGAGCAAGTGATGGAGAGAGGGGGGATGGAGGGAGCAGGGGTGAAGCCTCAGAGAAGGGGCAGGGCAGGGCAGGGGTGAGGCAAGGCAAGGATGTTTGGTTTTCTGCAAATAGAAAGTTGGCAACCCTATTCCTACCCCACAGCCACCCTGTTATCCCAGCATTTGGGAAGGAAGAGAGAAGCTCCCCCACCAAATGGCCAAGAAGGAATTAAATGAAAACATGACAGAAGAAAGAAATCTTCCAAGCAACCAAGAACTATGAGGCCTGAAGCTTCCCACACTCCAAGCAGCCTGGAGACATGGTTGAGCCTGTGAAGTTCAGAGGGAACTGACTCCTCCTTTGAAGGAATGAATTCTGAGATATGTGTGTAGAGATGGGAGTGCTGGAGGAAGGAGCAAGGGGGTTGTCACAGGAGAAAAATAAATAGCTGCATTTCATGTTGCAAATGGAAAATAGTGGTTGTGAAGTTACAGATTCATATCTTCCAAGGCCAGAAGGGACCATTGCGGTCTAGTTTGAGCTCCTGGATAACACAGGCCATAGAACTTCCCTGAAATAATCCACCACAACCCTTGGTAAATTGTTCCAATGGTTAATTACGCTCTCTGTTAAAAATTTACACCTTATTTTCAGTCTGAATTTGTCTAGATTCAACTTCCAGACAGTCGGAAAGATTATTTTCCCTACCTACGGCCATGCAATTCCGAGAATGATGCCTTCAGGTGACCTACAGATGGCCAGAGTTGTCTAAAGTCATGTCTACTGCCAGCCCCTAAGGCCAGTGCAGGTATGTTCCAAGTCATGGAGCGTCCAGCACTTCCCTTGGGGAGACTATCCTACAGCCTCATAGACCCCTCATTTTTAAGAACTATTTCCTGGTATCCAGACTTAATTTTCTCTCTTTTCTTAGATTTCAGAGTAGCAGCCGTGTTAGTCTGTATCCGCAAAAAGAACAGGAGTACTTGTGGCACCTTAGAGACTAACAAATTTATTAGAGCATAAGCTTTCGTGGATTACAGCCCACTTCTTCGGATGCATATAGAGTGGAATAAATATTGAGGAGATATATATATACACACATACAGAGAGCATAAACAGGTGGGAGTTGTCTTACCAACTCTGAGAGGCCAATTAAGTAAGAGAAAAAAAAACTTTTGAAGTGATAATCAAGATAGCCCAGTACAGACAGGTTGATAAGAAGTGTGAGAATACTTACAAGGGGAGATAGATTCAATGTTTGTAATGGCTCAGCCATTCCCAGTCCTTATTCAATCCTGAGTTGATTGTGTCTAGTTTGCATATCAATTCCAGCTCAGCAGTCTCTCATTGGAGTCTGTTTTTGAAGTTTTTCTGTTGTAATATAGCCACCCGCAGGTCTGTCATTGAATGACCAGACAGGTTAAAGTGTTCTCCCACTGGTTTTTGAGTATTATGATTCCTGATGTCAGATTTGTGTCCATTAATTCTTTTGCATAGAGACTGTCCGGTTTGGCCAATGTACATGGCAGAGGGGCATTGCTGGCACATGATGGCATATATCACATTGGTAGATGTGCAGGTGAACGAGCCCCTGATGGTATGGCTGATGTGATTAGGTCCTATGATGATGTCACTTGAATAGATATGTGGACAGAGTTGGCATCGGGCTTTGTTACAAGGATAGGTTACTGGGTCAGTGGTTTTGTTCAGTGATATGTGGTTGCTGATGAGTATTTGCTTTAGGTTGGGGGGTTGTCTGTAAGCGAGGACAGGTCTGTCTCCCAAGATCTGTGAGAGTAAAGGGTCATCTTTCAGGATAGGTTGTAGATCTCTGATGATGCGCTGGAGAGGTTTTAGTTGGGGACTGAAGGTGACAGCTAGTGGTGTTCTGTTATTTTCTTTGTTGGGCCTGTCTTGTAGGAGGTGACTTCTGGGTACTCGTCTGGCTCTGTCAATCTGTTTTTTCACTTCAGCAGGTGGGTATTGTAATTTCAAGAATGCTTGATAGAGATCTTGTAGGTGCTTGTCTCTACCTGAGAGGTTGGAGCAAGTGCTGAGAAATCCTGGAGCTTCTCCAGAACAGACTTTCTTGACCCCACTAGTTGAGACACCTGCACTCTTGGCCCTAAGGGCTTCTCAGACATATACTGAGGTCTAGGGCTTTGGACTTTGAGGTTCCCACAGGAAGTAAGGACCATCGTAAACCTCACCATCTTACATTGTAAGTGCAAGAAAAGTTTCTTTGACCTGTCTTCTCTACCATAAACAATATCAACATGTGTGTGTGTGTGTGTGTGTGTGTGTGTGTGTGTGTATATATATATATACAATAAAAACTGAATTCCAAAACGAGACACTCCACTGCATACACTTCCCTCTGGAAGAGTGGATGAGAGAACAAATACACAACGTTAGTCATGTTTCTTAATGTACTACTGGACGGCGCTCAGATACTATGATGATGAGTGCAGTCTAAGGAGCTATGTAAAATAAAACAGTGACAGCTGAAGAATTGCAGGCATAGAAATCTGCTGCTCTGTATAGAGGGGGTTAATAATGAATCAGAGCCAAAATACACTCGACTGGCTCAATAGGGGACTCATTCATAATAACAGAGGCCTTGATTGGTCATCCAGTTCAAGAAGCAACACATTTTTCAGATTTCTTTCTGAGCACATTGGGAAATCTGCAAAGATCAGCTCCCAGCCAACATGCTCAGCATGGCTCCTAATGAGTGGCTCAGGGGAAGGAGACATCTCCCAGCCAAGTCACACCCAGTGCTGCTTCTACTGACTCAGCTCAGAGAGGGGATGTTTCCCAGCTGAGACATGTCCCAACATGGTTCCTAATGACTTGGTTCAAAAGGTAGGTTCCTTTTAGTTCCCTGCCTGTAGCAATGAGGCAATACTGACCTTACAGCAATGGCATCACGATGCATGGTGCCAGGTTAAAGGTTGTTTGCAAGGTCTGTGCCACACTGACAAAGCAAATGGGATATTCCCCCAAAGCTACTTTTTGCAAGAAAACCCCAATGATCTTGCCCTCTGGTTGGCATTTTAGTGTCTCTAGTCTCATTCACAAACTGGAAACACAGAGACATCTGCAGAAATTAAATGAATGAAAATTCTACTACTGCCTAAATTTATCCAAATCTCCACATAAAGGTTCAGGGTTCAAGTTTGGAGGTGAAGTTTATCTGAGGGGCAGTGCTGAGTTAATTTGATCTGAGCCAGGAAAAATGTTCAGATTTTTTTAACACAGGCAAAATCTGCAAACACTAGTGCTCCAGATGAGACACACTTAGTATGGCTTGGCACTGGGAGAGATGTTCCTCAAATGCAGAACTCAGTGCACCTCCATAGAATCATAGAAGATTACGGTTGGAAGAGACCTCCAGAGGTTATCTAGTCCAACCCCCTGCTCAAAGCAAGATCAACACCAACTAAATCATCCCAGCCAGGGATTTGTCAAACCAGGAGTTAAAAACCTCTAAGGATGGAGATTCCACCACCTCCCTAGGTAACCCATTCCAGTACTTCACCACCCTCCTACTGAAATAGTATTTCCTAATATCCAACCTAAACCTCTCCCACTGCAACTTGAGACCATTGCTTCTTGTTCTGTCATCTGCCACCACTGAGAACAGCCTAGCTCCATCCTCTTTGGAACCCCCCTTCAGGTAGTTGAAGGCTGCTATCAAATCCCCCCTCATTCTTCTCTTCTGAAGACTAAATAACCCCAGTTCTTTCAGCCTCTCCTCATAAGTCATGTGCCCCAGCCCTTTAATCATTTTTGTTGCCCTCCGCTGGACTCTCTCCAATTTGTCCACATCCCTTCTGTAGTGAGGGGAGCAAAACTGGATGCTATACTCCAGGTGTGACCATACCAGTGCCGAATAGAGGGGAAAAATCACTTCCCTCGATCTGCTGGCAATGCTCCTACTAATACAGCCCAATATGCTGTTGGCCTTCTTGGCAACAAGGGCACATGCTGACTCATATCCAGCTTCTCGTCCACTGTAATCCTCAGGTCCTTTTCTGTAGAACTGCTGCTTAGCCAGTGGGTCCCCAGCCTGTAACAGTGAATGGGATTCTTCCTTCCTAAGTGCAGGACTCTGCACTTGTCTTGTTGAACCTCAACAGATTTCTTTTGGCCCAATCTTCCAATTTGTCTAGGTCACTCTGGACCATATCCCTACCCTTCAGTGTATCTAGCTCTCCCCCACAGCTTACTGTCATCTGTGAACTTGCTGAGGGTGCAATTCATCCCATCATCCAGATCATTAATAAAGATGTTGAATAAAACCAGCCCCAGGACCGACCCCTGAGGCACTCCACTTGATACCGGCTGCCAACTAGACATCGAGCCATTGATCACTACCCATTGAGCCCAACAATCTATCCATCTTATAGTCCATTCATCCAATCCATACTTCTTTAACTTGCTGGCAAGAATACTGTGGGAGACCATATCAAAAGCTTTGCTAAAGGTCAAGGTATTTCATGTCCACCGCTTTCCCCATATCCACAGAGCCAGTTATCTCATCATAGAAGGCAATCAGGTTGGTCAGGCATGACTTGCCCTTGGTGAATCCATATTGACTGTTCCTGATCACCTTCCTCTTCTCCAAGTGCTTCAAAATGAATTCCTTGAGGACCTGTTCCATGATTTTGCCAGGGACTGAAGTGAGGCTGACCTGTCTGTAGTTCCCCGGGTTCTCTTTCTTCTTTTTTTTAAATATGGGCACCATGCTCCCTCTTGCTGCTTCACTCTGTGATTTCAGTTCAACAGCTTGGGATCAGTAGAGGCACACACATGCAGAACCGAAGTGAAAAATCCATTCTACTGCAGTGATTATAACGGCCACAGAGTGGCAGCAGAGGTCTGAATGATGTGAGAAAAGGCTGAAAAACTACAGGGCTCACTGAAAACTATCTGATGTGAGGTTTTTCTGCTCTGAAAGTCTTGCTCAGTTCAGGAGTACAAAGAGGAATATTCTGTACACTACTCACCTGGGGAATGGATATGAAGTCAAGCTTTAATGATGGCCAAGCAGGAAAGATCCCAGCTTGACCCTGAGAGCAGAGCCCAGGTCAAACTTGCAAGGGCTACCAATTAGAAAACACTATATTACTTACTTGTAAGTGCTCCATATTTGATCTGGAATCACAGAGTAATAAATTGAACTTCAAAATGTCACTTTTACAGTCAATTTGCAACATATGGGCATCAGTCTTTTCTCACTTATATTGGCATAAATCAGGAGTAGCTTCAGAATCACTCTGGTGTAGCTGAAATCAGAACCGTGCTCAGTACCTGCCCTTTGGATTAGACTGCTGTATGACAAGGGATAGTTGTTTGAAAAAGTGTCCATAAAAGGGCTGAAAGAGTCACATCAGACATATCCCAGCAACGAGTCTTTCATCATTTCCTTTGGGGAGACTATTCCAGGGGCTAATAGACCTCACTTAAGGGAAATGTTTCCCAATTATGCAGCCTGGATTTCCCTTTGCTCAGTTTGATCTTGTTTAGTTCCTCCCCCTTCTTTATGGTGTTTACACACATCAGATCCTTGTAGATGCCTATCATTCCCCCTAGAGCCAATGTTTAGTCAACCAATACATAGTCAGGTTTCCAA
The DNA here is from genome assembly GCF_013100865.1 of Trachemys scripta elegans. Taxonomy (NCBI): domain Eukaryota; kingdom Metazoa; phylum Chordata; order Testudines; family Emydidae; genus Trachemys; species Trachemys scripta. The sequence continues at coordinate 137,432,922 of NC_048298.1, forward strand.
TCTCTCTTCACATGTCAGTCCCTCCAGCCCACTAATCATTTTCATTGGCCTTCTCAAAAAATTTCACCTATTTTTCCATCATCTTTGTAACAAAAACAGCAACAACGCCCCCCCACCCCTTCCTTGAGCCAGGAGTGATGAACGCCAGGAAGACGGCATTTCAAAGGGCAGGTAGTTTCCCCCAGGCAAGTCTGTGGTTTTAGTGGCACACACCTACCCTTTAAATCTGATCTGTGGTATATTTACACAGGTCACAGGAAGGAAGTTAGAAGCACTCCGGCTAAGCTGGTTATATGAACAGGAGGCCAACAGCTCAAAAGCTATTCCCCTGCTGCAGCCCTGGAGTGCTTGAACATGACACCCCTGCTGGAAGAGGATTCAAACAGGGGCGGCTCTATGTTTTTTGCCGCCTCAAGCACGGCAGTCAGGCGGCCTTAGGCAGTGTGCCTGCGGGAGGTCCGCCGGTCACACGGATTCGGCGCCGTTTCTGCGGGTGATCTGCCGGTCCCGTGGCTTCAGCATACTCGCTGCCAAATTGCCGACGAAGCTGTGGGACCAGCAGACCTCCCGCAGGCATGCCGCTGAAGGCTGCCTGACTACCGCCCTCACGGCAACTGGCAGGCCACCCCCTGAGACTTGCCGCCCCGGGCATGCGCTTGCTGCGCTGGTGCCTGGAGCCACCCCTGAATTCAAAGACTGCTTTTCATCTTGAGAGAACCCACAGCACTGATATAGTTTACAGAGGGATTCATCACCCACTGCCAAAATGTAGTCAGCTTTGTGTATAGAAAGCATAACACATTCCACCTCAAAGAAAAGCCACTGACAGAACCAGGCAGAAGATTAGCTGTACAGCCAAGAGAGTATTTCCTAGGCATGCAGCAGCAGGATACAAGGCAGGTCACATAAACTGGTCATGATATTCAGAGGCTGTCCGCTGACTCAGCTGCACTGGGTGGATCACAATAGAAAAGGGTCAAGGGTGGTCAGCAGAAGCTGACTTTTACAAGCTCCCTTGCAGGCTTCTATTAGTAGAGATTGTGGAGGGAAAGCACTAGGAAGCGAACAGTGTGTGATGGAGCCCATCCCATTGGAACTAAAGGTTCCATTCTCTCTTGATGGAAGTCAGTCGGAAGTGTTGGATGTTCAGCATCCTTGAAAGTGAGGTAACTGGTTTAGACGCCTAAATATGTCCTTAGGAGCCTATCATTAGACAGCCATGTTTGAAAATCTTGGCCAGAGTCCTTTGTGTCTGAGTAGAGTTATTCTATCCCGCTGTATAATCTAGGAAGGAAAGACAGAGATCCAAGTACTGTATTCCTACCATGTTGGTATTTTCCATTGCAACTGTGTCCCAGATCCAAAAGCCTCAGGATGGCCACAGATAGTTTGCCCCCTCCCCGAAGATGAGGCAATTACATGTTAGAGAGATTAAAGTTCTTCCCACTTACAACATTTTTTCATTAACAAATGTGTGGGTCCTTAAAACTTCACACCATGGCCACCTGGAGCATCACAGCAGCTGAGGAGTTAGAGCTCAGATCCTCCTGCACCAAAAAGCACAAGTTCCAACCCTTTGGAGCCTTTAGCTGCAGGCAGAACAAGGCCAATGGCACACAGCTGAGCAATTCTGATTTTATGCAGGAGAGGACACCATGCTGGGCAGTTCATTACAGTTCACAGGACCTTCTAATATAAATACTGCTGGCTCTGATAGAAGCCAAGCAGAGGTTATTTTCTTATATATGTATTCATTTTTAATAAAAGGGGATACTTGGAACCAGAAATCTTGAATAACTGAATATTCCTACCCAATATACAGGAACACCCTAATTTTCGCCTGGGTACACCAACATAGGTTTGACAGATGGATGGATTTTAATTACGGGCGATGGATTTTCAGCTTGTACACTATGTACAGAACATTTCTAAGAAAATTATTGACCTTTACTTTTCAGCTGTAAAATAACTGTCTTTCAACTTTCCCATCACCTGATAATTGACTTTAACCCTTAGCTGGCAGGAGTCTGGCAATAAAAAAGGCTTTACTAAACAGATCATGAAGCACTGGGGTCAAGCACAGACCTCCTTGTCTTTTTTGCTGGAGTTGGGGTGTGAGCTCAGTGTTCAGGCCAAATTCCAGCTTGGATAATTATGACTTGCCTCCCTAAATTCCTGCTGCAGTTTCAGTTGTATATGGTGCTCCTGCCGCCTTACACTGAATTGTTGACTGTTGTGTACTGTTAAACAGATGCCTGTTCCAACTCCAGAGGCACCTGCTTTTCATTTTATTACTGATTTTTCTCCCTCTTTTTCTCTGACTCCTCTATGTATAGCTCACATGAAACCACCTTTGCTAAGGTGGAATTCAAGTTGAAGGTGGCACGTCAGTGGTTTGAGAAGATTTTACCTTTCAAGAATATTAGAGTTAAAAAACTAATGAATGTTTGAAAACCAAGTAATGCAGAGTTTAAGGCACTGCTCACACTGGACACCCGAACTACCCTACCAGTCTGCCATCTTCCCATCTTGGCACATATAGTAGCAAAAATGTGCACCATGGAACACTGCTTTTATAATGTTTCATACAGTATGTAACATATCTCCACTACTGACTGTGGACCTTTGCTCTTTCCATATGAGTGCTCTATGTTCATGCCCCAGACAGATGGAGTATTTATATGGAGACATACAGTGACACTTGGAGAATTGATTTCTGCCTTGTGACAGACCCAGACCAGTGGGGTACAGGAGTCTGGTAGAGGGCAAATATACTGGTCACTGGATGAGTAGTTTTCTGTTCCCTGAGTGACCAGAGCAGGAGCTGCACTAGAGTAATCAGGAACCTGCTAGAACCAGTTAAGGCAGACAGGCTAATTAGGACACCTGGAGTTTAAAAAGGAGCTCACTTCAGTTTGTGGTGGGAGTGTGAGGAGCTGGGAGCAAGAGGTGCAAGGAGCTGAGAGTGAGAGGGTGTGTGCTGGAGGACTGAGGAGCACAAGCGTTATCAGACACCAGGAGGAAGGTCCTGTGGTGAGAATAAGGAAGGTGTTTGGAGGAGGCCATGGGGAAGTAGCCCAGGGAGTTGTAGATGTCATGCAGCTGTTACAGGAGACACTATAGACAGCTGCAGTCCACAGGGCCCTGGGCTGGAACCCGGAGTAGAGGGCGGGCCCGGGTTCCCCCCAAACCTCCCCAATTGACCTGGACTGTGGGTTCTCCCAGAGGGGAAGGTCTCTGGGCTGTTCCCCAACCCACATGGTGAATCTTTGAGGCAAGAAAATCTGCCAATAAGCGCAGGACCCACCAGGATAGAGAAGGAACTTTGTCACAGCCTGGACTGAGGCCAGGTCAGCACTACAAACTTACATCAGTATAACTACATCATGCAGGGGGGTGAAAAATCCACCCCCCTGAGTGATGCAGTTATACCAACCTAACCCAGTATGTAGACAGTGCTATGTCGACGGGAGAGCTTCTCACACGGACATAGTTACCATGCTGTTGGGAGAAGTTCTCCCATAGGCATAGTAGTGTCTTCACGGAAGTACTACAGCAGCACAGTTGCACTGGTACAGCTGCTCCACTGCAGTGTTTTAAGTGTTGACTTGCCCTGAGTCTGTAGGCACTGAGTGCCCTCAGGGCCATGCAGGCTTGGGCCCTTCTTGAAGGGCGGGAACACTTGCGTTCAGAATGTTATTTATCTAATTAGGAATGTTAAACACTTTTCTACCTGTCGATGTAGGAGCACGAGATCATAAAGCAGCCTGATTGTACCTGATGAGTAGGAGGCATTCTTAGCTTGCTTTGGTCCCTCATTAGATGGCACTCCTTGCTATAGATGGGTAAGGCAATCTGAGTTTCTGATCATATAAGAGTATTTCTACAAGGCAGAATTAAGGTGGTTTGGGTGCCTTGTATCACCTAGTGCTTTTCCTCTTCCTCCTGCTGCACTTCAAAACTGATGCTGAGCATCCCCCTCCTTCTCTGGTCCCCTTTGCTCTAGGTAGCCCTCCAGCCTGACACCCGCTCTTCACAGTGTCTTCATGCTCCAAAGTCCTCTCCCCTACATTGAGCCCTCCAGAGACTCATTCCCTCCAGGCCCCGGCCCCACCAGATGCATGGTGATTTGGGAAAGAGGTGTGTAACAGCAGTTCAGGGTCGCTGGAGGAGAAGGTGGAAGGGGTGAAGCATTAGCACTTCCTTCCCTTCTCTACCCCATGCTATGCATCAGCAGGAGTCCCTTAGATGAGCCATGGGAGGTTTGTCTTGGTGGAGAAGTAACTACAGCACTAGACTGGAATTCAGAAGACCTGGACTCTATTCCCAGCTCTGCCACTAGCCTGCTAGGTAAACTTAGGCAAGTTATTTCCTCATTGTGTTCCTTAGTTTCCCCAAATGTGAAATGAAGATAATGATACGTACATTCTTTGCAAAGCATTTTGAGATCTACTGATGAAATGTGCTATTTAAGAGGTAGGTACTGTTATGCCTTTGCGTGCTGCACCCCTGAGCTGCTCTTAAGTGTCCCCCTCCCCAATCTGGCTCTCTCTGCCCCTAGTTAGAGACTCAACACTCTGTGCGGTCATGCTCCATCCTTCCCCAGTGAATAAAGAGAGAGTAAAATCCCCCAGGGGATTAGGACTCACCCAGCAGCCCCCTGCTATGAAGTGACTATTGGTGCAGGTAGAAGGTCCCAGAGCACCAGCCCCTGAGGCCTGAAGCTCTCTGCTCGCCTAAAAACTGGTTTAGAGTTGGCAGAGACAGTGCAAGCTTCCAGCACACCGTGTAGCCTCCCCCACTATGACCCAAGCCTCACCTGGAGGGAGTGCATCTAGGTTCAGTGCAGCAGTTCAGTCTGCCTAGCCCAGTATTTCTCCAGAGAGGAAACCTTCTCTGCTAGTTTACCAAAGAATTATGATGCACATGCCTCCTTCTCTACCTGGCTGATAGCTAACAAAACGAGAGCCTGCCCCTTCCACTATGATAATATGGCAGTGAGAGGAGAAAACCATTCACACAAGCCTATAGTCCACCCCTCCACCAGTGTTCAATGAATCATGTAAAATCCACACTTCTCAACTTGGCTGGGAAACAAAATGCAGCACAGACTAACTTTGCAACCTGGCAAGGGGATATTTAGTTTCTGAGCATTGCACCTTTAAATGCCTAAGAACTCTGCTTGACTGCAGAGACAGCTACCTACTGTGATCTCACTAGTGCTGCACTCCTCATGCAGGTTGCTAAGACCTTTGGGGACACATCCCACTGCTCTTAGAGCTGCAGCAAGCTGAGCTGCTCTATAATTCTTTCCCAGGGAACTGTGGGAGCATGTGTCTGTCCTTCTGGGCACATGGGAGGAATTGTGGGAAGGCACTGGAGGACTATCAGAACTCGGGTGGTTTAAGCCTGTACCTTCACACTGCAAAGTGGGGAGGTTACCAGCCAAGTGAAAGCCTCATTCAGATTTTAGCCTATAGCCCCAGGCCAGCCCAGCTAGTCCAAAGCTGCACCACACTCGGCTGAGAGGGTTTTTATGTGTGGATGGGAGGGGGGTTAGGGGCAATACCCAAGTAAGATCCTGGGCTAACTCTGTAGTGAACACATAGGGTATGTCTACACAGCAACTAGACACCGGTGGCTGGCCCATGCCAGTCGACTCGGGCTCATGAGGCTCAGGCTAAGGGGCTGTTTCACTGCCATGTAGACTTCCATGCTTGGGCTGGAGCCTGGGCCCTAGGACCCTGCAAGGTGAGAGAGTCCCAGCGCTTGGGCTGCAGCCTGAGCCTGGAAGTCTACACAGCAATGAAACAGCCACATAGCCCAAGCCCTGTGAGCCTGAGTCAGCTGGCATGGGCCAGCTGCAGGTGTCTAGGTCAGGGATAGGCAACCTATGGCACGTGTGCCAAAGGCGGCACGCAAGCTGATTTTCAGTGGCACTCACACTGCCCGGGTCCTGGCCACCGGCCTGGGGGGCTCTGCTTTTTAATTTCATTTTAAATGAAGCTTCTTAAACATTTTAAAAACCTTATTTACTTTACATACAACAATAGTTTAGTTATATATTATAGACTTATAGAAAGAGACCTTCTAAAAACATTAAAATGTATTACTGGCATGCGAAACCTTAAATTAGAGTGAATAAATGAAGACTCAGCACACCACTTCTGAAAGGTTGCCAACCCCTGGTCTAGGTGCTGTGTAGACATACTTTGCTTTTGTCTATTGTCATTTTCTTCCTTAATCTTGATCTAATCTAGCTCTAAAGCTAAAGTGGATATTTTGCTCTTTGTGTATGGAAAACAAACTGCTAACTACCCCCAAACAAGGAAACACAACCCAGCACAGTCTGACCACATACTCACCCACTTAATGGGATGAAGGAAGATGAGATCATCATTGGGGTTATGCCTTTCATCTCTGGAGACCTAGGTGCTAACTTTGTGAAGGTTGAATCTTAAGAGCTTCCAACTGGAGGGGAACACAATAGCCTGTGTGTGTGTGAAAAACCAAGGCTCTCTTACCATACCCCCACAAATCTTTCATACAATATAGCCAACAATTTTTGTTATCAGTCCTTGATGAAATACAGTGTTACCAAATCTCGTGATAGTTGATACTGTTATTAAAGCTCCAGCTCCTGGATTCATGTGACTAGGTCAGATTCTCAGCTTTCATTTAAAAAATGTAATTTCTAGCTCTCATGGTTGTGGAGAAAAAGTTGAAAATGTGAAACCTTAAGGCCAGAACACTAGGAGGCAAAGCTAAAAATCTCGAAGTTATTTTTAAAAGGTTTATGATTTTTAAGCCAATCTCGTGTTTTTTGGAGTCCCCAATTCATGCTTAGAGATCTGTAGGAACCAGAATTTCTCTTTTGTGGGAAATTTTGCTATTTCAAATTGGAAAAAAAACCCAATGAATTTTGCAATGTCCCACTAAATGATTTTTTTGGAAAAAAATTCATTTTGAGTCACCCAGATTGTTTAGATTCAATAAAATCAAAATGTGTTGATTAACATGTTATTTCAATTTTTAAAATGTATTTTATAATATAATGTAAAATAAATGTTGAAATGAAAAATTGAAACATTCTGGTCTGAAAAGGTGAAAATTGAACATTTCAATGCTGCATTTCAATTTGTTTTTCCAAAATAAAATTTTATTGAAACTGACATATTCCAACAGAAAGTTTGCATTTCAAGGAAATGGCATTTTCCAGTGGAAAATTGTCAACTAGCTCTACTCAAGATTTTTGAATGCTTGGGATGGCAAAACTGGAAATATTACAAAGATATATCACAAACACATTTTTTCCTCTCCCTGGCTTTACAGTCCTAAGAATCAGGACATGCCTAGACAGGCAGTGATTTAAGAAACCATGAAAGAAAAGTTACCAAACATTTTAGAAACTTAAAGCAGGGTAAGCCTGCATTCAGCCCTAGAAATCTGCAAGGGATTAAGGGAGGGTGAAAGGATGAGTACTTAGCTTTATTGAACCAGTTTGCCAGTCCCTGGGTCTCACTCTGTCTTTAGGGCATGAGTGACACCCTCCTTCAGTACAATTGTACAGTACAATAGAGCCAAAGGAAAGGGGAAACAGATACGACAAGGCAAACTTAATCAGTAGGTTCAGGCCACATGAGACAGAGAGATGAGAAAATTGTTTCAGATTCTAGTGCCTAAGAAAAGATCTTCATGTTGAATTGGCCTCACGCACTCAATGTTCCTCTAATGCAGTGGTTCTCAACCCATGGCCTGCGGGTCTGCTTGTGGCCCATTCAGCACACAGCTGTGGCCCATGTGACATACTCAGGGCCATACAGGTAGTATATATATAGTTGGATGCAGTCCACATAACACAGAGAGCTGCATATGCAGTCCACAATGGTAAATAGGTTGCAAACCACTGCTCTAATGTCTTTCCCAGCCACTATCTAGACGTCAGCAGGTATCCCTCAAAGCATGTTCTCCCCATACATAATAACAACAACAATAATAGTTCTGATTTTTCTAACCGGTTACCACTTTACACTGACTGTCAGTTTCTTGAACAGGTAGCACCCACTACAGTGAATCTATGCTGCTCTGCAGGCAACAGAGACAAAGATATCACACTCTCTCACATACGGCTGGACTAACACTCCAGCTCTTTAGTTCCAAAGACACAGGCCTTTACCTAAAAGAGAGCTTCATGAGCTCAGACTAATTAGGAGTTTACTTATCTTCTCTGAGAGCCTGTCACTAGAAGGCAGTATCACACACTCACACCTACACATACAAAGCCAGTACAAAGGTCTTTTGGGTGAGGAGGTTTCAAATGGCTAATGTGCAGGATACTTCCAGAGCATTGGTCAAGCAGCTTGGAGGAACCATTTACTTAATCTGGCATTTATTTCATTTCTTTATGGCATTAATGAAATTTTTAAGACTAAGATTTTCTCACGGATATTTTTAGTAAAAGTCAGGGACAGGGATAAAGAAAAATTCATGGAAGCTGTGACCTGTCCAAGACTTTTGCTAAAAATATCAGTGACAAAATGGGGATCTGCAGGTCCCCACACTGCCTGCGGCGGGGCAGCTGTGTGGCGGCTAGGAGCTCCAGGGGCCCCCACCACAGGTTGGGTGTCGGAGCTCCAGGGTCCCCTGCCACCCATGGCTGGGAGCTGGGGGGCTCCCACCACCTGCAGCAGCTGGGGGCTGCAGGATATCCCTGCCACCCACAGCTCCAGGGGTCCCCCCCACCACCCACAATGGCCAGGAACTGTGGGGTGCTCCCCCCCATGGCAGCAGGGAGCTGCGAGGTATCCCTGCCGCTGCAGCTCCAGGAGCCTGCGGTGGCCAGGAGCTCGGGGGTTCCCCTGACACCTGTGGTAGTTGGGAGCTGCGAGATTCCCCATCACCCACAGCTCCAGGGGCCCCCACCACCTGCTGTGGTTGGGAGCTTGGAGGTACCCCGACACCCACAGCAGTTGGGAGCTGCAGGGTTCCCCTGCTGCCCGCAGCTCCAGGGGCCCCCACCATCTGTCGCCGCCAGGAGCTTGGGGATTCCCCACCACCTGCAGCAGTTGGAAGCTGCGGGATACCACTACCACTTGCAGTGTCTTGGATTTCTGGGGGCCGCCAGAGGTGGTGGGGGTGCCTAGGAGATCCCTGCCCCGGCGGTCGGCGGGGGGACCCTGCAGCTCCTGACTGCTGCAGGCTGAAATCACGGAGGTCACTGGAAGTTATGGATTCTGTGACTTCCGTGACTTCTATGACGAAATTGTAGCCTTAGCCATTGTACAAGCCAGTGATAAGACCTCATCTGGACTATTGTATGCAGTCCTGGTCCCCCATGTTCAGGAAAGATGAATTCAAACTGGAAGAGGTGCAGAGAAGAACAATCAGGATGATCAAGGGAATGGAGAGGAGACTGGACGAGCTTCTCCAGTTTAGCCTAGGAAAATGAAGGCTGGGAGGGGATTTAATTGTTCTCTATCAATTCATCATGGGTAAACATCAGGGAGGGTGAAGAGTCATTTAAGGGCAATGTTGGCATAAGAACAAATGGGTATAAACTGACCAAGGGTAAATTTGTGCTGGAAATTAGAAGATTTCTAACTATCACAGGAGTGACATTCTGGAACAGCATCCTAAAAGGTGTAGTGGAGTCAAACAACCCAGGTAGTTTTAAGATAGAGCTTGATACATTTATGAATGGGCTAACATGACCGGGTTGCCAGCAATAGCAGGAGGCTGGAATCGATGATCCAGGAGGTCCCTTCCAGTCCTATGTCCCTAATGTGTAGTACCCACTGTGTGGAGGCCTCTTATTGGGAAGTGGTTGAATGTATGACCTTCAGTCCAGTGAGAGCCATATCAATAATTACAGTAGCAGGAGTATAAGCAAAACAACCCATAACATATAATTAATAAACATCATCATGCCCCAAAGCAGCCAGCCGAACAGGAAACCATCTGGCATTACAGCCTGAGGAATGTTACTAGCACATACCCAGTGAGAAAGGGGAGAGCATGACAGAGTGCTGGCCAGTGTAGGGAAGGGACAGTCTTCTGCTGTAATGCCCATAGAGGTGATTCTCTACTGAGTCTGCTGGACCCAGACAGAACCTGTTATTCTCTCTGGCTCTATACCTCCCAGGTTGATTAATGTAGCCTGTACTGCCTAGCGTCACCACAGAAGGTCTCCCTATGTCCTGGTCTGGACTGTGGAGTTATGGAAGGGAATATGTGGAACCTCAGCATAGAAAACCCAACAGTGCCTCTGGGTCCACTTCTGTTGGATGCTGGATCCTGTGGGTGGATTTGAAACAGAACCCTAGAGGGTAAAGAGTATGTATCCCATTCCCTAATCTTCTGAGAAACCTAATCCCCCAAACTGGTGGCCATAATGGAACCAGTGCCCTAGAGCTGAAAGGCTCTATTTCACATTCCCCTAAACCATCCACTCCCTCTTTAGCAACCTGCCAGCCACATTGGATATATTGTCCTCAAATTTCATATTTTACTGAGTTATCCAGTCCTGCCCTACCCCCAGTCTGGTTCGAGGCTGGAAATGGGGCCTACTGCTGAAAGGATGGGTATCATATTCCCTGTCCCTCTCGAGAGCTCAGTCTGCTCGCGTGAACCATTGTCAGTTCCTACTGTAATCCATGAGCATTGTAGCATGCCGCTGCCAGTGAGACCCTACACATGTCATGCAACCTTGTCTTCCCAAGAAAAGCTGTAGCCAGCACTGTCACCGCGCCAATGACATAGCATTTATGGTAACCATCGGGTTACAAGCCTTTGTCTTCTCTTTTTCAGAAATTTTGCCACATGCGCTTACACTCTCTCCACTGGCAGGAGAACTGTGGCACCAAGCTCCAGTACTCATAATAAATTTGTTCCACCTGCTGCTCTGTTTACCTTAGGTGTAAACCTAGTTCACATGCAGCATTTGGTCATGTCTTAAATGACTCATGTTCAGTGAGAGCTGTTCATGCTAGGGTTGTGTGAATTCTTCCAGGTTCTGCTTCGACTGGGTTTAAAGTGTTTTCAGCAGAACTGATGCACAGCTTCCAATATTCAAAGATCTTCAGGTTGGAGTGAACCCCTTTTTCCTACATTCAGTTTTCATTGCAAGCCCAGACAAGACTCAGATTCACATGGATTCAGGCATGTTCATTGGGGTTTGCCAGAACCATAATAGTGGTGAGCTGGAGCCGGTTTGCAAGAACCGGTTGTTAAATTTAGAAACTGGTGTAGAACCAGTTCCTAAAGTGGCGGGCGGGCAGGTGGGCAAACTCTGGTCTGCGGGCCACATCTGGCCCGCAGGACCGTCCGGTCTGGCCCACCTGAGCTCCCAGCTGGGGAGGCTCCCCCGGCCCCTCCCTCGCTTCCCTTCCCCCAGCAGAGCCACTGGAGCCCTCGGGGAAGTGGTGGGGCTCCAGTGGCTATTTAAAGGACCGGGGCGGCAGAGGCAGCTGGAGCCCCGGCCCTTTAAATAGTCCCTGGAGCCCCCTCCCACCCCCCTGCTACCCCAGGGCTCTGGACCCGTACACACCGCACGGTTCCCTACCAGGTCTTCGGTGGCACTTTGGTGGCGGGTCCTTCACTCGCTCCGGGTGAAGGACCTGCCGCCAAAATGCCGCCGAAAACTCAGAGCAAGTGAAGACCCCCTGCTGCCGAAGTGCCGCTGAGGACCTGGTAGGGAACCGGTTCTTAGTATTTTGGGAGCTCATCACTGCCACCATAGATGGTGCTTAACAGGTTCAAAGTGGTCAACAAAGTTGCATAATCCTCACAAAGTAAATATCATACCCCTTTTACAGATGGGGAAACTGAAGCATTTGGGTTTGCCAGAACCATAATACCACCATAGATGGTGACGTGACACACCCAAGGCCACACAGTGAGTGAGTCAGTGGAAAAGCTGGGATTCACATTTAGGAATTCTTGAATCCCCACCCTGTGCTAGTTGCACTAAACTGCACAGCTAGGAAACCACCCTAATTGCTCTTTCCTTCAGACCATGTGCCGAACTCCCAGAATCGGGATTAGCAATTGTACTGGAAAATGCATGCAAGCCCTTCTTAGATTACAACAGAACTGGTTCTTCTTGTGAGCTCTCTGGTTGGTTCAGCTGTTTGAAAAGCCCCAGGCGAAAGAGCTCAGTTTAACATTTTCCCTGGAGGGTTCCCCCCTTTCATTTTTATATCTGTGAGTGACTCAGAGTCACAACAAAATGATCCCAGCATGATAAAGCAGCAGATAGGTGGGTGTTTGTTGTTTTGTTCCTCACCATTGGCACCACCCCCACAGTACAGCACCTTGTGCCGGGTTTCATACTTGTGCCACTCTGTCACTAAGGTGTTGCTCAGCATATGCACCAGGGACACAGGGGTCATGAACTCAAGCATTCAGTGGCTCTATTTGGGGCCCGCATAAATAAATTTGGGCCTGCATTTACAACTCACATTCTCTCCATGGTGCCTGCACAGAGCAGGTCACGCTTTTCACTATGCTCAGTCACTGCACTACGTTACCTTCCCCCACTTATTATACCACACAACAGGGGGTCCCTGATATAGGTCAAAGAGGTTTGCAGATTACCAGATACTCTGGAATGGGCCAGTATGGGTCACATCAGACACCTGCCAGGACAACTGAGGAGTCTCACATCACCTTCAGGCCTTTACCCTCTGCACCAGAGCTTTGATACTTACCACAATGCAGGGGACAGGGAACTGGACTAGAAGTCAGGACATAGCCGCTGACTCCGTGGGTGCTCCGGGGCTGGAAAAAAATTGGTAGGTGCTCAGCACCCACCGGCAGCTCCCCATAGCCCAGCCCCATCCCCCTGCTTCAGCTCACCTCCACCTCCTCCGCAAGCACCCTGCCGTGTCCTGCTTCTCCCCCCTCCCTCCCAGCGGTTGCATCGCAAAAGGGCTGAGTCGTGGGGCGGAGAGGAGGGGGAACGTGGTGCACTGGGGGAAGAGGCGGGGCCGGGATTTGGGGAAGGGATCCAATAGGGGCAGGGAGGGGGCGGAGTTAGGGCGGGGACTTTGGGGTGGGGCTGGAATGGGGGCAGGGCGAGGGGTGGGGATGGGGTGGAGTCGGGGCGGTGCCGAGGTGGGGAAAGGGGCGGGGGGGGGAACACGAGCACCCACTGGCGCCGGAGAAGGTTGGCACCTATGAGTCAGGAGACCTGGGGTTCTATGGCCAGCTCTAATGCCATAAAGCTTTGGGCAGGCTTTGTGTCTCATTCTAACCAAGTGGGAATAATGACATGTATCCTCATTTGTAAAGCATTTTGAGTTTCCCAAATTAACATATAAATACATTGTGTTCTTTCCAACTAGCTTCTCTTTCCCAGGGATACTCCTGCTGTTGTTGTGGGTGGGGGGGACAGGCTGCTCCTACCCCCACAGCCCTGGTCTAGCCATGGCAGCGAAAAGGAGCCCAGGCATCGTGCTTCATGTTTTTTGCTATTATCACCTTTTCAACACTCCCCAAGATATTCAGACTAGCCATGGGGAGCAACTAAAAGCAAAAACGGCTGCCACATTTCTGCTGCTGCTGTTCAGATATTTTCTTGGGGAAAGTATCTGAGGAGCTGACACAGTAACATGCCTAGACTGACCTTTGCAGCTTGAAACTGGAAACCAATAGGCCTCTGTTCACTCCTGTATTAAAGCATTCCATAGCTGGGCCACTGAATCCTAAAACCTAATCAACAAGCTAACCTGAGCCTTACTGTGCCATCACCTTAGCTTTCCCTGGACCAGGAAGTTCACATTGACCAGGTCAGCTATCTACCTCTGTGTTGCTGTTACACCACACTGAAAAGTAGCACAGTGAGCACATACTAGGATCCTACTTCCTCCATCCCGTCTAGCTGGGAACCAGCTGAAATCTCCTTCTATTTAGCAATATGGGCAAGATAGGTTAACAATCCCCTGATGCCTATTCATGACCCTCCTGGGGGTCACAACCCCCGGCAGAAAGACCATATGATTAAAAAAAAAAGGAAGACTGAAATCTGTGTTGCAGAGGGTATTGTTGAGAGTCCTCTGCAGAAAGCAATAGGTTAAAAATGACTCAAGTTTTGGCATAACCCACAATAAGGTGCAGAACAGATATGTTGCATCCAAGGTAGTTTAGAGAATGTTTTCAAATTTCTGCTACAGGAAGAACAGATCAATATCTGTAACTGTTCTGTTAGTGCCAAATGAGGAACGAGTTCCCTTAAGGCACACAACAGCACTAGCTGATTTCATAATCTGAAGGACTGCATGAAGGCGGCATAGCATGGGCAGCATTTACAAAACCTTACTAGATGCCCAAAAGCCACAATCCCACAACTGAGGAAGAAGGCCATTCTGATTTAAAAAGCAACCTTGTTTAGAGGGGACGTGAAGGCAGCTATAAAAAACATATATATATATATACATACATATATATATATATACATACACAACAAATGAAAGAAAGGGGAAGCTCATAGTAATGAATATAAATCAGAAGTCAGGAATTGTAGAAAATTGATGAGGGAAACAAAAAGTGACTCAAGGAGAAATCTATGACCAAAAGAGTTAAGGAAAGCAAATAGGAGTTGTTTTAAATATATTAGGAACAAAAACAAACAAAAACAATGGTATTCGTCCATTGCAAGACAGAAATGGTAAAATTATCAATGATAATGCAGAAGAGAGAGAAATGTTTAATAAATATTTCTATTCCGTATTTGGGGAAAAACAAATGATATAATTTCATCAGATGGTGATGATAACACTCTTTCCATTCCACTGGTATCTCTGGAGGATGTTACACAGAAGCTACTAATGTCAGACATTTTTAAATCAGCAGGTCCAGATAACTGGCATCCAAGAGTTTTAAAAGATCTGGCTGAGGAGCTCACTGTCTGTTAACGTTCATTTTCAATATGTCTTGGAGCACTGGGTAAGTTCCAGAAGACTGAAAGAAAGCTAATGTTGTGCCAATTTTTAAAAAGGGATGACCTACTTAGTTATAGGCTTGTCAGCCTGACATTAATCCTGGGCAAGGTAATGGAGTGGCTGACATGGGACTCAATAATAAAGAGTTAAAGGAGGACAATGTTGTGACGGGTTGGATCACAGAAGCCTCCTTGGGAGCTGCCACCTGATATGCCCAGACTACTTCTGCTCCTGCTTTCCCTGCCAGCTTGGGACCCCAGCACCCTGTCTTGCTGAGCCAGACATGCCCATCTGCTCCAACAAAGACCCAGGGTCTGAAAGACGTGCCCCAAAGCTGCAGACTTAACTGAAAGCAGCTTACAGAAGTGTTCTTGTCTTTAATACTCAGATGCCCAACTCCCAATGGGGTCTAAACCCAAATAAATCAGTTTTACCCTGTATACAGCTTATATAGAGTAAACTCATAAATTGTTCGCCCTCTATAACACCAATAGAGAGAGATGCACAGCTGTTTGCCTCACCCAGGTATTAATACATACTCTGAGTTAATTAATAAGGAAAAAGTGATTTTATTAAATACAGAAAGTAGGATTTAAGTGGTTCCAAGTAGTAACAGACAGAACAAAGTAAGTCACCAAGCAAAATAAAATAAAACATGCAAATCTATGTCTAATCAAACTGAATACAGATAAGATCCGCACCGGTTCCAGAATGCTCCCTTTTACAGACTAATCTTCTTTTAGCCTGGGTCCAGCAATCACTCACACCCCTGGCAGTCACCGTCCTTTGTTACAGTTTCTTTCAGGTGTCCTGGGGGGTGGAGAGGCTCTTTCTTTAGCCAGCTGAAGACAAAATGGAGGGGTCTCCCAGGGGGTTAAATAGACTTTCTCTTGTGGGTGGAGACCCCCTCCTCACTCCTATGCAAAGTCCAGCTCCAAGATGGAGTTTTGGAGTCACCTGGGCAAGTCACATGTCCATGCATGACTCACAGTTTCTTACCAGGTAGCAGCCATGGGTCACATGCTACCTTGAAAGTCCTCAAGTAGACTTCTTATGTGGATTGGAGCATTCCAAGATTCATTGTCCTTTAAGTGTTTCTTGATTAGGTACTTAACTTCAACATTCCTTTCTCCAGGAACTGACCAAATGCTCTACTAAGGTTAGAAATCAAGGCAGTACACAACCAATATTCGTAACTTCAGATACAAAAATGATATATGCATACAAATAGGATTAATAGATTCAGTAGATCATAACCTTTACAGAGATATGTTACATGGCATATGTAGCATAAAACACATTCTAAGCATATTTCCATAAAGCCTTATGGGAGGTACCGTCACAAATGTAATTACAGTTGAACTTCAGAGTTACGAACACCTCGGGAATGGAAGTTGTGCATAACTCTCAATAAAATGTTATGGTTGTTCTTTCAAAAGTTTACAACTGAACATTTATTTAATACAGCTTTGAAACTTTACTATGCAGAAGAAAAATGCTGCTTTTAACCATTTTAATTTAAATGAAACAGAAACAGTTTCCTTCTCTTGTCAAATCTTTTTTTAAACTTTCCCTATATTTTAATAGTTTACATTTAACATAGTATTTGCTTTTCTTTCTTTCTTTTTTTGTTTTTGTTTTTGTTTTTTGTTACGGCTGCCTGATTGCGCACTTCTGGTTCCAAATGAGGTGTGTGGTTGACCAGTCAGTTCGTAACTCTGGTGTTCATAACTCTGAGGTTCTACTGTAATGCCAGTCAACAAGGGTTTATGGAAAATAGATCCTGTCTAACTAACTTGATTTTTTTTTATAAGATTATAGGTTTGATTGATAAAGGTAATAGTGTTGATGTAATATACTTAGACTTCTGTAAGGCATTTGACTTGGTACTTCACAACATTCTGATTAAAAAACTAAACAGACTAAAAGCTAGCTAACTTATACGTCTCAAAATGTAATTGTAAACTGGGAATCGTCATTAAGTGGGTGTGTTTCCAATGGAATCCCACAAGGATTGTGGCCCAATGTTATTTAACATTTTTAGCAATGATCTAGAAGGAAACAGAAAATTATCCCCAATAAAGTTTGCAGATGACATAAAAATTGGAGGAGTGGTAAATAATGAAAAGGACAGGCCAGTGATTCAGAGCAATCTGGACCACTTGATAAACTAGATGCACACAAACAATATGTGTTTTAATACAAATAAATGTAAATGTATACATCTAGGAACAAAGAATGTAGGCCATAATTACAGAACGGGGGACTCTTTCTTGGGAAGCAGTGACTCTGAAAAAGATTTGGGGGTGGGGTAGTTAATCAGATGAACATGAGCTCACAGTGTGTTGCTGAAGCCAAAAGAGCTAATGCAATCTTGAGTTGCATAAACAGGGGAATCTTGAGTAGGAGTAGAAATATTATTTTATCTCTATATTTGGCGCTGGTGCATCAGCTACTGGAATAATGTGTGCAGTTCTGATGCCCATAGTTCAAGAAGTATGTTGATAAATTGGAGAGTGTTCAGAGATGAGCCACAAGAATGATTAAGGGATTAGAAAACTTGCCTTATAAAACTCAAAGAGGTCAATCAAGTTTAAGGGGTGACTTGATTGCAGTCTGTAAGTATCTATATGGGGAATAAATATTTATAAAGGGCTTTTCAATCAAGCAGAGACAGGAATAACATGATCCAATGCCTGGAAGTTGAAAATGGACAAATTCAGACTGAAAATAAAGTACAATTTATTAAAGACAAGAGTAATTAACCATTAGAACAACTTACCATGGGTTGTGGTGGATTCTCCATCACTGACAACTTTTAAATCAACATTGGATGTTTTCTTCTAAAAGCTAAGCTCTAGGAATTATTTGGGGGCAGTTCTATAGCCTGTGTTATACAGATTAGATGATCACAGCCTAGATTCCCTTCTGGCCTTGTAATCTATGAATCATCTACTGTGTCCCTCCTTGCATGTCCAATATTGTCCCCATTTCACCATACCTTTCCACTTCTCCCGATCTCTATTTTGAAGGTTGGATCATTGTTGTTGTCAAAAGGTAACACATATTAAAATCAGGCCCTAGGATTCCTACTCAGACTGTCCAAGTTAGTCCTGCTGTGGTTCAGTGTCTTCATCTGTAAAATGGAAATAATGATATGCTGCTCATAGAGGTGTTGTGAAGTTTAATTTGCTATTGTTTATAAAGTGCTCTGAGATCCTTGGATGACAGGTACTATGCATATACAAAGATGCAGGAGACTTGATAGTAACCACTACGCAAGTACTTTCCATAACTATTTTTCCTGTCCTTTTCAAATGTCCTTGCAGAAGACTTCTGTGCTACTTAATTTTTAAGTGCACTGTAAGGGCTGATATGTTCCCCCATCTTAGTTCTGTATTTTCACTGTGGCTGCTTCCATGCTTCTGGATCCTAGCTGGAACTGTTAGAGCTTCTCTACACACAGAAATTGCACCAATTTAGCTAAATCAATTTAGAAAACAGCAAAGTTAAATTGGTGCAATTTCTGTGTGTAGACCAGGCCTAAATGTTAAAGCCAACCTAAAACAAACTGTTATCAAGGTGTTTTTAGTTTGACATGAAGTGGGAAATGATGCATTGCATATTTCTATAGCTCCTTTCAACTGAGGATCTCAAAGCACTTTACAAAATGGGGCTGATATTATTGCTATTATACAGATGGGGAAACCGAGGCACAGAGAGGTGCAAAGATGATCTGAAGGTCTCACAGCCAGTCAGTGACAGAGTGAAAAAAGAACCAAGCTCTCCTGACTCTCAGTGTCCTACACTAAGTACTAGACAGCACTGCCTCTCTTGAATTCTTGAGGGCAAGGTTGATCTCTCTTGAAATTTCCCAGTCTGGTTTCCAGCCCCAAGAAGGTTAAGCCAAACAGTCAAACTTTGGGGTCGTTCTCCTAAACAAGCAGAACTTTTTAGGTACTTACTCATCATTAGCAGAGATCCTTCAACATGGGATCTGTTACAAATCAGTACATTCCTCAGAGTAGTTGCATACCTAACTTAAAACCAGTGTGACCTTTGTTTATTATTTCAGAGCCATCCTATTTGAAAATAATTTCAAGGGAGGGAAAGTATAAAAAGGAACATTACAAAAATAACACTAAAAACCCATTATCTTCATCATAAAAATTACAGAGAAATGGAAAGTTCCCACTAAGGTACGTCTTGTTCTTTCCATATCAGACCAGTTCAGGGCTATTCCTTATAATACAGTACAGCTGGACGGCAGTATATTATACAGTCCAATTTAAAAGGATTCAAGAGAAAGGCCTTCCACAACTCCACTTGGAAGACCATTCCACAGCCGAATAGATCTCAGTATTAACCATCCCATATGCTGAACGCTTTGAGAAATGTACCACTGAGAACACTTCACTATTGGCAGGTTGATGGACTATATGTAAGACTATGATTTAGTCACTGAGGTCATGGAAGTCACAGAATCCGTGACTTCCGGGCAACCTCCGTGACTTCAGCCTGTGGCTCTCAGGAGCTGCAGGGTCCCCTGCTGTCCGTGGGGACAGGGAGTTCCTGGGCACCCCCACCACTTCTGCTGGCCCCCAGAGTTCCAAGCTGCCGCAGGCAGTGGTGGTACCCCGCAGGTCCCAAATGCCGTAGGCGGTGGGGGAACCCCTGAGCTCCCAACCGCAGTGGGTGGTGGGGGCCCCTGGAGCTGTGAGTGATGGGGAACTCTGCAGCTCCCAATTGCCACAGGTGGCAGGGGAACTCCCAAGCTCCTGGCTGCTGCAGGCCCCTGGAGCTGCGGCAGCAGGGGTACCCTGCAGCCCCCAGCTGCTGCAGGTGGTGGGGGCCCCGCAACTCCCAGCCGTGGGTAGCGGAGGACCCTGGAGCTCCGACAACCCATGGTGGGGGCCTCTGCAGCCCCTAGCTGCCGCGCAGCTGCCCCGTGGCAAGCAGTGTGGGGACCTGCAGATTCCCATTTTGTCACGGATATTTTTAGTCAGGGCCGGCTCCCAAGCAAGCAGGTGCTTGGGGCGGCCAACGGAGAGGGGGCGGGTCCCTCAGTCCCTCTCGGAGGGAAGGACCTGCTGCCAAATTGCCGCCGAAGAATGAAGCGGCGTGGTGGAGCTGCCGCCAAAGTGCCGTTGACCGCGATTGCGGCTTTTTTCCCCCCCCCCCACCGCTTGGGGCAGCAAAAACCCTGTAGCCGGCCCTGTTTTTAGTAAAAGTCAGGGACAGGTCACAGCTTCCGTGAATTTTTCTTTATTGCCCGTGACCTGTCCCTGACTTTTACTAAAAATATCCATGACAAAATCTTAGCCTTAACTATATGAGATAAAAAGATATTTTCATATTTAGTGTCTATGATTTCTTTAAAACATAGAACTTTGCCCCAACAGACAGGGTCTTTTAGAAACATCTGCATAGTGATGTCCTAATAGAGTGTAGTAAATGCGTTTGAGATCCAGATTGACATATCTAATCAGATTATCCCTACTAACAAAAAGAACAGCTGAAGGCACAAAATGTCTTTATGGTAACTGCTGACTTCAAAAACAAACAAACAGACAAAAAACAGTATTGCAGTTGGCTTAAGGCCATTGAAGAGTTTGTTCTTACTTAAGGGCCCCAGCCTAACATCAGCATGAGGCACAGGCCTCTTCCAGAGCAATACTGGTGAGATGTTACTGCAAAGTCTTACCAGAAATGTTTCAGCAAGTGAAAAGAGTTCTCCTGCATGACCCATCAGATTGCTGTTCTAGTAGAAGATGAACCCATAGAGCCTGATGATTTGCCAAATTACTGAACCTTGTCAACACCACTTGAAGTCAATGGGAGCCAGGAGTGGTCAATACCTCTGAAAAACAGCTCCACAGCACCTAATTCATCCCTGTTCTTATTCTGCTGAAGTGACTTTACACCAGGGGTGACTTTGGGCCACAGGGCCAAGTTCTAGCCTCATTTACACCCATACAATCTCACTGAGGTTGGACAGTGTCACCGAGGTTAGAATTTAGCCCATAAAAACAAAATGGCTCTGGGCTATTTGAGTTATATAATAAAACCTGAGATAAAGATAAAGATATCTTAAAACACAACTCTTAAGCATCAATCACATCTGAGTGGTTCACAATCATCACTGCTATGTTAACAGGCCAGCAATATGGCTAAGTGCACCATACTGCATTCCGCAGCTACCAATCTATATGATCATTCAGAAGAATGTGCCAGACCTTCTACATGAAATTCCAATTCCCCATGGCACTAAGTCACCTTTTTGATTTCCAGATTACCACTCAAGGCTGACACAATATGAGGTACATACATCCCACTGCAGGCACGTGGCTGTTCGTGTATAAGGAATGTGTGTATGATGTACAGATTGTAATGGAATGAAATAATACAATCGGAAAGGCAACCAACTCATATTTATAAATATTTCAGATTTACTATATGAATAATATCCAGGACTTTTACTGCACTTTATTTATTCAAAGCTCTTTGCAGACATTAACTAATGAATTTCCCCCCCCCCCCATACCTCTAGGAGGTAGGTAGATAAATATTATTATCCCCAATGTACAGATAGGGAAACTAAGGTAGGTAAGTCCAGGATAAGAACTCAGCATTACCTGACTCTTAGGCCTGCACTCACTCCTCCAGGCCACACTGAATGGCACTATAGCTGTCTTACTGTATGAAACTACAGTAACCTAGCAATCGCCATACTGGATCACAACAGTGGTGCACTCAGTCCAGTATTCTGTCATTGGCTGTAGCCAATACCACATGCTTCAGAGGAAGGTGGAAGAGGGCCATTCAGTATGAACATGTCCTAAGGACAGGTTTCTTTTGAATCTCAGGCAACTATGCCCAGATCTTCAAAGGTATTTAATGGCATTAGGTGCCTAAGCACATTGGAGGATCTGGGCTTGATGCTTGGCTTATGCTGTAAGCATGAGGGTTTATACTTCTTGCACATTATTTATACCTCTTGTTTTCATTATTCATTGATGTGTCTAATCCTTTTTTGGATCATGCCACATTCTTGATCCCAGTCACACCTAGTGGCAACAAGTTCCACGAGTTTATTATATATTGCATAAAAACTACTCCCTTTAATCAGTTTTAAATTTATTGCTTTTCAATTTTATTGGACATCTCTTTGTTCTTGTATTATGAGAAGGGATACACAGGAATATCGAATTTACCTTCTCTATCCCATTCATTGTGTTGTAAACCCCTTTCACGTCTCCTTTTACACCTCTCATCTCTACACTCAACAATTTCAATCTTTTCCAAAGTGTCTTTATGCCTTTAAATCATTTTTGTCACCCATCTCAGAGCCCCCTCATTTTTTGATATCTCCTTTTTTATATAAGATAACCAAAATTGAGTGCATCATTACAGCAGATGGTGTCCCATTGATTTATTATAACAGCATTATAATATTTTCAGTGGCATTCACTCCCACATTCATTACATACCCTAACATCCATCTTTGCTGTTTTTGGCCACCATTGCACAATTATACTTGTTTAACAATATATTGAATCAGCAGTAAAGAACCTTGTCTAGTGGTTAAAGCAGAGGATTCAGAAGCAAGATTTCTGGGTGCTATCCTGGCTCTGTCACTGGGCAAGTGACTTAGCCCAGCTTCGCAAAGGCATTTAGGCACCTAACTTCCATTGAAATCAATGGAAGTTATTGGAGCCTAAATGCCTCTGAGGATTTGGACCTTAGCCTCTCTGTGCTTTAGCTTCCCCATCTGTAAAATAGAGATAATGATATTTATCCAAGAATTAATTCATTAATGCTTGTGAAATTCTTTGCTATGCTCAGATAGGTGCTCCTATAAGAATGCAAAGGGTGAACAGTGTTGACTAGTCAATAGAGTCTAGCACTAGGATTGAAAAGCCCTGGGTTCTAGTCCAATCTCTACTCCTGGCCTGCTGGGTGACAGTGGGCAAGTCATTTCCTGTTTCTATGCTTCAGTTTCCCCATCTGTAAAATGGGAATAAAGACCATCTCCATAAAGCACTTTGAGATCTACTGAAAAGTGTTATACAAATGATAGGTATTATTATTGTATTAAGTATGTCATAAGATTTGCTCAGCAGCTTGGATCACTAACCAATCTAGTCCTGTGGCCAACCACAGGAAGTCAACGCCATGCACCTAATCAGTTGTCTACAACTGTGTGTCCCAGAATCCCTGGCACAGTGGCCAGACTTCCCTAATCGCTGTGCTCTAGGACAGTCATCTCTGTCTACTATGCTCGGGATTAGGGAGCCTCTCTGTCCATGGGCTCAAGCTGGTAGAAGTGTTTTCTCTGCTCTTGCTGCAATATTACCACCCCACCCAGAAAGACCCTTCTGGATTGTGAGGACAGCAGGCCTACACCAGACATTTCCCAATCCCAGATACTTGCTCTGTGGGCAGCACTGGTGCCACCCCACCCCTAAAGGCTTATAATGACCCTGATTAAAGAACATCTAAAGTAAAACGAGAGCCCCATGACTCCTTGAGCGGTGAGAGGGCTAGGATGCATCCCTGAAAGTCACAGTTCTTAGGACTCAACCCTCAAAGTGAACCTGAAGGACACAGTTTGCTGCCAGCCCTTCACAAACCAAACTTTAGGGTTTAGCTGGTGAGCACAGTTAGGAGTGGGAGGTCACCAAGGGCAAGAGAGCAGGAAGCAGCATGCTCAGGGTATGGGTTGCTCCTCATGTCTCACTGCAGAGACCTCCTCAACGCTCAGTGGCTGATCCAAGCCAGGAGCGGTGCCCTTTCCTTCCTGAGGACTTGTTGGGAAGGAAGAGGAATTTCTGGACACTGAGAACAAAGCAGCAAGAAGTCATTGTGCCCCTTGCCACAAATCCATTTCAATAGGAGGTGAGCATTAGTTGTGGGTCTGACCCATCTCTCACATGGCACAATCATTCCACACTGAGAAGGGGGCAGAGCACTGTCACGTGAGACTACAGAACATCACAGCTGGCACAGGATCCCCATCAACTCTTCTTTCCCTCTCTGACTGGACCAGTTTAGGGGTCCCACTTCTAAGATTAGGGTGCACCTGGGTGGGGTAGATTTATTTAACGTCTATTAACTGGTGTCTGTAGCAGCTC
The DNA here is from genome assembly GCF_013100865.1 of Trachemys scripta elegans. Lineage (NCBI taxonomy): Eukaryota > Metazoa > Chordata > Testudines > Emydidae > Trachemys > Trachemys scripta. The sequence goes on from NC_048298.1 coordinate 137,456,995, forward strand.
CAGGGGCATGGTTGCCCTAAAGCCAGCAACACAGGAAAAAATGCCTCTTTCCTCCAGAAAAGACAGAAGTGCTTCTCTGCTGGTTGGAGACAGAGATTATGTTTTGCATCCCAGCCAGGTGCAGAAAGCAGGTGAAAACTACAAGCAGCTTTTCCCTTGGGGATCTAGTTACAGTGTTTTGCACAGTTGCCTTGGGAATGTAAAATGACAGGATTGCCTGTCTTCAGGGGAGATAGCCGGGACATAGGCAAGTACTCAGAGCCCATTCTCCACTTACCTGTTGCAGGAAGAGCCCCAGATGGAACAACATGAGAGAGAAGGGATTGAAGAAGAAGTAGGAGGGAGCTGCCAGGCTGGAACTTACCTTTTCTGCTGCAGCAAGTTGATTTCATCCAGGCGTCTGGTCCAGGATTTTTCACTCTGAAACCTGCGCAACAGAGAGTTCCAGAGCCCAAGGAGCAGCCCATGATCCCCAGGCAGGAACATCCCCATTGTCCTGTGTTCTCCTCGTCAGCTGAACTCAGACCTGCTGCTCCATCCCCTTCTTCCTGTGATGTTTCTTTGTGAATGGCTCTCTACCCCTTCGTTCCAGGAGGGCAAGATGATCTGAGTGGGAGATAGATGCTCCTTCAGAAAATATCAGTTTGGGAGACAGGTGGATGGTTACAACATTTGGTTGAGGCAGGCGTCTGGCTGTGTCTCAGAAACAGATACTACCTGCTGGGGAATTGCTGAAAGCGAGAACACACCCCTCTCTACTAAGTTACCTTCTGATTTAAAGAGACACAGCTTTGTTTGGAAGCCGCTCACACTCCCACATGTCTATTGAGCAATCTCACTTCTAAACTACACAGAACTTCCATTCGTTTTTTAAATATTTTAAAGCTGATAAGAAGTTTTTTAAAAACAAGCAAAGGATGTAAAGGACGTATTAGTATCTGCAGGACATATTTGCTCCTCTGTGTGTCTCCCTGTACAAGAGGAGAGAATGAGATGAGACAGTGAATGGGAAATTTGGCCTAGGCACACAGGCAAACTGCTTCAAGCAAATCTTCCCCTCCCTCCATCACCACACTCACAAACGCATGCTGTAAAATCATTTGATGGGACTAGGATGACCATGGGTCCTTGAAAACAAAGCCATTTACGGTTCTGTCCCACAGTTCCAGTTGGTAGTATATAAATCAGTGTTTTGTCCAATTTGTATACATCCGTGCAGATTGTAAAAGCTGCCTGTCAGTTGACCTGCTCACAATGACTAGAGCTAGGTGATATTTTTAATGAAAATAATTAATTTGCTGAAAAATGCAGTTTGGGTCAACTCAAAACTATTTGCGAATTTTAGATGAATTCACAAAATAGTTTTGGACCAAAAATTTGCGGGAGAAGGATTTAAACACCATTCACAAAACAGCAAGAAAAGAAATAGCAGAAGAAGGTGAAGGCAGGGGTGGCAGATATTCATCCAGCATGTGGGTGAGTCAGGTTTAATTCCCCCCTCTGTCTCTAGAGAATTCCGCATTACAAAAGAGCACTCTGACCACTGGGCCATGGGATATTCTGAGGTATGTTTGTGTGTGGAGGGGGTGGTGGGGTGTCTTTCAATTTCTGTTATTGAAGCTGTTACAGTTTGTATAAATAATTAAATATTTATTGGCACAGGGACTTGAACTTGGGCCTCCCAGGTCTGTGCCCTAACATGGGCTATTCAGTCATTCTTACACTATCTTTTTGTCCCAATGTCATTATCATTATGAATGACTATGAATTGCCATTATGAAAGACAATGGGTAGTTATTGGTCTAGGGAAAGTGTGTGAGAATGATTGCATAGCCCTGTGGTTAGAGCAATCACCTGCCGAAGGAAGTGGGGGAGATTGAACCTGAATCACCCATGCCCTGGATGCGTGCCCTAACCTCTGGACTAAAAGATATGGGCAGAGGTGACTCCTCTGGCCATTTGTGAATCTAGTGCCTGGAAAAATGCCCCAAATAAAACCATTTCAATTTGCCAAAATTTTTCACAGTGTTAGGATTTGGTTCTACCAGAACTGATTTTTTTTTCAATTTTTTGGACCTGCCAGTGAACTGAAAAATGAGTTATTTGCCAAGCTCTGCTGAAAACAGCCTGGCTCAGCACATTACTCCTAGGGGAATTCTGCACCACTGCACAAAGCAGAATTTGTGCAGAATTCCATGTTTCCCCCACAGAATTGGGGCTGCAGAGCTTCTGGCTGCCACTAGGGGCCACTGGGCTCTGCAGAACACAGGTTTGCAGTGAGCAGAGTGCCTAACCCAGTGGAGATGAAGGCTCTGCAAGCTCTGGCTGCTCGGCTTAATACTCATTCTCTTGGAGACAGGAGAGGTCCTGAGAGACCAAGCTCTGGCAAAGGGTGAAGAAGGGCAGGGCCGCACTGCGACACATCCCCCGGCTGGACAGTAAAGAAGCTAGGGGGAGTAAAGGTTCTGGGGGTGCAGGTGTCTGGGTTCAGGGGTGCCCCATGGCTGGGTTCTGGGGGGAGGGAATGCAGGTGTCTGGGCTCTGAGGACCCCACGCAGCCCCCTCCAACACCTCCCAACTGGAAGTGGGTTGTCATAGGGGGTTCTTTAACTCTCTACTCCTGGGAGAATCTTTTTGTTGTTGTTGAATGTATTGTTGACATACTTGTTGACAGGTATTTTGAAATAAAGTATCAAAATTATTCAAACTGGAGTGATTATATTGTGCTATTTTGACAAATAAAATATGCAGAATTTTGCAAAATTTTAAAATACGGTGTTCAGAATTTTTGGCACAGAATTCCCCCAGGAGTAGCACATGCACATCCCAAAGACCAGCTCACCTCCAGGCCTGCCAATGCTGCTATCCTCTCCTTTCCCACCAGGAGGCCTGCGAATGAGCCCCCTTTCAATGAGTCCTGGAACCACTCCTCCCCCTGCATGTATAGTAAAATGTGTAGGGTACTGGGGATGGTGAGGAGTGGGGAAGGGAAGAGGGGCTTCAGTTTCACTTCCCATCCATTGCAAGACCCTTCCATGTTCACACCAACAAAACTGTCCCCACAGATTGCCCATTTTTATGACTTGGAAAACCTCACCCCAGATCAGGGTCCCTGGCCTCAAAGCCCAAGAATCATTATATTGCTTCCTCCCTCTTGCCCACCTGTCCCAGACTGCTCTGCCTTGCCAACTGGGCCTGGATTTCAGCCCATGCAGGTGTGGGGAGAGAAAAGGGCACATGTCCAGACCTGGTCTGTGGTATGGGGATTAGGTCAGTGGATGTTTCTATTAAACAGAGAGTGGGGAACCTGCAATGTGCCCTAGCCAGCACCATGACAAAGGGGGAGACAGCCTGATTTTCTAACTGTTATTAGGGAAGCACACAGCACTGAGGCATGAACAGTAATGATCATACCAGGCAGCTCTGCTGCACCCTGCTACCTCTGCAGATTTGGCACCCCTACCTGAACCTGGCCCCAAGGTGCAGCCAGTCTGCTGAACTCTGTGAGCATAAACCCTGTGAACTCAGAATAAAATCTATCTCACTGTAGCTGGCAATTAGGAGCCGACTACTGTTTTCTTTTTACAGAAACAATCAGAGCATGGGTGGCTGGGATCATAAACCACTTTCTCTCCCCGTGCCAGGGCCAATCAGGAAGTTAGAGTTGCACTTGTGCAAACATTTGAGTGGGATTATGATCGGAAAAGTACTTCAGTCTACAGCGGCCCCACCAACTCCTGCTGTGTGTGATGGGGTGAGCGAGTTAAGGTTAAATAGAAATTAACCATCCATGAACCTTTTTGTGGGTTTAAAGCAATATGCTGACAATTGTGATCCTCATTATTTTTCATTTAAAGACAGCTTCTATGCTTCCCAGAAGCACCAGGGAAAAGATACTAGTGAAATACCAGCTGTTCTAATGGCCCTAGCTGAGACTAGTCTCTCCCATGGGAAGTGCTGGAAGCCACACAACATGAGAGGTTTAAAATCTGACCAGACAGAGCCCTGGAACAGGTATAATCTTGCACTGGTGTAACCCATTGGTGAGTGTATTTTACAAGTCACCCTCTGTGCTGATCTATGAGAATATGAGTTGCTATAGTGCTTTTTCCTCTACCTATTAATTATGGATCCATAGATCAAGCTGTAATGGGCTGTGTTTGTTGTTTTTGTAATAGCTCTGGGGGGTCTCTGGTTCAGTCCTGAGAGTGGCAGCCAAGGGGCAGTTATTCAGCCCTCCATCAGATGTACTGGGTGAGCTAATTCATTCTCTAATATCCTATTTCTGGCCCTGCCAGCATGTCTGCCACTGAGGCAACTGGCCCCTTCCCCACTCAGAAAATCAAATCATTGCAGATTTAATTTGCCTTTGTGATGGGTTGGACCACAGAAACCCTCTTGGGAGCTGCCACCCGATGTGCCAAGACTACTTCTACCCCTCCTTCCCTGCCAGCTCGGGGCCCCAGCACCCTGTCTTGCTGAGCCAGACAGTCCCGTCTGCTCCAACAAAGACCTAGGTTCTGAATTACTTGCCCCAAAGCTGCAGGTTTACCTGAAAGCAGCTGACAGAAGTGTTCCTGTCTTTAAAACTCAGATGCCCAACTCCCAATGGGGTCTAAACCCAAATGAATCCGTTTTACCCTGTATAATGCCTATGCAGGGTAAACTCATAAATTGTTAGCCCTCTATAACACTGATAGAGAGAGATGCACAGTTGTTTGCTCCCCCAGGTATTAATACATACTCTGAGTTAATTAATAAGGAAAAAGTGTTTTTATTAAATACAGAAAGTAGGATTTAAGTGGTTCCAATAGTAACAGACAGAACAAAGTAAGTCACCAAGCAAAATAAAATAAAATGCGCAAATCTATGTCTAATCAAACTGAATACAGATAATCTCACCCTCAGAGATGCTTCAGTAAGTTTTTTCCTCAGCTTGGACATCTTCCAGGCCTGGGCACAATTCTTTCCCCTGGTATGGCTCTTGTTCCAGTTCAGGTGGTAGCTAGGGGATTCTTCATGATGGCTCTTCTGTTCTGTTCTGTTCCACCCCTTTATATATCTTTTGCATAAGGTGGGAACCCTTTGTCCCTCTGGGTTGTCACCCCCCCTCACTGGAAAAGCACCATGTTAAAGATGGATTCCAGTTCATGTGACATGATCACATGTCACTGTAAGGGTATGTCTACACTACGGGATTAATCCGAATTTATATAATTTGAATTTTGGAAACAGATTGTATAAAGTCGAATGTATGCGGCCAAACTAAGCACATTAATTCAGCAGTGTGCATCCATGTACCGGGGCTAGCGTCGATTTCCGGAGCGTTGCACTGTGGGTAGCTATCCCATAGCTATCCCATAGTTCCTGCAGTCTCCTCCGCCCATTGAAATTCTGGGTTGAGATCCTAATGCCTGATGGGGCCAAAAACATTGTTGCGGGTGGTTCTGGGTACATCCTCCCCCCTCTCCAGGGAAGCAATGGCAGACAACCGTTTCGCACCTTTTTCCTGGGTGAACAGTGCAGACGCCATACCACGGCAAGCATGGAGCCCACTCAGCTCAAGACAGCAGTCATGAACATTGTAAACACCTCGCGCATTATCGTGCAGTTTATGCGGAACCAGAACCTGCAAAACCAGGCGGCGAGGAGTAGGCTACGGCAGCACGGCGGCGAGAGTGATGAGGACATGGACATGGAATTCTATCAAACCCCGGGCCCTGGTGCTTTGGAGATCATGCTATTAATGGGGCAGGTTATAGCCGTGGAACACCAATTCTGGGCCCGGGAAACAAGCACAGACTGGTGGGACCGCATAGTGTTGCAGGTGTGGGACGATTACCTGTGGCTGCGAAACTTTCGCATGCGTAAGGGCACTTTCATGGAACTTTGTGATAGGGTGACCAGATTACCAGTATAAAATATCGGGACGGGGGCGGAGCAAAAAAAGGGGGGGGACGGAGCAAAAAAAAAAAGTTTTAAGGGGCCTGGGGCATTAGCAAGCCCCGCGTGCTGCCCTCCCCGCGTAGCCTCCCGCCCCCTGGCCCGCCACGGGCATATGCGGGGCGCAGTGGGTCTGGGCAGGGGCAGCGCGGAGCGGGCAGGAGCCGGGGGGGCGGCAGGAGCCGAATCCCCGCTGCTGCCAAGGAGCCCCGTGCCTCTCCCGCCCTCTCGCGGCTGTGGCTCCTTCCCGGCAGGACGTGCCCCCCGCTGCCCCGGGCACATGCGTCACGCGTCCCCTGTGCTTAGTCTCCCTCCCGCCGGGAAGGAGCCGCAGCCGTGAGCGGGAGGGAGAGGCGCGGGGCTCCCCAGCAGTAGCGGGGATTTGGCCCACGCCCCCGCGCCACTCACCCAGCCCCTGCCCACTCCGCGCTGCCCCCGACCGGACCCACCACACTGCCCCGCGGGCTGCAGGGCTGGAGCAGCCTTCAGGCTGCACTCCCGGCCCCGGGTGCAGCAGCCCGGGCAGAAGCCCTCTGGCGCGGCAAGGGGGCTCACAGCTGAGCCCCCCTGTCTCCCTCCCTTGCCAGCCCCCCTTTGCCCGCCCGGTGCCCGGGTGCTGGAGCTGACTCACCAGCTCCAGGATCCAGGCACTGCCGCCACGCCCTCCCTCCAGGCTTGCACCGCCATGCTGCAAGCCTGGGAGGGAGGAGGAATGCTGGGGAAGAGGCGGGGCCAGGGCGGGGATTTGGGGAGGGAGCCAATGGGGGAAGGAGAGGGCGGAGCCGGGGCGACGGGGAGCCCGAGTGCCAGAGCGGAAGGGAAAATTTCTTCTTTGTCCAGTGTCCCAACCAAACATTGGTCAGGACGCGGGACAAAGAAGCAAATATCGGGACAGTCCCGATAAAATCGGGACGTCTGGTCACCCTACTTTGTGATTTGCTTTCCCCTGCCCTGAAGCGCCAGAATACCAAGATGAGAGCAGCCCTCACAGTTGAGAAGCGAGTGCCGATAGCCCTGTGGAAGCTTGCAACGCCAGACAGCTACCGGTCAGTCGGGAATCAATTTGGAGTGGGCAAATCTACTGTGGGGGCTGCTGTGATGCAAGTAGCCAAAGCAACCACTGAGCTGCTGCTACGAAAGGTAGTGACTCTGGGAAATGTGCAGGTCATAGTGGATGGCTTTGCTGCAATGGGATTCCCTAATTGTGGTGGGGCGATAGATGCAACCCATATCCCTATCTTGGCACCGGAGCACCAGGGTACCCAGTACATAAACCACAAGGGGTACTTTTCTATGGTGCTGCAAGCACTTGTGGATCGCAAGGGACGTTTCACCAACATCAACGTGGGCTGGCCGGGAAGGGTTCATGCCGCTCGCGTCTTCAGGAACACTACTCTGTTTAAACGGCTGCAGCAAGGGATTTACTTCCCGGACCAGAAAATAACCGTTGGGGATGTTGAAATGCCTATAGTTATCCTTGGGGACCCAGCCTACCCCTTAATGCCATGGCTCATGAAGCCATACACAGTCAGGAGCTGTTCAACTACAGGCTGAGCAAGTGCAGAATGGTGGTAGAATGTGCATTTGGCCATTTAAAAGGTCGCTGATGCTCGTTACTGACTCGGTCAGACCTCAGCCAAACCAATATCCCCATTGTTATTGCTGCTTGTTGTGTGTTCCACAATCTCTGTGAGAGTAAGGGGGAGACCTTTATGGTGGGGTGGGAGGCTGAGGCAAATCGCCTGGCTGCTGATTATGCGCAGCCAGACACCAGGGTGATTAGAAGATCACACCAGGAAGCGCTGCACATCAGAGAAGCTTTAAAAACCAGTGTCATGACTGGCCAGGCTACGGTGTGAAAGTTCTGTTTGTTGAAAACCCGCCCCCTCAATTGACTCATTCCCTGTAAGCAAACCATCCTCCCCCCTTAAATCACAGCTTGCTTTTAAAGGAAATAAAGTCACTATCATTTAAAAATCATGTATTCTTTATTAATTGATTATAAACATAGGGAGAGAACCGACAAGGTAACCTGGGTGAGGTTTGGGAGGAGGATAGGAGGGAAGTAAAAGGCCACTGAAAAAATTCAATATAATGACAGCCTTTTGGTTGGGCTGTCCACTGGGGTGGAGTGGGAGGGTGCACAGAGCCTCCCCCCACCCGCGTTCTTACACGTCTGGGTGAGGAGGATATGGAACATGGTGAGGGGGGAGGGAGGTTATACAGCGGCTGCAGCGGCAGTCTGTTATCCTGCTGCCGTTCCTGAAGCTCCACCAGACGCTGGAGCGTGTCCGTTTGATCATGCAGCAGCCCCAGCATTGCAGCCTGCCACCTTTCATCTCGAGCGTCCCTCATGACCTCACGTTCACTGGCATCTTTCCTGTACTTAGATACCGTGTCCTTCCACTCATTCAAATGAGCTCTTTCATTGCGGGTGCATTCCATTATTTCCGAGAACATCTCATCTCACATCCTCTTTCTCCACCGCCTTATCTGAGATAGGCTTCGGGACGGAGAAGGGAGGCTTGAAAAATTTGCAGCTGCTGGAGGGATGAAAAAAAGGAGAGAAGTTTTTAAAATGATACATTTTACAGAACAATGCTTATACTCTTTCATGGTGAACAACACTATTCACATTACATAGCACATGTGATTTCAGTACAAGGTCGCATTTTCCATCTTAATATTGAGTGCCTGTGGCTTTGGTGTTAGAGATCACAGACGCAGGTCCGGGCAACAGAATTCAGCTTGCGTGCAGCCATGGTAAGCCATTGTCTTTCGGCTTCTGCGCCCTCCTTTCCCACATACCAAGCAAAGCCCATTGACTGCTGCAGTTTTCCTGTTAACCTTCAGCAGCAGAAAACAAACTAACCCCCCCCATCCAATTCTCTGGGATGATCGCTTTATCCCTCCCCCCACCGCGTGGCTGGTATCAGGGAAGATTCCTGCTAGCCAAAGGCGAAAAGCTCAGCACCAATTCTGCCCCCCCCCACAGCCCCGCGCTTGGCTAACTGCAGGGAAGGATTTCTTTTCAGCCACAGGCAAACAGCCCAGTAGGAACGGCCACCTCTGTCCCCTTAATTAAATTCCCGTATTTCAACCAGGTTACCATGAGCGATATCACTCTCCTGAGGATTACACAGCGAGATAAAGAACGGATGTTGCTTGAATGCCAGCAAACACCGGGAACATACGCTGCCAGGCTTTGTCATGCAATGATACCAGATTACTTGCTACTAGCATGGTGTGGTCAAGTGTCCTACCATGGAGGACGGAATAAGGCTGCACTGCCCAGAAACCTTCTGCAAAGGCTTTTGGAGTACCTCCAGGAGAGCTTCATGGAGATGTCCCTGGAGGATTTCCGTTCCATCCCCAGACACGTTAACAGACTTTTCCAGTAGCTGTACTGGCCGCGAATGTATCCCAAGTCCTCAGGGCAAATTAATCATAAAAAAAAGTTTGCTTTTAAATCATGTTTTATATTTTAAAAGGTAAACTCACCTGAGGTCCCTTCCATGGGGTCATGGTCTTGGGTACTGGCTTGGGAGGCTTGGGAGAGTACTTCAGTCAGGCTGAGAAAAAGATCCTGCTGTGTGCTCTCCGCAAGCTCGTCCTTCTCCTCCTCCTCTTCCCCGTCCGCAGGATCCTCAGGTGTGGCTGATGAGATTACCCCCGCCTCGGAATCCACGGTCAGAGGTGGGGTAGTGGTGGCGGCCCCCCTTAGAATTGCATGCAGCTCAGCATAGAAGCGGCATGTCTGCAGTTCTGACCCGGAGCGACCGTTTGCCTCCTTTGTTTTCTGATAGGCTTGTCTGAGCTCCTTGACTTTCATGCGGCACTGCTCTGAGTCCCTATTGTGGCCTCTCTCCATCATGCCCTTGGAGATTTTTTCAAAAGTTTTGGCATTTCATCTTTTTGAACAAAGTTCTGCTAGCACTGAATCCTCTCCCCATACAGCGATCAGATCCAGTACCTGCCGTACGGTCCATGCTGGTGCTCTTTTTCGATTATCAGCCTGCATGGTTACCTGTGCTGATGAGCTCTCTGTGGTCACCTGTGCTCTCCTGTGCTGAGGAAACAGGAAATGAAATTCAAATGTTCGCGGGGCTTTCCCTGTCTACCTGGCCAGTGCATCTGAGTTCAGATTGCTGTCCAGAGCAGTCACAATGGTGCACTGTGGGATAACTCCCGGAGGCCAATACCATCGAATTGCGGCCACACTAACCCTAATTTGAAATGACAATATCGATTTTGGCGCTACTCCGCTCGTCGGGGAGGAGTACAGAAATCGATTTTAAGAGCCCTTTATTTCGAAATAAATGGTTTCGTTGTGTGGATGGGTGGAGGGTTAATTCGATTTAACACTGCTAAATTCGAATTAAACTCATAGTGTAGACCAGGCCTAAGACCCCAAGCCTTCATTCCTCCCAGCTTGACTCACAGGAAGGCTTGCCTGCAAACAGAGCCATCCAGTCAATTGTCCTGGTTGATGGGAACCATTAAGATTCCAAACCACCATTAATGGCCCACACTTTGCATAATTACAATAGGCCCTCAGAGTTATATTTCATATTTCTAGTTTCAGATACAAGAGTGATAACTTTATACAAATAGGATGACCACACTCAGTAGACAATAAGCTTTGTACTGATACCTTACAAGCGACGTTTTGCATGAAGCATATTCCAGTTACATTATATTCACTCATTATCATTTTTTTATAAAATCATATAGACTGCAACGTCACAGCCTTCATCACAGTTCTGCACAATCTACAGCAGTTAATTCAAGGGACAGGATCTTTCAGATGCAAAATCCACAAAGGGCCAGAGAGCTGCTTGGATATGTGCATGTTCCAATAGGGGCATATTCCAAAATAGCACTAGCAGGACCTCACTTAACAGCTTAGCAGTTAGCAAAAACAGCACCGAGAAGCCCTTGGAAATGCCCTGACTTAGGGTCTGGTTCTCTGAGATGAGGAGCACCCTGCAATCATGGACTCCTGAGGGACTTGAGGACACTCAGCACCTTGCAGTTCAGCCCTTCTCTAATAGTATATGCAGCTGAAGTGATTTACCCTATCCCACTTAAAACTAACCTGAGCAGAAAAATTCCAATAAAACTTTGTTTCTTTGGAAAACCAAAACACTTTCTGGAGATGTGGTTTTGCTGAAGTGCTGATGGAAGCTGTAACCCTGCCTGCCAGATGGGTTTCAAAACCTGCCTGGTTTCCAATCAGCTCGCCCACTCAGCTGCCTGCTAGGGAGCTGAGGCTTCTGGATTTATGGTTCTAGGGATGTCTTCCAGGTGGACTGCCCCAGGGCAGACTGGGGTCCAGTCCACAGAGAGAAGCAGGGCTGATCCATGTCAGCAGGGGGCATGCAACACACACATACACACATGCACTCACAGACACTCTCACCCTCCTCCACCTCTTATCTGGCCTATCTCAGAGGTGCTGACCACAGATGTTTCCAATGGCCTCAGAAGGTTGCTCCCTGCCTGTTATGGAGAATTTCAAAAATTTTGAAATATTAAAATCCTCCACAAAATAGTTTAATTACCTTTCTCCACCCAGCTCTACTGCTGACCATGACACACCAACAATCAGGCAAGTTTTCTGGCTCAGTTTTTCAGATCCAAGAAGCACACATGACATAACCTTCTGGTACAAATCAGAGATGGGGACTGCTTGTCCAGACTTTTAATCCTACAGGAATACTACTTACAAGCCCAATTTGTGTTTAGTTTACTTATACAACAGAGCTGTGGCAGTAGGCTGGATTTTAATCTTCTTGGTGTAGATCATTAATTCTTTCAGGCAGAGACTATTTCTTTACTTGCTATGCAAAGATCCAGGTTTTCCTAGGCTGATATACTCAAGTGTTAAATATTAATAATATTAATCGTGGCTCTGCCACAAAAGGACTGTTTTTCCTTGGGCAAGTTGCTTAGCTTTCCATCTCTTGGTTTGCCCATCTGTAAAATGTGTACAATAATTCTTAACAATTTTGCAACGTTGTGGTGAGGATTAACTAGAGTACAAAACATAAAGGCGTTCTTATTTGCCAATATTGACTACAAATTACCAATCTACAATTCTAAATCCCAGGGATAAAGGTTTTCTAATTGTTGCCTTTGTAATGGCAGATGCTCTAACTAATGTTTGAAGAGTACTTTCAAGACAGAAAGTGCTTAAAGTGTTAGGTATTATTATGCAAGAAACAAAAAGAACACAGATGGATTTTCATATTCCAGATTGAGTTTGTAATGCTGATAGTTAGAAAATCAGGTTTTGATTTGGAAACAGTGCAGTTTTGATCTGGAGTCACCAAGACCTTGTTTTCATAGAATCATAGAAGATTAGAGTTGGAAGAGACCTCAGGAGGTCATATACTCTAACCCCCTGCTCAAAGCAGGAGCAACCCCAACTAAATCATCCCAGACAGGGCTTTGTCAAGACAGACCTTAAAAACCTCTAAAGATGGAGATTCCACCACCTCCCTAGGTAACCCATTCCAGTGAGTCACCACTCTCCTAGTGAAATACTTTTTCCTAATATCCAACCTAGACCTCCCCCACTGCAACTTGGCACCATTTCTCCCAGTGGCGTAGCCAGGTTTTAAGAGCAGGGGGAGCAAACATAAAAAAGGCGCCCCCCCCGGCTCCTCCTCTGGCCACGCCCCCCTTGACTCCTCCTCCGGCTGTTCCGCGCCCACCCAGCTCCTCTCCCATGCTCCCCCATCTCATCCCTCCAGCCATTGTCCCTGGCCAGCCCTTCCCCCGCCCCTCTGCTGCCGGTGCCCGGTGCCCGCCGGGCCGGGGCTCGCAGCTCGGCAGGCTGAGCAGCACTCAGCCACCCACCTGCCCGAGCCCGGCTGTGCTCCTTGCTCCTGCTCCGACAGCTGGGCTGTTGCCACACTGAGCCCAGCCAAACGGAGCCTTTCTCTCAAGGCTGCTACCGAGGCGCCCAGCCTCCTCCACCCTTGCCACTTCTCCCACCGGCCCGGCCCCCCTATTGCCGGGAGACACGCGCCCAGCCCAGCCCCACTATCGCACATGCTTCCCCCCGCCGCCGCACATGCTCCCCCCTGGCCCGGCCCGGGTCCGCCGGACCCGGACCGGCTCAGCAGCACAGCCCATCCCCGCTTCCCGGCCCGGCCCCCCATTGCCAGGCAGCACGTGCCCAGCCCAGCCCAGCCCTGCCGCCGTACATGCTCCCCCCGGCTCAAATGCTCCGGACCCAAACAGGCCCAGCAGCACAGCCCGTCCCCTGCTCTCTACCTGGCCGCCTGGCTTGCTCCTCCGGACGCGCCCGCCATCCCCCGCCCATGGCTCCTCCGGCCGTGCTGCCCTTCAGAGAGGAGCAGGCCCCACCCGCTGGCGCCATATAAGGTAACCCCTAAGGCGTCACTTTTGAAAAATGTGCTGAGGGGAAGCGGCTGCTTCCCCTGCACCCCACTAGCTACGCTACTGATTTCTCCTTGTTCTATCATCTGCCACCACTGAGAACAGCCTAGCTGCATCCTCTTTGGAACCCCTCTTCAGGCAGTTGAAGGCTCCTATCAACCCCCCCCCCCCCACACACACACACTCTTCTCTTCTGCAGACAAAATAAGCCCTGTTCCATCAGCCTCTCTTCATAAGTCATGTGCCCCAGCCCCTAATAATTTTCATTGCTCTCCGCCGGACTATCTCCAATTTGTCCATATCCTTTCTGTAGTGGGGGACCCAAAACTGGACGCAATACTCCAGATGTGACCTCACCAGTGCCGAATAGAGGGGAATAATCACTTCTCCTGATCTGCTTAGCCCATCAGTCCCCAGCCTGTAGCATTGCATGAAATTCTTCCGTCTTTATTGAACCTCATCAGATTTCTTTTAGCCCAATCCTCCAATTTGTCTAGGTCACTATGGACCCTATTCCTACCCTCCAACATATCTACCTCTCCCCACAGCTAAGTATCATCCGCGAACTTGCTGAGGGTGAAACCCATCCCATCATCCAGATCATTAATGAAGATGTTGAACAAAACCAGCCCCAGGACCGACCCCTGGGGCACTCCGCTTGATACCGGCTGCCAACTAGACATCGAGCTGTTGATCACTACCCATTGGGCCCAACGATCTAGTCAGCTTTCTATCCAACTTATAATCTATTCATCCAATCCATATTTTTTTAACTTGCTGTCAAGAATACTGTGGGAGACCGTATCAAAAGCTTTGCTAAAATCAAGGTATTTTCCCCATATCCAAAGAGGCAGTTATCTCATCATAGAAGGCAATCTGGTTGGTCAGGCATGACTTGCCCTTGGTGAATCCATGTTGACTGTTCCTGATCACCGTCCTCTCCTCCAAGTGCTTCAAAATGGATTTTCACCAGGAAAAATTGTGTATTCTTAACTCAAGTACTTACTTTTCAGATGAGTTAGCAGGTCAAGTTAAAGACTTAGGGGGAAGCCTGGTCTTTAACTCGACCTGCTAACTCATGTGAAAACAAAAACAGCCTTGTGTTCAGGGATTTTATTGTGTGTTAGCTAACTTGAGTTAAGAACACGAGTTTCTTTTTTCCCGTGAAGACATGACCAAGAGAGAAAGGACTTCCATTCTGTGACATGGATGGTATATAATCTTGTTCCTGACCAAAGCCTTTTCAAGGTGCTGAGCTTGTATAAACTGCTTAGTAGTGCTCCATGCTTATCATCTCTCATGACTCCAGATTTCATGTGCTTGGGTAAAAAGTAAAGAATTGTTATTTTTCTAACTGGCAACATTGCAAGCTCAGCCTGAGATCTGAGAGACATGCTGGGTTATTTCTTGCTCAGGCATCATCACCTGTAATAAAGATTCTGCAGGCCAAATGCTGCTCTGCAATCCTGCTGTCTTCAAATGATGGCCTTAGTTAGACTTGTACAGAACTATTCCCAGGTTTAACTGTGGGCAGAATCTGAGGACAAAAGTGTTTCCTGCAATTGGAAATTAATTGATGCTGCTGATATTCAACCCTGACATGAATCTATTGCACTTTTTCATGGTTGAGTTAGCTCTGCAGGGCTGTCAGTGGTAAGCAAAATTAATATCTTATTGTATTCTCCAGAGGCAGAATCTGTGACTCTGATACACACCAGGGACAGATCAGCTGAGTAAGAAGGTGACATTTATACATAGTCTCTTTACAACATAAAAACATACTTTAAATAATAAACACCAGGGTTGAGTTGGGGTCATATTATGGCAACAGGCCCAGGAAGCAGAAAGAAGACCTAAGTTCTTTCACTTCATAGCTAGATCTGACTAATCTCTCCAGCATTTGTTAGACATCCCATAAAACAAAATAATTGCATATCATGATAGAACATGAAGACATCTACATAACCGTAGAATCAGAGAACCATAGGATTAGAAGGGATTGCAAGGGTCATCTAGTCTAACTCCCTGTCAAGATGCAGGATTTGTTGTGGCTAAACCATCCAAGACAGATGGCTATCCAGCCTCCTTTGGGAAAACCTCCAGTGAAGGTGCTTCCACAACCTCCCAAGGCAGTTTGTTCCCAGTTAGGATGCTTTTCCTGAGATTTAATCTAAATCTGCTATGCTGTAGTTTGACCCCATTGCCTCTTGTCCTGCCTCTGTGACAAAAGAAACCAACTTTTCTCCATTTTTTTTATAGCAGCCTTTCAAGTATTTGAAGACCTCTGTCATGTCCTCCTGTAATCTCCTCTTTTCCAAACTAAACATACCCAGTTCCTTCAGCCTTTGCTCATATGGCTTGCATTCCATCCCTTTGATCATCTTTGTTTCTCATCTCTGGATCATTTCCAGTTTCTCTACATCCTTTCTATACATTGGTGACCAAAATTGGACACAGTATTCCAGCTGAGGCCTAACCAGTGCCGAGTAGAGTAATACTTTCACCTCCCGTGACTTGCATGCTATGCCTCGGTTAATGCAATCTATAATTGCATTTGCTTTTTTTTGCAACAGAATCACATTGCTGACTCATTTTGAGGTTGTGATCCACCACAACTCCGGGATCCTTCTCAGCAGTGCTGCTGCCAAGCCAGTTTACCCCCATTCTGTATTTGTGCCTTTGGTTTTTCTTCCCTAAGTGAAGCACCTTACATTTGTCTTCACTGAATTTCATTTTGTTGTCTATAGCCCAGTTTTTCAGTTTATCAAGAACCCTGTGATTTTTAGCTCTATCATGTAACACAATGTTTGGATGGTATTGGAATGAGAAACACTCTCTCCATATCTATCCTGCTTGGGATGCATAGAACCCTCTGGTTTAAAGCCAATATATATCCTAGCAAAGCCACCTGGGGGGCAAGTGGGGCAATTTGCCCCAGGCCCCGGGCCCCGCAGGGGCCCCCATGAGAATATAGTATTCTATAGTATTGCAACTTTCTTTTATGGAAGGGGCCCCTGAAATTGCTTTGCCCCAGGCCCCCTGAATCCTCTGGGTGGCCCTGCATCCTAGTAGCATTTGCTGCTTACTTTGGGACCTGTCCGAATTCAGTTCATACTGCAAACTGGGGAATTGCAAGTTGGCGGAAGTGAATTCCTCGAACTGGAATTTGGTCAGGTCATAGAGTTGATGTCCTTGTGGTTTTGTACTCGTAAAAATTAAATAATGTTGAAAAGGAAACAAGTGCGCACTCTGCACGTAAACCATCTGTTAGTAAGTTTATTGACCAAATTAAGATATATATCTATATCTATAGATAGATAGATAGGTTTTATATCTATCTATCTATCTATCTATCTATCTATCTATCTATCTATCTAATTATGAATAGGAACATTTAATAACATTTAAAATAAAATCAATGGATATTATTTTAAGTTTCATCTGTAGTGCAATATTCTATCTAATCTATCAGTACTATTGTTTTTGTCTATATATATATATATATGTCCATCTCTACATAGCATAGCATCTGTGGATCTGCTATGATACTGTGATATCTGTCTGCCCTACCTATCTATAGTATCTATCTACAAGCCAAGATTTTCACAAATGGGTAAAATGAGTGAGCTTATAGGTGCACAGAAGTTTTTAAAATCAGGCCAGTTATTTAGATGCCTTAATTTGGTTTTAAGCACCCAACTTTAGCTACCCACTTTTGAAAATCTTGGCAGAGTATCTATAGTAACTATGACAGGTTTCAGAGTAGTAGCCGTGTTAGTCTGTATCTGCAGAAGTGGGCTGTAGCCAGGGCTGGCTCTGGCTTTCTGGCCGCCCCAAGCAAAAAAAACAAAAACAAAACCAAAACACACTGCAGCGCCGCCGGAGCCAGGGTGCAGGGGGACTCCCTTCCCTGCAGATGAGCCCCAGCTAGCGGGGGGAGGAGGAGGGAGCGGGAGGGGAGAGAGAAGGCGGGCGGCCAGGGAGGGCTTCAGCAGGGCGCTGCCACGCGGCCCCTCCCGCCATGCCCCCTGCTGGGAGGGCTCCATATCACTCCGGTCGGCTGGGAGGGAAGGACGCAGGCTGCCCTGCCGGGCTTGCTGCATGGCGCTCCTGTCCTCCGCGCCGCCGCCCCCTACAGGGCGGCCGGAGCAGAACAACAACAACAACAAAAAGCGGCCGTGCCACCCTAGGATTGGGCAGAATGCTGCCTCCTACAAGCTGCCGCCCCAAGCACCAGCTTGCTCAGCTGGTGCCTAGAGCCGGCCCTGGCTGTAGCCCATGAAAGCTTATGCTCAAATAAATTTGTTAGTCTCTAAGGTGCCACAAGTACTCCTGTTCTTTTTATAGTAACTATCAATATCATAGTACTTAATTATGTTCTTATTGGGTATTGGATATCCCACCGCAACCACACTGTGCTAAGTGCATGAGGAGTACAGAGAGAAACTCATTAGAAACTGAACACCTTGTGGTGAGGTAGGATGGTGAGGGAAGTCTGAATATTTTTGGTTCTCTTCTATATAGACTCTTATATGGCACTCATCACTGTAGGTGTCTTTGCACCTTCCAGTACTGTATTGAGCAACATGACTACACATCTGCCATGTGTGTACAGGGGATGGTGATCTCTCTGGTCCCATGTTGTTTGTTACAGGAATAAGTAAGGTATGACCAGAGGTGAAAGTAAGCCGGTATGGTACAGTAAGCAAGAGCCGATGCGCTAGACTGGACCGGCTTCCCCAGTCCAGCGATTTAAAAGGCTTGGGCTCCCGGCAGCGTCCAGAGCCCCAGGCCCTTTAAATTGCTGCCAGAGCCCCACTTCCGGAGCCCCTGGGTAGCGGAGGCAGCCGGGAGCCCCAGGACTCTGGCAGAGATTTAAAGGGCCCAGGGCTCTGGCCACCGCTACCACCGCCCAAGCCCTGGGGCA
>NC_048298.1:137484594-137548453 GCF_013100865.1 Trachemys scripta elegans
GCATGATCTTGGGCAAGTCTTTCCCTCAATAGTGCCGCAGTTTCCCCTCCTGTGAAGTGCTATGGATTAAAAGGAGCTACACGCTGTCAGAGCAAATTATTGTTACAGTAACTTTACCTCCAGCTCCTGGGATTGATGCTAAGTCTCAGTGCTGTCAAAGATGCTGTTGCACAAAAAATACTGAAGTTCACAGAGGGCATGTTAGCCAATGATACTGTAGACTAGTTTCATTGTCTGCACAGACCCAAATTAAAGCCATTTGCCAGTCTGGATAAGCCTAGGGTCACCAGATAGGAACAATTTACTCTGGCAGTGAATACTGATAGGAGGGCATGCAACAGACTTACTGTAATAGCTGACACCCCAGACCAAATCCTGAGAAACACTGAGCACCTTCCTCTCTTGCTGACTTCCAACGGAACTGTAAGTTCTCAGCACCGATCAGGATTTGGCTCTCCCTCTGGGAAAAAGGGTGAATTAGCATCACTCACCCTCAACTTGCTCACTCTTAGGTCAAGCATTAGAGAAACTGCCAAGATCATGACACTGCTGTGGATGGAGGAGCTGAATTCTGCCCATGAGCTACCTACTGATGGATGATGTCCATGTTCCACTTACTTTAATTGACTTCAAGATGCTGCTTGGAATGATGTTCACTGATATAACTGACTGCAGCAAGGGGTGAGCTCTCAAACAAGCTGCTCAGGGTTGTGCTCAGTGTCCATGGCAAAACACAGCAGTTGTAAGGAGCATATGTGACCAGGATAACTCCATAAAGTCAGGTAAAGAAGCAGAGAGTGAATAAGAAAATCTGTTGTAATCATGCCACCCCAAAAGCAAAACACAAACTGCTATCAAGCCCTGTCCACGGGGAGCTGCATGTCATTCTGTTAGGGCCAATGGCTCACGAGAGGAAAGGCAGCCTCATAGTTACATCAGGTAGCTGTGACCTAGGGGTCTCATTTCTATCTTTAGCTCTGATATTGACTTGCTCTGCACCTTTGGACAAGTTGCTTAAGTCTAAATTTTCAAGTGTCTACTAATCTTGGTGCCCAACTTTAGAGAGACTAGTGGGCACTTTTTAAAACATATGCCCTAAATTCTCTGTGCCTCAGTTTCCTCACCTGTACAATGGGGCTAATAACCCCCACCTACCTTACAGAGGAGTTGTGAGGCTCAGTTCATTCAAGTGTTCTGAACTCTTTATCTGGCAGGGACTGTAGACATGCCAAATACTATTATCACCATCATTGGAATCCTGCTGGAAGCATACAGAATATCTAGCTGGAAGATGTGAAAATGCTCTGCAGGCTACGTTACTTCCAGCTGGGAACAAAGATACAGAGAGATGCTTTGTCTGTACCAGAAAAGATGCACCAATTTTAACAAGATTGATTTTAAATGAATTTAGTTAAACCTATGCAATCCCTACAGCACATACTTAATCTGGTTTAACTCTGGCTTAAATTATTTTAGATTAATTCAATGTAATTGTAAACTTACTGGGCCATAAAATCCAATTTTATCTGTACTATATAAAGAGCCAGGCTCTTATGCATAGGCGGCAGGTATAATAGATCAGGGAAGGCTAAGCCTCCCTTGGTGCAGCCACTGCCGCTGGATGCAGGTTTTGGCAGTTTGTGAGTGCTGGGCTTCTGCCGGAGGAAGTTTCTGCTTATTATTATGCGCCACGCAGTTTCTGGGGTGACTGAGTAGGTGGTATCTGCTATTCAGATTCCTGGCTTCATTGGTAATCTCCCTGGATTTGAGAGAGATTACTGATGAGCCCAGGAAGCTGATTAGCAGATACCGCCTCCTCAGCAGACCCGGAACCTGCATGGTGCATATAAAATGTTCAGCGTTCTTTGGAAGAGCTTTTGCTTTTCCCATCAGGCGGCTCGGGGTCTCGGGAGGGGAGGCATGGCATGGGATGTTTCCCATTCGGGAGCTGGGGCCGGCCCGGGGTTTGGGCCATCTGGCATGACCGGGACAGCTTGGGCCAGCCTGGGGATCCTCCAGCTGTGTGTTTGCAGCACATAGATTAATTACGTTATGACCCCAGCACTATCATTTTTCCTTCCATACCTCCATAACCTCTCACTTTTTTCTCTTCCCTAACTTCATAATCCTCTAGACAGTTTGAACTGTAAGTCAAATAAATGATGTATTACATCATTTGTTCATTTGTTAGGTTTTACTAGCTCAGGTAACTGGAGACCTTAAGATAAAAGACACTATATAAGAAGAAAGTGTGAACTGTTATGAGTCCATAACCTCAATGATCTATACCCTATTTTTGCCTCCTTCTAACTTTCACCAAAACTTTTGACCTGAAATTTCTCTTTGTTATGCTGATTATGCTGATTGTTATTGGAAAATATGTGCGTGGCATGGTAAATTTGCACAGCACTTTACAAATATAGATAAAGCAGTGTTGCCCACCCAGAAGAGTTTACAGTCGAAATAAGACAGACACATAGAAGACATAGAACAAGTTCCAGACAAGAGATGTGAGGGGATTATTAATGAAAGCAGAAACAAAGAAAGGATTGCTAGATGAGGTGGGAGGAGTGAGAGGGCATTTGCAGATGAAGGAAGGGAAATGACATCCAGGGTTTGCAAGGCAGCATGATAGTGAAGCTGAGAGAAAAAATGGCAGCAGAAATGTAGGCGGTGAGAGATTATTTAAGGTGTATAAATGAAGATGTGGTGCCTGAATTTGATGCACTATTTATGCTGCTTGGACATGTGGCTTGCCCATGTGACTCCAAAACTCCATCTTGGAGCTGGACTTTGCATAGGAGAGAGGAGGGGGTCTCCGCCCACAAGAGAAAGTCTATTTAAACCCCTGGGAGACCCCTCCATTTTGTCTTCAGCTGGCTAAAGAGATAGCCTCTCCACCCCCAAGGATACCTGAAAGGAACTGGAACAAAGGACAGTAACTACAGGGGGTGTGAGTGATTGCTGGACCCAGACTAGAAGGATACTAGTCTGTAAAAGGAAGCTTAGTGGGTGAGGTTTTTATCTGTATTCATGTTCTTAGACATAGACTTGCATGTTCTATTTTATTTTGCTTGGTAATTCACTTTGTTCTGTCTGTTACTACTTGGAACCACTTAAATCCTACTTTCTATATTTAATAAAATCACTTTTTACTTATTAATTAACCCAGAGTATGTATTAATACCTGGGGGGGGGGGGCAAACAGCTGTGCATATCTCTCTATCAGTGTTATAGAGGGTGAACATTTTATGAGTAAAACGGATTTATTTGGGGTTTGGACCCCATTGGGAGTTGGGCATCTGAGTGTTAAAGACAGAAACACTTCTGTAAGTTGCTTTCAGTTAAGCCTACAGCTGTTAGGGGACATTATTCAGACCCTGGGTCTGGGTTTGCAGCAGGCTAGTGGGTCTGGCTCAAACCAGGCAAGGCACTGAAGTCCTAAGCTGCCAGGGCAGGAAAGGAGGGCATAAGTAGTCTTGGCACATCAGTTGGCAGTTCCCAAGGGGGTTTTTGTGCTCCAACCCATCACAATTAGTAAAACCCATTACGCCTGCTGTCTCTGCATGTGAAATTCTGTGTCTCACCTCCAACAACAGATGACATTAGGAAAACAACTAAGGCATGGCTTGAAATTTAGGGAATAAGAGGCCATCTTCCATAGTTTTATCATTTCTCTTTTAAAATAAATGCCCCATTAACCCAGATCCATGCCTGCAGATAATTGTACAGACTAACTTGACTGGAGTCTCATCACCTGAGCTATTCCACCATAACTGACAAATGTACAGGACTCCTGCCAGGGAAAATGCAAGAAAACCACTGCAGAAATGATAGGGTTAAAAGATACTAATACTCCCCAATATGTGTCTGCTCATGGTTGTTTTCTTTCCTCTTTTTCTTCAGTTCTTCCCTCCACTAGTTGTCTTGCTCTCTGTTCTCTCCTCTCATTTTCCTTCCTTCTCTCTCTCCTCCTTTCTGTCTGTTTGGCTGATTTTCTCCTTTCTCTCACTCCACCTCTCGTTCTCCACCACCTTCATTACATTAGTAATATTTTGCTTTTCAGAAGTTGGAGCACCACCCTGCTGCCCTGTTATCACTTCCCAGCAGAGACCAAGGTGATTCCTCCCCACTGTCTCCCATAGAGAAGGATGCAGCAGGCATGGTATGCTGTAGCAATCATGAGGTTGCAGTAGTGGCTTCGGAGATGGCTTCCTTTCTTTGCTCTCTGGGCCATGATGCCAATATCTGGAAGCAGTGCCCTAGAACACAACTTTGCTGCCAAATCCTGCACGCCTGGGATTTCTATAGAATGGGCTCCAGATAGTGAGTGCACAGGGTCATGGGGAGAGGCAAGCAGTGGTTGTGCACTAAAGGCTGCGCCTTAGGTCTTGTCTGCATTGGCTTTATACAGGGTAAAACACAGTGTGTAGGGTACATGTAGCTACATGCTGCAGTGAAAACCAGGCTGCATTCACCCTGTTGTGAGTAGTTACACATGGCAGTGAAAGGCTCTGACAGTGGGGAGGCAGTGGGGAAAGGCTCTGGCAGCAGGACACTATATTGATAAAAACATCAGTGTAGCCAGGGGAGGCACTGCTTGGGCATGCAGACAGCCAGGCATGGTATTTACTGTAGGCTTCTGTATTCTACTCACCTAAGAAATGCCTCACTGTCTACATTGCTATTTATACCCATGGGAGCTGGGCATGCAGTGTCTACTCGACATGCCTCTGCAAGCGTAGACATACCCTTAAAGTAGTCGTTCCCAAACTTTAACAACCTGTGAACTCCTTTCACTAAAATGTCAAGTCTTGCGAACCCCCTCCTAAAAATGAATATTTCCAGGGATTTTTTCCTTTACCTGAGTATAAATTATAAAAGCAGTGATCTTGGAAATATAAAATTTGTTTTTGTGACATGCTTATTACATACTATTTATTATTATTAATCAGTACAGTATTTTTATTACATTATGAAAACAGCAACACTCTTCCAAGATCTCACTTTCGTAGCTTGTTTCATTTTGAATAAGCCTGTTATAAGACAAGGCTCCTATGTTTCATCAAGGAGTATCAGCTGTGAAACAGCATGAAAGTATTTAAGAAGCCAACTCAAAGAGTTCCTCCTACACAAGCATTCAGGTCTTGAGCAGTCCAGGCAAACAACGCACGTTAAAACAAAGCTTAAACTTGTTCATAATAATTTTAAAAACAACACTAGCTGCCTATTTAATTTTAAAAACAGCAGAAAATATCCACCTCCCTTTCCATTTCTTATAAGTAGTCTTGAAGTTTAAATCTCCTCAGTGTGATAGATATGCTTGCTTTGATCTGCTTAGCTCTTGGAAGTCCTGGGGTCTCAGGGCTGCTGGCCCCGTGCTGCTCGGGGTCCCTAGGGACATCTCTGTCCGCCATTAGGGATTTTTTCCCCAAGACCCCCCTGTAACATTTCATGAAGCCCAAGGGGTTCACAAACCCCAGTTTGGGAACCACTGTTTTAAAGGCACAATCTAGCTCTAGCACTGTGTCTGTGTCAGATTACAACAGTTGTAGCTGAGACGATTAGCAAGCACTGTTTGCAAACAGCTTTTTCATGCACAGGTTTGTTTAAATTTTCAATGTTAAAAATAATTAAATTGAAATTAATTAATAATTAAATCCTTGAAAATTAAATAATGCTGACTGTGACAGATAGAGATACCTCAGAGTTGGGCTGATAGTCTAGGAGAACTCATCAAAATGGCAATACTCCAAAAGGATGTCTCTCTGGAGACATATATTTAGATCCTTGAGTGCTGAGGTTAGGGGAGTGACAGAGGATCCTGGCTGTGAAAATTATTAGTAGTATTATTAATAATAATTTGTATTACAATAGTACCTGATCAGGTTCAGGGCTTCATTGTGTGAGGCACTGTACAAACACATAGAAAGAGACAGTTGTTGCCTCAGAGAGTTTAAAATCTAAAAAATTCTAAATTGATCTATCTGTCCATACAAGTCTCATCTCTTTGTCTTTCCTCTCTCTCTCTCTCTCTCTCAGGGTATGTCTACACTACGAAATTAGTTTGAATTTATAGAAGCCGGTTTTATAGAAATCGGTTGTATACAGCCGATTGTGTGTGTCCCCACATAAAATGCTCTAAGTGCTCTAGTCGGCGGACCGCGTCCACAGTACCGAGGCTAGCGTCGACTTCCGGAGCATTGCACTATGGGTAGCTATCCCACAGCTATCCCACAGTTCCCACAGTCTCCGCCGCCCATTGGAATTCTGGGTTGAGATCCCAATGCCCGGATGATGCAAAACAGTGTCGCGGGAGGTTCTGGGTACATGTCGTCAGGCCCCTCCCCCTCCGTCACAGCAACGGCAGACAATAGATTTGCGCCTTTTTACCAGGGTTACCTGTGCAGACAACATACCACGGCAAGCATGGAGCCCGCTCAGCTCACCGTCACCATATGTCATCTGGGTGCCGGCAGACGTGGGACTGCATTGCTACACAGCAGCAGCAGCTAACTGCCTTTTGGCGGTAGACGGTGCAGTAGACTGGTAGCCTTCATCGGCGATCTGGGTGCTGGCAGCTGTGGGGCTGGCAGCTGTAGGGCTGCATTGCACCAGCCCCTTGCCTTTTGGCAGTAGATGGTGTATTACGACTGGTAACCGTCCTATTACAAGTTGGATCATCGCACATTAGCAGAATCTTCCCTGAGCAGCAGATTGTGCAATAGGCCAGAAGGCCATCGTAGTACACTAACTGCCAAATGCCCAGTATTTGCTGCCAAGCACCAGAAGATGCCGAGGGCTATCAGTCACGCTGCACCGTCGTCTTAAGATGTAAAAAATAGATTTGTTCTGTATTCATTTGCTTCCCCCTCCCTCCGTCAAATCAACGGCCTGCTAAACCCAGGGTTTTCAGTTTAATCTTTGGGGGGACCATTCTGTGTGACAGTTGTTTGTGTTTCTCCCTGATGCACAGCCACCTTTCTTGATTTTAATTCCCTGTACCTGTACGCCATGTCGTCACTCGGCCTGCCCTCCCTCCCGCCCTCCCTCCTTCCCCTGGTCCGTCAGATACTAGTTTCGCGCCTTTTTTCAGACCAGGCGCCATAGCTAGCACTGGGATCATGGAGCCCGCTCAGATCACCGCGGCAATTATGAGCACTATGAACACCACGCGCATTGTCCTGGAGTATATGCAGAGCCAGGACATGCCAAGGCGAAACCCAGACCAGCCGAGGAGGCGATTGCAGCGCGGCGAAGAGAGTGATGAGGAAATTGACATGGACATAGACCTCTCACAAGGCACAGGCCCCAGCAATGTGGAAATCGTGGTGTCACTGGGGCAGGTTCATGGCGTGGAACGCCGATTCTGGGCCCGGGAAACAAGCACAGACTGGTGGGACCGCATCGTGCTGCAGGTGTGGGACGATTCCCAGTGGCTGCGAAACTTTTGCATGCGTAAGGGCACTTTCATGGAACTTTGTGACTTGCTTTCCCCTGCCCTGAAATGCCAGAATACCAGGATGAGAGCAGCCCTCACAGTTGAGAAGCGAGTGGCGATAGCCCTGTGGAAGCTTGCAACGCCAGACAGCTACCGGTCAGTCGGGAATCAATTTGGAGTGGGCAAATCTACGGCGGGGGGCTGCTGTGATCCAAGTTGCCAGGGCAATGAAAGACCTGGTGATATCAAGGGTAGTGACTCTGGGCAACGTGCAGGCAATAGTGGATGGTTTTGCTGAAATGAGATTCCCAAACTGTGGTGGGGCCATAGACAGAACCCATATCCCTATCTTGGCACCGGAGCACCAAGCCACCGAGTACATAAACCGCAAGGGGTACTTTTCAATGCTGCTGCAAGCCCTGGTGGATCACAAGGGACATTTCACCAACATCAACGTGGGATGGCCGGGAAAGGTACATGATGCTCGCGTCTTCAGGCACTCTGCTCTGTTTCGAAAGCTGGAGGAAGGGACTTTCTTCCCGGACCAGAAAGTAACCGTTGGGGATGTTGAAATGCCTATCGTGATCCTTGGGGACCCAGCCTACCCCTTAATGCCATGGCTCATGAAGCCGTACACAGGCAGCCTGGACAGTAGTCAGGACCTGTTCAACTATAGGCTGAGCAAGTGCCGAATGGTGGTGGAATGTGCATTTGGACGTTTAAAAGCGCGCTGGCGCAGCTTACTGACTCGCTCAGACCTCAGCGAAAAGAATATCCCCATTGTTATTGCTGCTTGCTGTGCGCTCCACAATATCTGTGAGAGTAAGGGGGAGACATTTATGGCGGGGTGGGAGGTTGAGGCAACTCGCCTGGCCGCTGATTACGCGCAGCCAGACACCAGGGCGGTTAGAGGAGCACAGCAGGGCGCGGTGCGCATCAGAGAAGCTTTGAAAACGAGTTTTGTGACTGGCCAGGCTACTGTGTGAAACTTCTGTTTGTTTCTCCTTGATGAACCCTCCAACCTCCCCCCCCCCCCGACCCGGTTCACTCTACTTCCCTGTAAACCAACCACCCCACCCTCCCCTCCCCACTTCGAGAACCGCTTGCAGAGGCAATAAAGTCATTGTTTTTTCACATTCATGCATTCTTTATTAATTCCTCACAGAAGTAGGGGGATAATTGCCAAGGTAGCCTGGGATGGGTGGGGGAGGAGGGATGGAAAAGGACACACTGCATTTTAAAACTTTAACTCTTATTGAAGGCCAGGCTTCTGATGCTTGGGCAATCATCTGGGGTGGAGTGACTGGGTGGCCGGAGGCCCCCCCACCGTGTTCTTGGGCGTCTGGGTGAGGAGGCTATGGAACTTGGGGAGGAGGGCTGTTGGTTAAACAGGGGCTGTAGCGGCGGTCTCTGCTCCTGCTGCCTTTCCTGCAGCTCAACCATACGCTGGAGCATATCAGTTTGATGCTCCAGCAGACGGAGCATTGACTCTTGCCGTCTGTCTGCAAGCTGATGCCACCTATCATCTTCAGCCTGCCACTTGCTCTTTTCATCCTGCCATTCAGCCCGCCACCTCTCCTCTCGTTCATATTGTGCTTTTCTCATGTCTGACATTGACTGCCTCCACGCATTCTGCTGTGCTCTATCAGCGTGGGAGGACATCTGGAGCTCCGTGAACATATCATCCCACGTCCTCCATTTTCTCTTTCTAATGTTCACTAGCCTCTGCGAAGGAGAAACATTTGCAGCTGGTGGAGGAGAAGGGAGAGGTGGTTAAAAAAGACACATTTTAGAGAGATCACTCACGCAGTGCCCCAGGCAACATATTTCGGCTTGCAGGCAGCCATAGTAAGCCACAGTCTTTTGGCTTTTTTAACCTTCTTAACATGTGGGAAAGGTTTCAAACAGCAGCGCATTTCCCATATCAAGGATGAATTGGGTTGGCCATTTAAAATGGGTTTTCAATGTAAAAGGAGGGGCTGCGGTTTCTGGGTTAACATGCGGCACAAACCCAAGTAAACCACCCCCACACACACACACCCCTCCTCTGGGATGATCACTTCACCCCTCCCCCCACCGCGTGGTTAACAGTGGGGAACATTTCTGTTCAGAAGAGCAGGAACGGGCACCTCTGAATGTCCCCTTAATAAAATCACCCCATTTCAACCAGGTGACCGTGAATGATATCACTCTCCTGAGGATAACAAAGAGAGATAAGGAATGGATATTGTCTGCATGCCAGCAAACACCGGGACCATACGCTGCCATGCTTTGTTATGCAATGATTCCAGACTACGTGCTACTGGCCTGGCGTGGTAAAGTGTCCTACCATGGCGGACAGGATAAGGCAGCCCTCCCCAGAAACCTTTTGCAAAGGCTTTGGGAGTACATGAAGGAGAGCTTTCTGGAGATGTCCCTGGAGGATTTCCGCTCCATCCCCATACACGTTAACAGACTTTTCCAGTAGATGTACTGGCCGCGATTGCCAGGGCAAATTAATCATTAATCATTAAACACACTTGCTTTTAAACCATGTGTAATATTTACAAAGGTACACTCACCAGAGGTCTCCTGTGTGCCCTGAGGGTCTTGGGTGAGTTCGGGGGTTACTAGTTCCAGGTCCAGGGTGACAAACATATCCTGGCTGTTGGGGAAACCGGTTTCTCCGCTTCCTTGCTGCTGTGAGCTACCTACAGTACCTCCATCCTCATCTTCCTCGTTCCCCGAACCGTCTTCCCTGTGTGTTTCTCCATTGACGGAGTCATAGCACACGGTTGGGGTAGTGGTGGCTGCACCCCCTAGAATGGCATGCAGCTCCGCGTAGAAGCGGCAAGTTTGCGGCTCTACCCCGGACCTTCCATTTGCTTCTCTGGCTTTGTGGTAGGCTTGCCGTAGCTCCTTAACTTTCACGCTGCACTGCTGTGTGTCCCTGTTATGGCCCTGGTCCTTCATGGCCTTGGAGACCTTTTCTAATACTTTGCCATTTCTTTTACTGCTACGGAGTTCAGCTAGCACTGATTCATCTCCCCATATGGCGAGCAGATCCCGTACCTCCCGTTCGGTCCATGCTGGAGCTCTTTTGCGATCCTGGGACTCCATCACGGTTACCTGTGCTGATGAGCTCTGCGTGGTCACCTGTGCTCTCCACGCTGGGCAAACAGGAAATGAAATTCAAACGTTCGCGGGTCTTTTCCTGTCTACCTGGTCAGTGCATCTGAGTTGAGAGTGCTGTCCAGAGGGGTCACAATGAAGCACTGTGGGATAGCTCCCGGAGGCCAATAACGTCGAATTCCGTCCACACTACCCCAATTCCGACCCGCAAAGGCTGATTTTATCGCTAATCCCCTCGTCGAAGGTGGTATAAAGAAACCGGTTTAAAGGGCCCTTTAAGTCGAAAGAAAGGGCTTCGTTGTGTGGACGTGTCCAGGCTTAATTCGATTTAACGCTGCCAAAGTCGACCTAAACCCGTAGTGTAGACCAGGCCTCACTGTGCAAACCATTTAGCTCTTTTTTCCCCACTGTGTTCATATCCAAGTGTAAAATCTACCTCCTTGATACAGGCTTCCCAAGGAATGATGTCCTTCTGCCTTTAAATGCAAACACCCAACAATAACAAAATACTGACATCACCAGGAGACAACGAAAGAAGTTCTCAATGAAATTGTGACTGGAGTGTAGAAAACATGATGATAGGCATCCTATAGATATCCTAGCTAATTAGATGATAATTACTCATCTGTTAGGATAAAATATACCCGCACACTTCATTGTATATAAGAGTAAAAGAGGCATGGTAAATCCAACTGCATATTTAAAATGGGCAAAGTGTAAATTTTTCATACTTGCATTACACAACAGTGGCTTAACCTGTTTAACTCAAATTTAAAAAAATAAAATAAAAAAGCCTTCCCTTTGGAATTCCCCTTTGGGCTGAGACTAAGCTAATGACATTTTGCCTAAAGGATTTCATTTGAGAAGTGATAGGCAGATGTTGAAACGAGAGCTGGGAAAATAACTGATTTTTTGGTTTGGTGGGTGAACTGGAAGAAAACCCATATCAGATCATACTAAAATGAAAAGTTTTTGAATTTCTCAGTGAAATGAAAGAGTCACAAAAATTTCATTTCAGGTTAAATAAAATGTTTCTCTCTGGTCTTGAGGTTTTTAATTTAATTTAATTTTTTTTTGGTAAAATTTCAGAACATTCAAAATAAAATAAAAAAATCTTTCCAAAATGAAAAATTGGAACACTGTGAACATTTTTTGACCAAAACTAATTGCCAGAATCGACCCAAATTCATGAATAGTTTCCATTGCCCAAAATAAGCATTTTTCAGCAAAAAAAAACTATTTGCATGAAAAAATGCATCCAGCTCTAGTTAAAGCTTCTGTACAGTGATCAGGGGAATTGCTAAGGGCTGGAGAGAAAAATCTCTCCCATAAGGCAAGCAGGGGCAGTGTAACAGCTACAGGGCTGAAACAGCATCTAGCTTTTTGGGCCCTCCGTGCATTAAAAATGACTGGTGAACCTGAAAAAGCCTAGGGAGTAATGGTGGATAATCAGCTGAACATGAGCTCTTAGTGCAATGCTGTGACCAAAAGGGCTAATGCGATCCTGGGATGCATAAACAGGGAATCTCGAGTAAGAGTAGAAAGGTTATTTTACCACTTTGTATTTGACACTGGTGTGACCACTACTGGAATACTATGTCCAGTTCTGATGCCCACAATTCAAGAAGGATTTTGAAAAATTGGAGAAGGGCTGTGAGAATGATTGGAAAATGTACCTTCTAGTGGTAGCCTCCAACATCAAAATCCATTTAGTTTATCAAAGAGAAGATTAAGGGGTGACTTGATTACAGTGTGTAAGTGCCTACATGGGAAAAAGAAATTTAATAATGGAGGGCTCTTCACACTAGCAGAGAAAGGTATAACACAATCCAATGGTTGGAAGTTGAAGCTAGACAAATTCAGACTCGAAATAAGTTGTACATTTTTCAAAGAGAGGGTGATTAAACATTGGGACAATTTCCTAAGGATTGTGTTGGATTCTCCATCACTGGAGATTTTAAAATCAAGATTGGGTGTTTTCCTAAATGGTATCCCCAAGTTCAAACGGGAGTTAAATCAGGGAAGTCCTATGGCCCATCTTATATAGGAGGTCAGACTAGATGATGTCAGTGGTCTGTTCTGGCCTTATAATCTATGAATCTGCTCAGCAGTAGATCCATTGACACACCCAGCCTTACTTTTAAATCCCTACTGTGTAGCAGAAAGTAGCAAGCCTTCATGGAGCTGGTGTGCCAAAAACCAGTTGCCTGTGCTGAGTAGGATGGCTAGAAGAAGGCACTTTCTGGTCATGGCAGAGAAGGGCAGGGTTTGCCCACTATGCTAATGTTTGGACTTGGCATATTTAGTTGAGTAATTAAACATGGATTGATCTGGACCTCTCTGGAAAACATGGGGAATGCCCAAGGCCATCTGGGCCAGCTACAGACCACTGCTTCCATTTGGAACGTGGCAGAGTCAAGTATTTTTCCACATTCACATTCTCCATCCACTTCCTCCCCCACCTCCTTCTGGCCACTCCCCCGTGTCTAGGGACAGATCAGAGAGTACTTTTCCATCTCAGCATCCTCCAGCTACCCAAGGATAATTTTCCGCACTACACCCATTGGAGTCACTGAGTTTATGCAGAGAAATGCAGAGCAAATAAACTCTCTGCACTCAGCCCCTTTGCCCTGTGTTCTTTTCTTTCTTCGCCTTTAACATTTTATAAGTTCACCTAAATGCTGGTGAAAGGCACTGGCTTGACAGCATCGCAGACAGATGACCTCTGCTTATGCCCAGGGCAGGTACAGTAAAGCAGAAGCAATGCAAACCTTGCCTGCACACACTCCAGTCCCTGCCAATGTGCCTCAGTTCTAAACTCAAAGGATACTGGGGTTTCTTCTCCCATTTACTCCTTGTCTCTTTGCAGCTTCTCTCTCTCTCACACACACACTGTCTCTGAGCCAGAGAATCAACTCGTAGGGGATTCTGTCTCCACTATTCATTTCTCCTTTGTCCTTTCCACTGAGGCTATCAACCCCGGGACACCTCTGCTCACAATAGGAAATTTAAAAGGCTGCTTTTTCATCTCAGTTCACCTGCTACCTCACTACCCAGAAGTTTCTCACTGACCTTGGGGGAAAATATCCTCAAATATATGTTAGGGCTTTGCTATAAATTCAGGAAAGTAATACACACCCTTGTTACAGTGAATCTAGACAACACTGATTGTTGATTCTCTACCTAAACATTCTTTCCCTCTTACTCACTTCAGTCTAAGTAGACCTATGGGGTGGGAAGAGAAACAGGGGCACAAAGAGGGGTATTGACTTGCCTGAGGACACACAGAATGTCAGCAGCAGAGATGGGAATAAACCCCCGCCCCCAAGAACCACTCAAATGTCTAAGCCACTAGACCACACTACCTCTGCTATTCAGAGCCAATCATTTGGCTCCAGTGCATCCCCTTTCTGCAACTCTTGCACAAAGGCAACAGAAAGCTGGATTAAAGAGCCATTTGGGAATTCCCATGGCAGCTTCCAAGTGGCTGACAATGGGTACAGGTTCTTTTCAAGAGACTGGAGGCTGAGAGAGGAGGCTGCCAGACTAGGAAGCTTGCTCATAGTTGGGGAGGCCACCCAATTTCCAGACTGTCAGAAATGCTTGCTGCTCATACAAACCAGCCTCCCATTGCCTTTGCCAATCTTCTGGAAAACTGCAGCCCACCTAGTGCTAGAAAGCACTTCTGACCTCCAGCATGCATTCCTCATGTGACTTGCCTCCCTACTGAAGCCTACCCAATTCCCCAGCATATCTTCCATATGTGACACCAGTTGCTGGAAAACCTCCATTTCCCTGGTCCATGCTTCCATTTTTCAACCAACCGGATGATCAGGTTGTGAATTGACATGATGGAGACATGGAAGAGGAAGAAGATAAAGAGCTAGGGCACTCTTGGGTGAGAGTTGAAGAGTTGTGAGAAGTCAGGAAGCAGCTCAGAAGTAGGGTGATCAAAAATTTTCAGGAGACTTTTTTTTACGAAAAATGTGTCAACCAAACTGTTTCACGAATTCACATTGATTCTTTCACAGACAAAACCAAAAAAGAAATATATTTCAGAAATGCCAGACAGTTTATTTCAACACTGTCAGAATGAAACATTTTGATTTTTTGGGCTAGATTCACAAAAGGATAGAGGTGCCACTCAACAAAGGCAATGGTAAGGTTCCCCCGTCATGCCCAAACAGCCCAGTGATTAAGGCACTCACCTCTGAGGCGTGAGACCCAGGTTTGAGTTCCTACTTTAAAGAAGTGACTTGAATCTAGCCTTCCTTCTACTAGCTGAGTGGCCGAATTCTCAGGCTACAGGGTAGTCTGGTGTTGGCCTCTCTGTCTTTTCTGTTGAAACCGTTCTACTTTATATGAGATACATGCATAGTCACTGGGCAAGAGAAAGACTCTGTATGCCACTGGTTATGGCACTCAGCTGGGAGATGTGGGTGCAAGTACCTGCTCTAGAGCAGGGATAGGTAACCTGCTGAGTTCCCTAACTGCTGGGCTGTCAGACTCTGACTCTACTTTTGTCACTCTAGCCCTCTGAGGTGAAACAAAAGTTTTTCAACTTTTTCAATTGGCTGAAAATTCAAAAAAATTCCAGTGTCAGTTTGACCTGAACCAATTGGTTTTTTTTCCAATTTTTCAGAATAGACTGTAAATGGAAAAATCAGTTATTCACCCGGCCCTCTACTCAGAAGAGAGCCAGTTACCTATCACAGGGTAAAGACAGGGTGAGGAGTTAAGGATGGCCACACCTTTGGTAGGATAAAATCTTGCGGGTTAAATCTAAAAGTCTTTTCTTATTCCATTTTTGATATGCAGTTTCAAATAGCCCACGTGATTGGTGGGAATGTTTAGAATGTTATGAAATGTCTGCGGCACATGAATGTGGTTCCGCGGGTTGTGGAGTTTGCATACCATTCTCTCAGCACCCAGAGCCGAAATTCTTCCTGACCTCATTTGTCCCAACCCTAATTACAGCCTGGAAGAAGATTGCAGCACGATACACATGCTTTACCAAAGGAAAAGAAACTTTGTGCTCAGCTCTGGAGGAAGCTCAAAAAAATTAAGACAGAGTTCAGCAGAACTGCCCATTCATAAAGAAAACATGTTAGAAAAATGTCAGCGATTTTCAGCCTGGGGAGGAATGAACTCAGGGGCCTGCTAGCACACTCAGTGACTTCCCTCCCACCACGGCTCTCTATAAACACATGCATAGAGGCATGGCACCCCAGTTCCTAGGAACCCCAAATTAAGGCTACAACCCCATTCTATGGATCCTGGATCAAGGCCCTGCACCATGGTTCCCACAGAATCTGGATTGAAACTGCCTCCCATTTCTAGCCCCCCTCCCCCCCCCAATCAGAAGTGCACTAAGGCTCCCATGTACGAAAGCCACACATCCTCAAGATCCCTATGTAGCCCTGTACCCCATTCCTATACACGTAGATCAAGAACACATTCCCAGGGACCCGAGCTCAAGACCATGCATCTCCATTCCCATGGACCTTCAAGGCTTATGTTGCTATTCTCATGAACCTCAGATGACCTTATACTGCTGCTGCCTTGGCCCCCAGACCAAGTGTTTCACCTTTATAGTCTGAAGGAAGTAAAAGTAAAAGTTGGAACAACACTTCTATTATTTCTTTCCTGGCTCAGCAGCTGTACTGGTAGCAGAAAATGTCATCTATATAGAAAGCCCCTCAACATGCAACAGCAAACACAAACTCCCTGTAGATCCATTATCACATGACATGGCTTAATCTGGACTAGAGTTCATTTCCTGTGATGCTACTAGAGAAGATTATCCTTGCTGTGCCTTAGAAATAAGACTCTTCACATCTAAGATTGCGGTTTTGAAATTCAATTTACACTTCTTCCTTCATTCTATTTCTTTCCCATGTTTTTGTATTTTCTTCTATTCTCTCTCTCTCTCTCTTTTGGTGTTTTCTCTCTCTTCCCTCTACTCCATCTCCTCTCCTTCTGTGAGAAGACATGATAATTGAAAATTTAAAAAGAAGTGAGACAGACAGATAGATAGAGAGGAGGGTCCAATTATTCTAACAAGCCAGTGCAGAGAGACTACTGAATCTGAATTTTCCCTCCTGCATCTTAAATCCATTCCTCTTGTACCTCAGCCCAAGGCCTAACCTACCAACGTTGGGACTAATATCTAGCCTGGGATTCAAGAAATCAGAGTTCAATTCCCTGTTCTGCCACAGACTTCCTGTGTGACCTTGGCCAAGTCCCTTAGGTCCAGATCCTCAAAGGTATTTAGGTGCCTAACTCCTATTGATTTCAATCATAGAATATCAGGGTTGGAAGGGACCTAAGGAGGTCATCTAGTCCAACCCCCTGCTCAAAGCAGGACCAATTCCCAACTAAATCATCCCAGCCAGGGCTTTGTCAAGCCAGACCTTAAACACCTCTAAGGAAGGCGATTCCACCACCTCCCTAGGTAACCCATTCCACTGCTTCACCACCCTCCTAGTGAAAAAGTTTTTCCTCATATCCAACCTAAACCTCCCCCACTGCAACTTGAGACCATTACTCCTTGTTCTGTCTTCAGGTATCACTGAGAACAGTTTAGAACCATCCTGTTTGGAACCCCCTTTCGGGTAGTTGAAAGCAGCTATCAAATCCCCCCTCATTCTTCTCTTCTGCAGACTAAACAATCCCAGTTCCCTCAGCCTCTCCTCACAAGTCATGTGCTCCAGCCCCCTAATCATTTTTGTTGCCCTCCGCTGGACTCGTTCCAATTTTTCCACATCCTTCTTGTAGTGTTGGGCCCAAAACTGGACACAGTACTCCAGATGACGCCTCACCACTGTTGAATAGACGTCCCTCGATCTGCTAGCAATGCCCCTACTTATACAGCCCAAAATGCCATTAGCCTTCTTGGCAACAAGGGCACACTGTTGACTCATATCCAGCTTCTCATCCACTGTAACCCCTAGGTCCTTTTCTGCAGAACTGCTTCCTAGTCATTCGGTCCCTAGTCTGTAACAGTGAATGGGATTCTTCCATCCTAAGTGCAGGACTCTGCACTTGTCCTTGCTGAACCTCATCAGATTTCTTTTGTCCCAATCCTCTAATTTGTCTAGGTCCCTCTGTATGCTATTCCTACCCTCCAGCGTATCTACCACTCCTCCCAGTTTAGTGTCATCTGCAAACTTGCTGAGAGTGCAGTCCACGCCATCCTCCAGATCATTAATGAAGATATTGAACAAAACCGGCCCCAGGACCGACCCTTGGGGCACTCCGCTTGAAACCAGCTGCCAACTAGACATGGAGCTGCTGATCACTACCCGTTGAGCCCGATGATCTAGCCAGCTTTCTATCCACCTTATAGTCTATTCATCCAGCCCATACTTCTTTAACTTGCCGGCAAGAATACTGTGGGAGACCATATCAAAAGCTTTGCTAAAGTCAAGGAATAACACATCCACTGCTTTCCCCTCATCCACAGAGCCAGTTATCGCCTCATAGAAGGCAATTAGGTTAGTCAGGCATGACTTGCCCTTGGTGAATCCATGCTGACTGTTCCTGATCACTTTCCTCTCCTCTAAGTACTTCAGAATTGATTCCTTGAGGACCTGCTCCATGATTTTTCCAGGGACTGAGGTGAGGCTGACTGGTCTGTAGTTCCCCGGATCCTCCTTCTTCCCTTTTTTAAAGATGGGCACTACATTAGCCTTTTTTCAGTCATCCGGGACCTCCCCCTGATCACCAATGGCTCTGCAATCACATCCGCCAACTCCTTTAGCACCCTTGGATGCAGCGCATCCGGACCCATGGACTTGTGCTCGTCCAGTTTTTCTAAATAGTCCTGAACCACTTCTTTCTCCACAGAGGGCTGGTCACCTCCTCCCCATGCTGTGCTGCCCAGTGCAGCAGTCTGGGAGCTGACCTTGTTTGTGAAGACAGAGGCAAAAAAAGCATTGAGTACATTAGCTTTTTCCACATCCTCTGTCACTAGGTTGCCTCCCTTATTCAGTAAGGGGCCCACACTTTCCTTGACTTTCTTCTTGTTGCTAACATACCTGAAGAAACCCTTCTTGTGACTTTTAACATCACTTGCTAGCTACAACTCCAAGTGTGATTTGGCCTTCCTGATTTCACTCCTGCATGCCTGAGCAATATTTTTATACTCCTCCCTGGTCATTTGTCCAATCTTGCACTTTTTATAAGCTTCTTTTTTGCGTTTAAGATCAGCAAGGATTTCACTGTTAAGCCAAGCTGGTTGCCTGCCATATTTACTATTCTTTCTACACATCGGGATGGTTTTTTTCCTGCAACCTCAATAAGGATTCTTTAAAATACAGCCAGCTCTCCTGGAC
Source organism: Trachemys scripta elegans (assembly GCF_013100865.1). NCBI lineage: Eukaryota > Metazoa > Chordata > Testudines > Emydidae > Trachemys > Trachemys scripta. The sequence continues at coordinate 137,503,483 of NC_048298.1, forward strand.
TCCTTTCCCCCTCATGTTATTCTCCCAGGGGATCCTGCCCATCAGTTCCCTAAGGGAGTCAAAGTCTGCTTTTCTGAAGTCCAGGGTCTGTATTCTGCTGCTCTCCTTTCTTCCTTGAGTCAGGATCCTGAACTCGACCATCTCATGGTCACTCCCTCCCAGGTTCCCATCAACTTTTGCTTCCCTTACTAATTCTTCCCAGTTTGTGAGCAGCAGGTCTAGAAGAGCTCTGCCCCTAGTTGGTTCCTTCAGCACTTGCACCAGGAAATTGTCCCCTACACTTTCCAAAAACTTCCTGGATTGTCTGTGCAGCGCTGTATTGCTCTCCCAGCAGATATCAGGGTGACTGAAGTCTCCCATGAGAACCAGGGCCTGCGATCTAGTAACTTCTGCTAGTTGCCGGAAGAAAGCCTCATCCACCTCACCCCCCTGGTCTGGTGGTCTATAGCAGACTCCCACCACGACATCACCCTTGTTGCTCACACTTCTAAACTTAATCCAGAGACTCTCAGGTTTTTCTGCAGTTTCATACCGGAGCTCTGAGCAGTCATACTCCTCTCTTATATACAATGCAACTCCCCCACCTTTTCTGCCCTGCCTGTCCTTCCCGAACAGTTTATATCTATCCATGACAGTACTCCAGTCATGCGAGTTATCCCACCAAGTCTCTGTTATTCCAATCACATCATAGTTCCTTGACTGTGCCAGGACTTCCAGCTCTCCCTGCTTGTTTCCCAGGCTTCTTGCATTTGTGTATAGGCACTTAAGATAACTCGCTGATCGTCCCACTTTCTCAGTATGAGACAAGAGTCCTCCCCTCTTGCACTCTCCTGCTCATGCTTCCTCCTGGTATCCCATTTCCCCACTTACCTCAGGACTTTGGTCTCCTTCCCCCGGTGAGCCTAGTTTAAAGCCCTCCTCACTATCAATGGGACTTAGTCATCTAAATACCTTTTACGATCTGGGCCTTAGGCCTCATCTACAGTACAGAGTTTTGTTGACAAAAATCAGAGGGTTGCATCTGACGAAGTGGGTATTCACCTACAAAAGCTTACGCTCCAATACGTCTGTTTGTCTATAAGGTGCCACAGGACTCTTTGTTGCTTTTTGTGGACAAAAGGCAGTTTTTGTCGACAAAACAGTGGATGCATACACCCTACAATGTGACTTTTGGCAGCAAAAATGCCCTGTTTTGGTGACAAAATAAAACCACCCCCATGAGAGACAAAGTTTTTTGTGCAAAAGTTTTGTCGATAAAGTGCCAGTGTAGACACCACACTTTATTTTGTTGCTTTAATTGGCCTTCAGGAGGTGTCCCACAAAGCCCATCCTGACAGCTCTTGTCAGCAGTTTGAACTCTGTTGCCCTGCAGTCACATAAACAACCATCTGTCCCTCCCCGTTAAAAGCCCCAGGAATTTTTGAAATTCCATTTCCTGTTTGCTTGGTGTGGAAAGGTCTCATCACATCTTACAAGGTGACCATGGTGGCTTCACGCAGCAAATGCTCTCCCGCTTGGACCACTGCAGAACTGCAGGATCTGCTCAGTATTTGGGGAGAGGAGACTGTGCCATAGGTGCTGACTTCCCCTCTACCCGAGGGGTGATCGACCGCCCCCACCGCTCCAGGTCCTGCCCTCACCCTGCCCCTTCCCACTCTTGTTCCTCCCGTGCCCTTCCCGCAAGCCCCTACCCCACTCCATCTCTTCTTGTCCCTGCTCTGCCTCACCCCCACTCCACCTCTTCCCCCAAGTCCCTGCCCCACCCCTCTCCCACCCTTGCCCCTCCTCTTTCCACCCCCTTCCCCGAGCATGCCCCATCCCCGCTCCTCCTCCTCCCTCCCAGAGCCGACCTGCATGCTGCAAAACAGCTATTTGTGGGAGGGGGGAGGCGCTGGGAGGGAGGAAGGGAGAGGAGTGATCAGCGGGGCTTCCGGCATGGGAGACGTGCTTGGGGTTGGAGGGGAGATGGGGTAACTTGGCGGCTGGTGGGTGCTGAGCACCCACTAATTTTTCTCCATGGGTGCTCCAGCCCTGTAGTCCCAGCTGTGCTTGAGCCATAGGAAGTTTGATACCTATAGGCACATTTCTCAAAGCTTGCGTGAAAAGAGGTAGGACCGGGACACGGTGCAGGGCAGAGCAAAGATAAAGTTGCTGAGGCAGGAGTACCATAAGGCAAGAGAGGCAAACTGACATTCTGATGCTGCACCCAAGACCTGCTGGTTCTATAAGGAGATGGACACTATCCTTGGCGGCGATCCCACTTCCACCGCCAAGAGCCTGTGGATATTTCATCAGCCCTGGACATGGCGGAAAGAGGACCTAACCTGGAGGACGAAGTCATTGAAGAAACGGAGTTCGACGACGATGTGGAGCCCACAGCAGGGTCGCCTGGTGGAGCAGGCAGCCAGAAACTGTTTACCACTCCAACCAGTCTCAACAGTTGCTCTCCGGTGAGCAAGAAGCAGGAGAGGAGACGCCTGGTAAGTAGCTGTGGTTTGTGTAGTGCGGAGATGGGTTCATGGTATAGAAAGGTGGCTGTGTTTCTGTGTGCCAGACATTTCCTTGTGCAGCTAATCAATGTGGCAGAACAGGGTGTTGATGCATGCTGAGATCTCAGGGGAATCCTCCAGAGAGATCTCTGGGAAACTTTCCTGGAATTACTTGGCAATCCTCTGCCAAAGCTTCCTTGGCAGAGCTGCTTTGTTCCTGCTTTGTTCCTTCCCACATTGTAGGAAACTTTCCCATGCCATTCAGCCATCACTTGTGCAGGGACCAAAGTGGCACTCAGGCAAGCAGTGTGTAGATTTTGTGTGTAGTAGATTTTGCTTGCTATCTTATAAGATACCTGGGCTCTCTGCATTTGGGGATGGAGAAGACCCTACAGCGAATGGCCCAAAGATTCCTCTGGCCCGGCATTTACCACGAAGTGTGGGACTTCTGTGTGGCCTGTCCAGAATGTCAACAGGCTGGTCCAAAGGGAGTACCAAAGGCACCCTTGGTCACCCTTCCCGTCGTTGGGATGCCGTTTCAGAGAATTGGCCTGGACCTGGTAGGGCCCCAGGAAAAAAGCAGATCCTGCTGCCATACATACTAGTGGTGGTGGATTACATGACCCAATCCCTGAGGCAGTCCCACTATGGAACACCACACCACAGCACCAACTATAGCAGCCGAGCTCCTGAAAAGTGGGAATACCCAGGGAGATATTAACTGATCAGGGGACCAATGTCTCGTCTATACTGAAGGCAGAGCTACGTCGATTTCTGGATATCCGAGAGCTAAAAATTTCAGTATATCACCCACAGACAGACGGCCTCCTGGAAAGATTCAACGGGACACTGAAGTCCATGCTGAGGAAGTTCGTAGAGGACAAGCCACGCCACTGGGACAAACCATTGCCAGCCTTGCTGTTCATGATGTGGGAGGTTCCCCAGACCTCTACAGGCTTCTTACCCTTCGAACTGCTGTACGAGTGAAACCCCGGGGAATATTTGACCTCCTGAAGGAGGCCTAGGAGGAGTAGGAGTCATGGGCCTCAGGCTCAGTCCCCCACATACTGCAACTCCCGGCGCACCTCCAGAAGTTCGGAGTGTTTGTAAGCAAAAACCTCCTACAGGCACAGCAGACCCAGGCACATCACTACAATCACGACATGACTGCACACTTTTGAATGAGGAGATAGTGTCCTGTTACTACTACTGTCAAGGCTCCTTCCCCACTCTGAACTTTAGGGTATAGATGTGGGGGCCTGCCTGAAAACTTCTAAGCTTAACTACCAGCTTAGATCTGGTCCGCTGCCACCACTCCCAATGTGCTAATTCCCTTCCCTGGGTAGATCCCAACTCCTGGTGGATCAAGATCCAACTCCCTTGGATCTAAAAAACAGGGAAAAATCAATCAGGTTCTTAAAAAGAGGGCTTTTAATTAAAGAAAAAGGTAAAAATCATCTCTGTATAATCAGGATGGAAAATAACTTTACAGGGTAATCAAACTTAAAGAGTCCAGAGGACCTCCTCCAGCCTTAGGTTCAAAGTTACAGCAAACACCCTAGTAAAAGGTACATTTACAAGTTGAGAAAACAAAGATAAAACTAACATACCTTGCCTGGCTGTTTACTTACAAGTTTGAAATATGAAAGACTTGTTCAGAAAGATTTGGAGAGCATGGATTGATGTCTGGCCCCTCTCAGTCCCAAGAGCGAACAACACCCAAAACAAAGAGCACAAACAAAAGCCTCCCCCCGCCCCGCCACCAAGATTTGAAAGTATCTTGTCCCCTTATTGGTCTTTTGGGTCAGGTGTCAGCCAGGTTACCTGAACTTCTTAACCCTTTACAGGGAAAAGGATTTTGGAGTCTCTGGCCAGGAGGGATTTTATAGTATTGTACACTGGAGGGCTGATACCCTTCCCTCTATAGTTATGACAACTACCCTCCACAAAGTCCAAACTTCTGGCCAAATGGCAAGGGTCATTTGAGGGGGTTAGGCAGGTGGGGACCGTAGACTATGAAGTGCAGCTGCCAGGCAGATGGAAAGAAGTCCGGACTTATCATGTGAACCTCCTAAAAGAGTGGAAGACACAAGAGGGTTTGACTGATCACCCAATATCCCTCAGAACCAGAACTCGGCCCGCTGATCTCATGGACCCCATGCTCATTGCGATTGGAGTAGGACTGGACATGGGGCAATGGGAGGCAGCTAGTCGGGGCCTTTGCCACCATACTGTCACCTCACACAGGGCAGACTGAACTGGTGAGTCATCACATTACCACCCTCCCTGGCCAGAAGGTCCATGATAACCACCTGCTGCTGCCAAAGAAGATGTGGGGGTCAGTCCAGAGGGAGCTCCACATGATGCTGGACATGGGGGTCATGGAGGAATCACACAGTGAATGGTGGAGCCATATCATACTAGTCCCAAAATCCGACGGGATCGTACAATTCCGCATAAACTTCTGGGAGGTCAACACAATATCCCAGTTCAACGCACACCAGATGCCCAGAGTGGATGAACTACTGGAATGGCTGGGTAACGCAGCATTTATCTCAATGTTAGACTTCACAAAGGGGTACTGGCAAATACCTCTGATGCCCAAATCCCATGAGAAGACTCCCTTCCTTCCCCCATTCAGGCTGTATCACTTCGTCACCATGCCTTTTGGCATGCATGGGGCCACGGCCACGTTCCAATGACTGATGGACAGACTGTTACAACCCCACCACCCGTACGCAGCTGCCTATATAGATGACATAGTGGTGTACAGCCCCACATGGGAAGGACATCTTCAGCACCTTGCGGCGGTCTTGTAAGCCGTAGGAGAAGCCGGAATCACCGCAACCCAGCCAAGTGCCACCTTGGGCAGCAAGAGGTAATATATCTGGGGTATATGGTGGGCTGAGGGACTTTACGTCCCCTGGTGGACAAGGTACAAGCCTTACGGGACTACCCAACACCTACAACAAAAAGGCAGGTACGCCAATTCCTGGGCCTGGCAGGATACTACCGCTGCTTTGTGCCGAGGTTTGCAATGATCGCAGCACCTTTGTCGGACCCAACAAAGAGCTCACAGGCCCTCAAGGTACAGTGGTCAGCCGAGTGTGAGAAGGCCTTCCAGAAATTGAAGGACCAACTAAGTAGGGAGCCAGTCCTATTTCACCCTGACTTTGACAGGCCTTTCATATTACGGACTGATGCATCAGAAGAAGGATTGGGAGCAGTGTTGTCCCAGGAAGACGAGGGAGAGTAGCATCCAGTCCTCTATTTGAGTAGGAAGTTGTTCCCCTGGGAGAAGAGGTACTCAATGATAGAGAAGGAGGCCCTGGCAGTGAAGTGAGCGATCGATGCCCTAAGGTACTACTTGCTGGAGAACCCCTTCTAGTTGGTCACTGACCATGCGCCACTTCGATGGCTTAACAGTAAGAAGGACACCAATGCCAGAATCATGAGGTGGTACTTTTCAATCCAGCCATACGACTTTCAAGTCACCTACCGACCCGGTAAGGCTCACACAAAATGCAGACTTCCTTTCCCAGGTAGGAGGGGAAGATGTGGAAGAGGGGCCACCAAAGGACACCTTCTTAAAGGGGGTGTGTGAGATTGGGCATGCATGCCACGCACTGGGACTGAGGGGGTTAACCCCTCACTGAGGGCTGAGGAAGCCACGCCCCCATGGCCCTACTGGGCATGCTCGAAGTGCAACACCAGTATAAGAAGGAGCAGCCTGGCTCAGTCTGGGTGGACCACTGTAGGGGAAGGAGGTGTGCTGCTGACTCCTGCTGAAGGGCTGTGGGCACTTTACAATGCAGAGGCCAGCCAGCTGACAGCAACCCTCAACTCCCAGGGTCTGGACGTGACTGAGGGAGAAGCAACTGGGGAACGAGGAAGCCATGAGATGCGGAGAAGCGGGTAGGAAGTAACCCAGGGAGTCTTTGCGGGGAGTTGGTTGAATAACCGGAAGCTAGCTCAGTGTGTTTTGGCCAGATCCCCACCAAGCTGGTAGCAGGCAACCCCACCACTGACAGGGCCCTGGATTGGGACCCGGTGGAGAGGGAGGACCCGAGTCCCCCTACCATAGCTGCCGCCCATCCGGAAGTGGTGGCCCATCCTGATAGTGATGGATGGACTGTTAGGCCGCACAGTCTCGAGCCTGGGGGCAGGGATTGACTCTGGCTGCTAGGCTGCACAGCCCTGATGGGGGGTGTACAGGTGTGACCGCAGGCCCGACCCGCGACACAGCCTCATTAAGTACTTCTAAAATTGGCTTTGAAAGTGACTGGCTTATAAGGCTTTCTGCATGTTAATGCAGTCCAGAGATTTGATGTTTTGCAGTCTTTTCATGTAGTTTGTCAGCATTGGCTTTCCTAATTGGTCTGGCAAACCAAGCACCTCCTCCTCCTTTTACCGATTATAGCATTGGGAAACTTTCCCTCTTTGTTAGCTTTTTTGCAAAAGGTGTATCAATAGCCATCTTATGTAACTTCAATAAATGGGAAAACTTTGATCAACAAACACTGGGAACTGTGTTTAGTTTTTGGAGACACTGTTTCTTCAGTAGGTAGCTATATTTGTGCTTCAGGCTAGTTGGAGGTAGATATACCACTTGAACCTTCAGATGACATGCTGATATATTCCTGGTTCTTGCTGTGTTCTTCAACTTGGTTAGTTTTTGAAGCCTTTCAGTGGAAAAACATAGTGGTATTGTTTGTCTTTTTATTTTGACCTGCAACGTATAAAAGAGATAATGCAAATTTAACATAAGGATAATGCAAATTACACCAAAACACATAACAGTTCTAGATTTCTAAAACAAATATAAAAAAAGAATTAAATTGACTTTTGAAAAGTAAGCAGTCATGGGATAAGAGGGAAATCCTCTCATGGATCAGTAATGGAAATAAAGGGTAGGAATAGATGGTCAGTTTTCAAAATGGACAGAGGTAAATCAGTGTCCCTCCAGGGACTGTACTGGGACCAATATGGTTCAACATTCATAAAAGATCTGGAAAATGGGCAAGGAATTAGGTGCCAAAATTTGCAGATGATACAAAACTACTCAAGATAGTTAAGTCCAAAGCCGACTGCATAGAGTTACAAAGGGATCTCACAAAACTGGGTGACTGGGCAACAAAATGGCAGATGAAATTCAATATTGATAAATGCAAAGTAATGTACATTGGAAAACAATCTCAACTAAAAACATACAAAATGATGGGGTCTAAATTAGCTGTTACCACTCAAGAAAGATCTTGGAGTCATTGAGGATGGTTCTCTGAAAATATCCACTCAATGTGCAGCAGCAGTCAAAAAAGCTAGTGGAATGTTAAGAAGCATTAGGAAAGATGCTATACAAGTCACTAAAACATAGTCCAAACAAATAAATGTTGCTTTAACATGACCCTCGCTTTTCCCTCCACCGCACTCCGTTCACCGTTGTTGTCCTTGGTCAGGGGAGACTCAGGGTTCAGAGGTGCTTTCACAGGAGTTTACCTTTGGGGGGGAAGGGGGAGGGAGAGCGGGAGGAGAGGAGAAGGCACCTTACTTGTCCTTTAGCTACTCACTGCTTGCTCTGGCCTGCCAGAAAGCAAGATAATTTTGAGTGCAAGCCCCAGTCTGCCTCCTGCTCCCTCAAATCGTTTGCCTCCTGCACCATTGAAATCATGCCTTAGTCCTGCTCTGTCTTTTTTCTGCCTCCTTTTCTCATCATAGAATATTAGGGTTGGAAGAGACCTCAGGAGGTCATCTAGTCCAATCCCCGCTCAAAGCAGGGCCAACACCAACTAAATCATCCCAGCCAGGGTTTTGTCTTCCTTAAGAAAATAAAAAGAGGAAGAAGAAAACATAGAATTAGTGTCTAATGCTGGGCCTCTAACTTCATATTTAGGTGACTAAATTAGGGCATGATTTTCAAAAGTGCTGAACACTCAGCAGCTCCCAAGAACTGGGACAATAGCCACTGAGTGACCAGTGGGCAGGCCATTCTTCCGATTCAAACTGGACAGTCCTGCCTTTCTAAGGTTTGTCCTCTGTCCGATGCACCATGTATGGGAAGTCATGCTGGCAGGGGCAGGGTAGCACATGCTTCAAAATGGCATCCCTCCACCCCCCGCAGTGTGACCTTGCACACATCATGTGTAAGAGGTTACACTGGTGGGGGCGAAGTGATGCAAGCAGGGGCAGGCCCATGCCATTCCCAGAAGTAACAGAATGTCTGGTATTCTGGAAATGCATGAATGGCCACCCTAGTGCTCAGCAATTTGGAAAATCAGGCCAGGTATTCAGGTGCCTAAATATGGATTTAGGGGCCTGACCCTTGGGACCAATTTTTGAAATTCCCAGCCTATGGCTTCAGATTATTCTTCTCCTGGTTATGACTGAAGGTTCCCAAACATAAGGGGGGGGACATAAAAGAGAATTCCCAATTTAATTTGGTGTAAATGAGAAGAGAATTAGGTGCAAAGTGTTCTATCTGGTTTACCCCCTTTGAAAGCCATTGCCTAGGAAGCCATCTCTCCTCAAATACCTTTCTGATTAGTGTCCAGATATATGGATAATTCCCCATGCCTTTTACCAGCTTTGGGAACATGTACTTTGAATAACAGCTCTACTTCACAGCACTTAAATCCTAAACCAAGATAATTGCCTGTGTTTTTATTGCACATCTGAGTCCCTAGCAATCATTACCTTTTAATGACTCTCCCATCTTTTTCTGATGGCTTTGTCCATGTCATTACTTTCCTTTCCAGGTGATCTCAAAGACTGGTCCAACAGGACTCTTAAATGCAAATGACATTCAAATAGACAGTAAGTTTGGCATTTCTCTGTGGGACAAGGTTTTCCCAATCTTTGAATGAACCAAATATGTAGGCTTCAGCTCTAGTCAAGACAGATCAATGTTACTATTGCAAATTTAAAATTGCCACTACATTAATCTGGAAGGAGTAGAACCACGTCAAATAATCATGGGGGAAGGGGTGTTTAATTCTCTCAGTGTCTTTGTGATGTTTAAAAGAATTCTCATCCATCTCCAACACCCTCACACCTATCTGCCTCCAAGCAACCAAGAAGTCACTGACTCAAATGAGCCTCTGCTCTCAGAAAAGAGTTATGCACTGTTAAGAACAGTTCAGTATTTTTCCTCAAGGTGGTTTATAAGGAGACCTGTCCTCCTCTTTCTAATTGGTCTTGATTGTGCCCATTGCTATTATTATTAAATATTTATATTGTGGTAGCATCCAGACGTCCCAATCAGGAGCCAGACCCCATTGTGGCAGGTGCTTTACTAACAAAAAAACATGATCCCTGCCCTAAGGAGCTTACATTCTTAGATCCCACGGTATCAATCACCAGCTGGGCAACAGAGTCACTCCTCTTGTATTGCTGAAGGAGAGATGAGAGAAGAAGTTACTCACATTGTGCAATAACAATGGTTCTTGGAGATGTGTCCCTATGGGTGCTCCACTGTAGGTGTGCTTGCATCCCTGTGCTGCTGATCGCAGAACTTTGATAGCAGTGTCTGTTGAGCCCGCACATGTGCTGTCTCTCCTTGTGCTGCACCATGAGGCAAGTCAGCGCATGCAGGCATCCCCCCTCCCCCAATTCCTCCTCCACCACAGACTCATTGAAAATTACTCTGAAGTAGAGGGGACGGGGGTGGGTTGTGGAGCACCCATAGGGACACACATCTCAAAGAGTCATCTTTACTGCACAAGGTGAGTAACTTCTTCTTCGAGTAGTCTCCCTGTGGGTGCTTCATTGTAGGTGACTCTGGCTAGATCGTCTGCCTCAACAGGTAGTGATCAATGGCTCCATGTCTAGTTGGCAGCCGGTTTCAAGCGGAGTGCCCCAAGGGTCAGTCCTGGGGCCGGTTTTGTTTAATATCTTTATTAATGATCTGGAGGATGGTGTGGACTGCACTCTCAGCAAGTTTGCAGATGACACTAAACTAGGAGACATGGTAGATACACTAGAGGGTAGGGATCGGATACAGAGGGACCTAGACAAATTAGAGGATTGGGCCAAAAAATACCTGATGAGGTTCAACAAGGACAAGTGCAGAGTTCTGCACTTAGGACAGAAGAATCCCATGCACTGCTACAGACTAGGGACCGAATGGCTAGGTAGCAGTTCTGCAGAAAAGGACCTAGGGGTCACAGTGGACGAGAAGCTGGATATGAGTCAGTGTGCTCTTGTTGTCAAGAAGGCTAATGGCATTTTGGGCTGTATAAGTAGGGACATTGCCCAGCAGATCGAGGAACGTGATCATTCCCCTTTATTTGACATTGGTGAGGCCTCATCTGGAATACTGTGTCCAGTTTTGGGCCCCACACTACAAAAAGGATGTGGAAAAATTGGAAAGAGTCCAGCGGAGGGCAACAAAAATGATTAGGGGGCTGGAGCACATGACTTGTGAGGAGAGGCTGAGGGAACTGGGATTGTTTAGTCGCCAGAAGAGAAGAATGAGGGGGGATTTGATAGCAGCCTTCAACTACCTGAAGGGGGGTTCCAAAGAGGATGGAGCTTGGCTGTTCTCAGTGGTGGCAGATGACAGAACAAGGAGCAATGATCTCAAGTTGCAGTGGGGGAGGTCCAGGTTGGATATTAGGAAACACTATTTCACTAGGAGGGTGGTGAAGCACTGGAATGCGTTACCTAGGGAGGTGGTGGAGTCTCCTTCCTTGGGAGGTTTTTAAGGCCCGGCTTGACAAAGCCCTGGCTGAGATGATTTAGTTGGGGATTGGTCCTGCTTTGAGCAGGGGGTTGGACTAGATGACCTCCTGAGGTCCCTTCCAACCCTGATATTTTATGATTCTATGACTCCCAAGTACTACTTATATGGGGGCTGGGACTTGGAAGTCGAGTCAGTTACAGATGACAGCAGTGTGGAGCCAAAGATGGCATGAGAAGCAGAGTCCCCAGTGATCGCATAGTGTTCTGTGAATGTGTGGACTGACATCTATGTCACTGCTCTACAGATCTGAGATGGGGACATTCTTGAAGAAGGCGATGGATGAGGAGATCAACCTTGTGGAGTGTATGAATAGAGTCTGGAGGGGTCATGTTGCAAATTTGGTAGCACTGTCTGATGCAATTCGAACCCCATTTAGAGAGCCTTTGGATCTTTCGGCAATGGAGAGCAAAAGTCTAGGGGGACTTCCTGAAGGTCCTCATCCTGTCAAGGTAGAAGGCCAGGGCTTTTCTGACATCTAAGGTATGAAGTATAGCCTCCCTGTTGTCTCAGTGAGGCTTGGGATAGAAGATTGGAAGGTGAATCAATTGATTCACGTGAAATGGAGAGGTTACCTTAGGGATGAATTTTTGATGTGGCTTGAGCATAGCCTTGTCTGGCAAGAATACTGTGTAGGGGGTATGGGTCCTCAGGGATGCTCTCTCTCCTGTTCTTCTGGCTGAGGTAATCACTATCAAGAAAGCTTTTTATATCAATAGTACGTCAGCAAACAGGTGGCTATGGGTTCTCATCCTGCCCTGGAGCAGTAGCATGGACATTTGTTTTAGTAAGTGGTGAATAGGTCTGTAGATATTGTTCCCTATCATGTGAATAGGTTATGGAGCACAGACTGGTATCTCTCTCACTTGTGATCATGTGGAAATCTGCGACTAAGAGTGTCCACTATCGAGTTCTGTGCACCCAGGAAGTAAGCTTCAGACAGTGTAATGTTGTGTTAGATGCACCAATTCCAAAGCCTCTTTGCTTCTGTGTACAGGGAGGGAGGTCTGGTTCCCCCTTGCTGATTGATGTAGTACATACAGCTATGTTGTCTGTTAGGATCTTTGTGTGTGATCAGCAGGAGGAAAGAGGTGCAGGTGTTCCTGACCACTCATAGCTCGAGATTGATATGAAAGGATATATCCATGAGTGACCATTTGCCTTGAGTTGTGAGGCCATTTAGATATGCACTCAACCGTATGAGTGACGGATTAACAACAGTGATGCGAGAAGGGGATCCCTTTGCACACAGTGGCTGTGTGCTTCCAGCAGTCTAAGCAGTTTTAGATCCTAGTAGGTAGTGACAGGGATTTGTCCAACCCATCCCTGGTCAATCTGTAAACCGAACTGAACCACAATTGGAGGCATCACATGTGAAGTCTGGTATCACTGCTGTGCCTGCTGCCATATGTTCTGATAGTTGGAGGCAGAGTCTGGCTAGTATTTGTGGGCTGCACTGAAAGGTGTCTAAGTGAAACCAGGGATAGGAACCGGTGTTGAGGTAAGAAACGAATCAAGGTTGGCCCCTATGAATTCCAGGCTTTGCACTGGAGTGAGGGTTGACTTCTGGGTGTTGATCTGTAGACCCAGTTCTGTGAAGAAGTGTATCATAGTGTCAATGACTTGGTAAGCCTCTTGGAGAGATCCGACTCTTAGGAGACAATCGTCAAGGTATGGGTAAATCATTATCCCTTGTGAGTGTAAATTAGCAGTTACCACTGAAAGAACTTTGGAAAATATTCTTGGGGCTGATGAGATCCTGAAGGGGAGGACTCTGTATTGGTAATGGTCGTGAACTGGAGAAATTGTCTGTGAGCGGATATGATTGAGACATGAAAATAGGCATCCTGGAGGTTAAGGGCCAAAAAACAGTCTCATTGTACCAATGCTGGAACGATCATCAATATCGTGACCATTTTGAACTTCTGAGCCTTGACAAACTTGTTGAGAGCTCTGAGGTCCAGTATAGAGCTCCAACTCCCTTCCTTTTGGGTATTAGGAAGTAATGAGTGTATAACCGCTTGCCTTGTAGCTGGTGAGGCAATGGTTCTATAGCTTCTAACTGGAGGAGGCAATCTCCTGTTGTAGTAAACTTTCAGGGCCCCTGAAGAGAGATGGGAGGGGTGTTCTGGAGTGGGTAGGGAGGTGAAATGGATGGAGTACCCTGATCAGATGATCTCCAAAATTCATGGGGGAGGGGTAGCTCAGTGGTTTGAGCATTAGCTTGCTAAGCCCATGGTTGTGAGCTCAGTCCTTGAGGGGGCCACTTAGGGATCTGGGGCAAAATCAGTACTTGGTCCTGTCCAGTGAAGGCAGGGGGCTGGACTCAATGACCTTTCAGGGTCTCTTCCAGCTCTGAGATAAGTATATCTCCATATATTATTGGTTTAACACTATGCATTCCCAGGCAGTTGCTGGCCAAAAGGTTGTACAACAATGGTCAGTTGTCAGTCAGGAGGAGTGGTCTTGCAGTGCCTTGACCCACCAGTCAAAAGTGGTGCTTAGATGCATGTGGTTGGGATAAAGGGTGTGGGCCAGACAACTTACATTTTGGGAATTTCCCTTTCTTCCTTTGCGGCTCATAATTTGGCTGAGGTTGGTATTGAGCTACATATGGCCTATGCTGGGATTGCAGACTAAATTGGTCTCTTTTGCCCTGGTTTATAGATTCCCAGAAACCTGAGAGTAGCCCTGGAATCCTTCAGGTATTAAGGGAGGCATCGGTCTTTTCAACGAAGAGCTTCGTGCGCTCAAAGGGAAGATCTTCCAATGTGGACTGCACCTCTTTCAGGAATCCTGATAAGTGGAGCCATGATGCCTATTGTATCACCACCACCGTTGAGATGAACCTAGCTGCCATGTTGGTGGCGTCGAGGGCTGATTGTAGCAATGTTTTTGCCACTAGTTGCCCTTTCTTTATGATGGCCTTGAAGGTTTACTGATATATCTCTGGCAGTTTATCAATAAAGTTGTTAAGTTTGTATAATCATATTTGGCCACGAGTGCCTGATAGTTAGTAATATGTAACTGTAAGGTGGCTGAGGAATACGCCTTTCTGCTGAAAAGATCAAGGCACTTCCAATCCCTGTCGTAGGGGGTAGCTCTGGACTGGTGTTGTTGGCCATGGGAATTGACAGTGTCCACCACGATGGAATTGGGTTGTGGGTGGGAAAAGAAGAATTCCAATTCCTTGATTGGGACATAATATTTTTGTCTGCATATTTGCAAGTTGGTGCCATTGTTGCTGGGGTTTGCCAGGAGAATGAAGAGTGGTGAGTATCAAGGAGCTGATGGTTGGTGTCCTTGACCTCCTCTAGTGGTATGCAGAGGGTGTTCACCATGGTCTTTGCCAGCTCCTGGAAAAGGCGGAAGTTGTCTGCCAGAGATGGTTGGGTGAGGGGTGACAGCTTTGTCTGGAGAAGAGGAAGATATGGTATTTGGTGTTGTGTCCTCCTCAATGTCCGCTTCCTGTTCCTCCATCTCCTGAGGCACCTCTGAGGCCCTGGATGCTGTGGCTGAGGAGGTGTGCCTGGAGGGTTCTTGGGCAAGGCTTGAAGCTTGAGCAGCAGGCTGTCTGTGCACAGCCCAAGGGTCCCAATACAGCCATTGTGGTGGCATATGGCCTGGTGGAGGTGCCAATGGGTGGCCATACCAAGATGGTTGTGGTGGAGCCATCTGTGGGTACATTCTTGGGCCTTGTTGGTAATGGGTCTGATATGGAGCTTGGGAGGAGTACTGTGAGACCACTTCCTCTGGCTCATTAACTCAGCCCTCACTAGACAGTGTAGAGGCATGGCTTGGCTGTGGGAATATCCTCTGTGCCTGGTAAAAGCTTGGGGGCATGATGTTGGCACTGAGAGGCGGGGACTCAGGTGCATCCTATAGACCAAGGTCTCTGGTTTGGTGGAATTCCACTGGTACCAAACGTCCTGGTGTCAGTGCCAGGGGGATGGGACGGAGACCTTGTCTGCACCAGTATCTCCAGTGCTGCGTGAATTGTCGCTGGTGATACCGAGGTTGACTCACGTTCCAGGAGAATCTTCTTAGTGTTTACTCTTGTTCTTTGGTACCGAGGACTTGGGACCTGTGCCCATAGTGTCCATGGGCCTCTTGACGATACTGATAGCCGATGGTCATCATGAGGCATGGGTGCCAGATTGAGGTGGTCTTGGTGCCGGTGGTGCCAAGGATACCAAGTAAGATGGTGATCACTTGCAGCTATCTCTGAGCTCACTTAGGGGACTTCCCACTCTTTCTTTTTAGAGGACTTATGAGAGGAGTCCTCAACCTGCTTCTTTGACCCACTTCCATTAGATTGTGTGGAAGACTCACGTCCGCCGAAAGATTGAGGTTGGAGCGCTGCTTCCATGAAGATGATCTTTTGGCAGAACTCTGTCTTTGCAGGATTCAGCCACAGCTGCTGGCAGAGGGTACACTTTTGCTGAATGTGGCCCTCACCAAGGCAGTGAATACACTGGGAGTGCTTATCTGCTACCAGGATTGCCCCATTGCAGGTATGGCACTTCTTGAAGCCCAGGGAGCTGGGTATACCCTGCTAAGGGGAAGGGTGGGGAAAAATAAAGGTTTTTTCTTTTATTTTAAGGGTAGAAAAAGTAAGAATTACAACTATAACTATAACTAAAACTGGGAAAAACTGTCTAACTGCAGAGCAAAAGGAAAGAACAATAGTCTTAACAGACTAACAGCTCTGTCTCTAGCCAGGGTGGTTGAGAAGGAACTGAGGGGGGCTACCCCGCGCACTCTGACTAGTCTTGTGGCACAGAATGAGGAGAGACAGTGCATGTGTGAGCCCAACAGACACTGCTATTGAAATTCTCCAATCAGCAGGGCAGGGATGCAGACACACCTACAGTGGAGCACCCATAGGGACACTACTCAAAGAAGAAAAAAAATGTGATGTTCACAGTGTACAAACAGAGAAATTAGATAAACTTGCTGGAAGGCTGCACTGTAATACTATTTTCTTGCTTAGGGGTTGTCTACACTACAAAATTAGGTTGACTTAAGTTAGATTGACCTACAGCCGCCGCAATAATTAAATCAGCTGTTGGTGTCCACACTACCCTCCTTCTGACAATGGTGTGTGTGTTAGCTAGGAGCGCTGGCACCGACTGAAGTGGGGCATTGTGGGGCACTGACAGCCAGAATGTGAGGCACGGACAGCTGTGAGAGGCTCACAGCTGGAGTCCCTCCACCCATACCCCAGGGCGGACAGCCAGAGCCCAAAGAGGAAATGTGAAATAATATGAGCCATGAAACAGACAAGAATGACAGTAGGCTCCTTGCTGTGCAATTGAGCCTGGCATGGGCTCACAGCTCCGACTGTCAGCCCTGAGGAGGGTAGTGGGGGCTCCTGCTCTGAGCCCTGTGCAGACAGCTCACGCTGTCAGCCCCAGGGCAGCAGTGGGGGCTCTCCAGCTGTGAGCTGGCAAACCCACATGGGGCTAACAGATTATATGAATAATGCAGTGTCTTCAGACACTGTGTTCCCCTAACTACCTCAATCTAAGTGCTATGTCTCTCCGGAGGTGGAGTTATGAAATCAAGATAGTGGGCGACTTAGATTGGTGGGAGCACCATTGTAATGTAGACACTTACATAGGTTAGGTCAACGTAAGACAGCTTATGACAACCTAACTCGGCAGTGTAGACCAGGCCTTACAAAACAAAAGCACACAAGAACCCCAAAACAGAGCAAGAAAAAGCAGGCTGCTCCCTAAAACAATGAGGCACAACTTAACCCACCTTATTCTAGGCTGGCTGACTCTGCCAAGCTGACTGCTAGTAGGCCCAGATTGCATGCTTCCCTACAGAGCCCCCTGACTGTGAGCAAGACCTGTAGAAACCTCTGAGCATTTAAAGTGACAGCTTACAATTTCAATAGTTTCACACACCACACTAAAGCCTTACACTCCAACCCCTTTGCGCCTCACACCAGTGCCAGCACCGTGTGCACCAAATGCATTGTCTGATCAGACACGTTTTCTTTAAAGTTCCTATTTTCTCAATGCGCTCCATTACCCCATATTACTCACACCTGATCAGCACAGCATCACAAGTGTAAACAGAGGCTGAGCCTGATATAACACCCTTCCTTTATTGTCTCTGTAATGTGTGGATTCTTATCAAGGGAATCTCCACCCACTTTGGTATTCAGGGTGGATACCGGTTGTCAAATGTGGAGGTTGCTTGATTTCCCCATTTACATAGGCAATGCATCTGGATTGGGTGAGAGAGTTTGTGGGTTGAGCATCACAGCTTGCAGCTTCTTTTCTGGACACTAAAGATGGGCCTGAATGGGAATAATATGCTGAATTTCCTTCCCTGAAATTTGGATATGAATCCAGAAACCTGTTTCACCACTCTCATCGCCTGGTGTAAATCAATCAGGTTCTTAAAAAGAAGGCTTTTAATTAAAGAAAAAGGTAAAAATCATCTCTGTAAAATCAGGATGGAAATTAACCTTACAGGGTAATCAAACTTAGAGCTCAGAGGACCCCCCTCTAGCCTTAGGTTCAAAGTACAGCAAACAGAGATAAACACTCTAGTAAAAGGTACATTTACAAGTTGAGAAAACAAAGATAAATTAACACGCCTTGCCTGGCTGTTTACTTACAAGTTTGAAATATGAGAGACTTGTTTAGAAAGATTTGGAGAACCTGGATTGATGTCTGGTCCCTCTCAGTCCCAAGAGCGAACAACTTCCCAAACAAAGAGCACAAACAAAAGCCTTCCCCCCACCAAGATTTGAAAGTATCTTGTCCCCTTATTGGTCCTTTGGGTCAGATGTCAGCCAGATTACCTGAGCTTCTTAACCCTTTACAGGGAAAAGGATTTTGGAGTCTCTGGCCAGGAGGGATTTTATAGTACTGTACACAGGACAGCTGTTACCCTTCCCTTTATAGTTATGACAGTGAGGATCCTATGTTAAAATGAATGATTCAATTTACCAATAGCCATCATGTGCTATATTGATCTGCTAATTCCACAGCCCCCTGAAGAGACTTTGGCTACTGGCCAATAGCATCCAAATATCATAGAGATGGGCAGAGTATAAAATCCTGGACAGATCAGCAGACCTATCCTTTCAAGTCCTCTGGGCAAGTTTTACAGAATTATACAATGCCCACTGGGACAAATCAGCATTGGTGTAATTTGATTGAATTCCCTGAGAGTTCAAGAACTTCATAAACATGAATTAAGCCTTATAAGACTACTATGATAAATTACAGAATAATGCAATACATTTAATTTTTCTTAATTTTTTGTTTCAAACCACCTCTGCTGCACTCTGCCCACTGATCACTCTCCCGCTGGGGCACCTTCTCGCCTTCCAGACCCCTGAACAGCTTCAAGTGACCATAGCAAGAATGGCACTCCCAACACTGACACCCCCAACTAAGCAAACACCCCCTTCAAAAATTAAAAGGAAAGAAAGAAGCCAAAAGCCAGAGACTCCATGAACTCTGCTATCGATTTTGCATGGAAAGTGCACCAATACTATGGTGATGGGCAGCAGTATAGAACCTATGGATTGAAAACTGGCTTTTGAACCATAAAGGTTAGAAAGCAAAGCTCTATTCTACTAGAAAGCCATGAAATGAAAGCCCCCTTTCCAGTACATAAATGCATATGTTTGAGCCCTGGTAGGTTGCATAATACTGTCCCTTTTAGTCATAATGTTATAGATGGGAAAGGGTATTTCAGGGAACTTTTATAGGTTTTGAAATGTTATAATTTGTTCTCCTGCTGAGACGTGCATATCTGGACTTGTGCTGCTAAGGAAGTGGGTTTTACAGAGAGTGGGAGGAAAAATTGTCCTGGGGATTAGGGTACTAAGTTGGAATTTGGGACACTTGGGTTCAGTCATTCGTTTTCACTGTTGTGTGACTGGTTATTTACTTGGGAGCTACAGTTCCACCATAAGCTTCCTGTGTGAGCTCAGGCAAATCAGCTACTCTCTGTAAAATGGGAATAATAGCATTTCCCTGCCTCACAGTTGTGTTGCAAGGACAAATCCATGAAAGATTGTAAGGTGCTCAAATACTATGTACTATGTTACAATTTACAGGAAATAATGCTGCCTGCTTCGTGTTTACAATGTCACCTGAAAGTGAGAACAGGCATACACATGGCACTGTTGTAGCTGGCGTTGCAAGATATTTATGTGCATGTCCCTTTATGCTTCAACCACCATTCCAGAGGACATGTTTCCATGCTGATGAGTTCTGCTTGATAATGATCCAAAGCAGTGCAGACTGACCCATGTTCATTTTCATCATCTGATTCAGATGCCACCAGCAGAAGGTTGATTTTATTTTTTGGTGGTTTGGGTTCTGTAGTTTCTGCGTTGGAGTGTTGCTCTTTAAAGACTTCTAAAAGCATGCTCTACACCTTGTCCCTCTCAGATTTTGGACGGCATTTCAGATTCTTAAACCTTGGGTCAAGTGCTGTATCTATTTTTAGAAATCTCACATCGGTGCCTTCTTTGGGTTTTGTCAAATCTGCTGTGAAATTGTTCTTAAAACAAACGTGCTGAATTGTCATCCAAGACTGCTATAACATGAAATATATGCAGAATGTGGGTAAAACAGAGAGGGACATACTGTTCTCCTTGGGGGAGAATTGTCACAAATTTAATTGACGCATTATATTTTTAACAAGCATCATCAGCATGGAAGCATGTCCTCTGGAATGGTGGCCGAAGCACTAAGGGGGCATATGAATGTTTAGCTTATCTGGCATGTAAATACCTTGGAATGCCAGTTACAAAAGTGCCATGCGAACAAATGCCTGGTCTCACTTTCAGGTGACATTGTAAATAAGAAGCAGGCAGCAGTGTCTGTCAATGTAAACAAACTTGTTTGTCTTAACGATTGGCAGAATAAGAAGAGACTGAGTGGACTTGTAGTCTCTAAAGTTTTACATTGTTTTGTTTGAGTGCAGTTATGTAACAAAAAAATTCTGCATTTGTAAGCTACAGTTTCACGATAGAGACTGCACTTCAGTACTTGTATGAGGTTAATTGAAAAATATCATTTCTTTTGTTTATCATTTTTACAGTGCATCTATTTGTAATAAAAATAAAGTGAGCACTGTGCACTTTGTAATTGAAATCAATATTGAAAATTTAGAAAAACATCCAAAATATTTAATAAATTTCAATTGCTATTCTATTGTTATAAGTGCGATTAATCGCGATTAATTTTTTTAATCGTGATTAAATTGAGGTAATCACATAAGTTAACTGCATTTAATTGACAGCCCTACTATTAATCCACACTCTTGATAACTGACAAAAAAAAGTAGCCAGGACCTACTTCCAAAGATATGGGGGAGCATTAACTGGCATTGAGGGGGAATGCTGTGGCGGGGGACACTAGGATTTTGTAGAGAGCAGTAAGTGTCATTGAGGAAGCGTTGGGAGTGTGGAGGGAACAGTAACTGGCATTGATTGGGTGTGTGGGGGGGGAAGGAATAACTGGAATTGATGGTGAATGCTGCAGGAGGGGCACTAACTGGCAGAGAGGGAGTACTGGAGTTGGGGGACCACTAATTTGCAGCGGGGGGGGGTGGAGTGTGTGTGGTGAGGAGGTGGTAAGGGGCAGCGAGGGAGTGCATGCTGTGTGGGGGGAGGCAATAAGGGGCAGCAGGGGGGCGTGTTGTATGTAGGCAGAGAGGCAGTAATGGGTAGTGGGCGGGAGAGGATGTGCGCTGTGTGCAATATGGGGGGGGGAGGGGAGTTGGTCCCATGAGTGAGGGGCCAGGGCAGGGAAATTGGGGCACAGTGGGGTGGGAGGAGTTGTAAGTATCCCCTCCCAAGCAGCGGCGGAGGCGCCAGTACCTACCTCTCTGCCAGAGGCTGGAGCCAGGTCCGGGAGCCAGCCAGTTCTATCAGCAGCAGCAACCAAGCAGCTGTGGCTCTTCCTACCCTCTCGGTGGGAGACTGAATACAGTTACTTTGGCAACTGGACTTTTAGTGTCCGGTCAGCAGTGCTGACTCGACACTGCCAGGTCCCCTTTTCGACCAGACTTTCTGGTTGAAAACCTAGCAACCCTATATCAGACTGACATGCTCTGTTTTCAGGATCACTGCGGCAAGGTAGAGGGACTCTGGTGATTCCACTCCAGTTTCCCTCTCCTCTGGGTTGAGTAGGTGTTCAGAGGAAGTGCTAGAGAGTACTGTTTGGGAGAAAAAGCTGGGAGAATTTCTTCATGGAGATCAGGCTTCACTGAATATCAGACTGGGGATTCTCTTTATTTGCTCCTGCTCTTACAAAACTGCACACCTGAGGGCAGCAGAACTCCTGCATGTTCTCTCTATTCAGCCTGCTATGAGTATGCAGGAATTTTTTACACTGGAATGTCCGACACTGGAATTTCTTAAAGCTATAGCTCCCAGATAAGTGTCCAGTTAAAGGGTAAAAGCAAACAATCTCATTTGTCCACTGGTTTTGCTAACTGGCTGCTCTGCAGTTGTGTTTATTGGATTCTTGTTTCTTACAAGCAGAGGCCAAAGTGCTGGGTTCAGAGGAAAAGCATGCAGTCTGGTTGCAAATTAGAATATTTGCAACTGGTTCATTAGGAGAGAGAAATTCAAACTGCATGACCTGGAAAGTTTTGCGCATAGAAGATAAGTTTCTGTAAAATCAGTTTGAACTTACTTAAACTTCTAGCAAGGATTTTATAGCAATAAGCCACAACAGGGTGTGCATGAACAGAATACTGGTTCACACCTGACTGGTGTTGTGTGACAATAAGGGCAAGAGATATGTGTCTTCAATCACCAGACAAGGGTACTGGTTTCATAAAATGCAAGCTCTTTTATTGTAGTTGTGAGTCTGGTTTTTTAATTCTAAATTTAAAAACCTTGGCATCTTTGTGGTGGTTCAGTGAAAAACTTCTGATCCATGTGCTGCTGTAGACAAAGCCAACAATATGTTAGCCTGCATAAGAAGTGAGATGGAGAATAATCCTGAAGCTATTCTATGCCCAGGGCTGGCTCCAGGCATCAGCTTCTCAAGCAGGTGCTTGGGGCAGCCGCTCCGGAGAGGGGCGGCATGTCCAGGTATTCGGCGGCAATTCGGCGGACAGTCCCTCACTCTGCCTGGGAGTGAAGGACCTTTTTTTGTTTGTTTTGGCTGCTTGGGGCGGCCAAAACCCTGGAGCCGGCCCTGTCCATGCCATTGTTTTGGCAGGTGTCACCAGGTGGCACTGTTATAACAAAAAGAACTTGCAAGACTGTTATGCAAGTAAGTTTTCAGTCTTGGAAGAAATGCTTGTGGTGTTGGTAGTTTTTGCTATTCAAGGTCCTGTGTACAGCAGGGGTCTCAAATTCAGTTTGCCTTGGGGCCAGTGCCAGTCCTCAAAACCTCCCAGTGGGTCAATGTCACTGAAGATGGTGTTCAGAAAAGAAAATGTTTGTTGTGTTTTTTATTTTGAATTTCTTAGAAATAAAACTGTCATACAACTTTATATAATTCTTTGCCTGCTAGAGAATTTAGTGTTTGCCAGACACCTGGCAACGCTGCAGTTGTCAGTTAGTTGACGTTTGGTCTCTGTGACTGAGCAGTTGAAACCTTCAGGATTGCAGCAAGGTGTGCATCAGATAGTTGTGTTTGGTATTTTAGCTTGTTTATATTCATTGTGAAAAAAGTGATGCTGCCTCCATAGCTGACTCTGCCGAGCAACTAATGATAATATCTCTGTCCCTCTCCAGCCAATGTGAGCTGGGGTCAGGGGGTGGCGCCTTCAATGGACATTCCTGGCAGCGTGTCTGGCTGCTTCTCTCTGCCACAGGCTACAGTGGGGAGGTTCTCAGGCTGCAGATGGCCCACGGGCTGGGAGTTTGAGACCCCTGGTGTACAGTCAGTGGTCATTGGAGGGAGCTGTGTGAGCGGCAGGAAAATTTGGAGAACATTGGATTTATCTAGGATTCAATTATTACTTTGGTCTGCCTGAGTAAGATATATTCAAATATTGATAGTCTTTAATGACTGACCTATTCATAGACAGATGCTGCAGTGCCATCCCCTACCCCTTAGCACAAGGACTATGAGGAAAGAATACAGGAAAAAAAGACATAAGAATACAGACAATTCATAAAATCAAACTGGGATTCATAAGTTATACATACACAGAGTTCCCAAATCACCACACAGGGAACAAGCTAAACACTAACTGGCAAGAAGTTAGAAACAATTTCCCTGATGGACTGGCTATCCCCAGTTGTTCCCTACAGAATTTTTTCCTTTGAAGAATCTGGCACTGGCTGTTGGAGCTCTGACATGTGTGCTATCTAGTGCAGGGTTCTCAACCTTTTTCTTTCTGAGGCCCCCTCCCCCACAACATGCTATAAAAACTCCATGGCCCACCTGTGCCACAACAACTAGTTTTCTGCATATAAAAGCCAGGACTGGCATTAGGAGGTAGTAAGCAGTGCAATTGCCTGGGGATCCATGCCATGGGGCACCCAGGAAGCTAAGTTGCTCAGGCTTCAGCTTCAATCCCAGGTGGAAGGGCTCAGGGTCCCAGGCTTCAGCCCCATATGGTGGGACTTCAGCTTTCTGACCTGGGCCCCAGCAAGTCTAACACTGGCCCTGAATCCTCCCTGCCTACTGCCCAGGGCCAGCCCAAGGTTCCCTGCTGCCTGCCCAGAGAGCCAGTCCCCCACATGTGCCACCCAACTAAAAAAGGGACTATCCCAGTCAAAATGGGACCTATAGTCACCCTAGCACTATGCCTTTAGTACGAGAAGCTTTGGAGATGGCACAGTAATGAGAGTGGAAGTGAGGTGAACTCAGAATTCTTGGTCCTCCAATTACCGGAGAAAACCAGAATGTGAGGTTTTAGCTAGGAGGCCATTTTCTAGTTCTCTGCTTAAGCACTTCGGAAGCTGAACTGAAGAAAGACAGAGGTGATGGTGGTGGGAGAGGAGACTATTTTGAACAGTTTGTAGCCACGGTGCAGTCTCCTTTGGATGAAGGTTCACATCTACTGTTGGTCAATTCAGCCACTTAGAAAACTCCAAGTAGTACAAAATGCTCCAGCTCATCTCCTCAGCAACACAGGCTACTCCAAACACATCACACCTGTCCTCCACTCTCGACACTGGCTTCAGATAGAATTTTGAATCAGGTTCAAGGTCTCAGTCCTTATCTTCAAGATCTCTCCATTGCCTGGGGTGAAACATACAACTTAGCAGGCCAAACATCTATTTGTCCATGGTCTGTGAATCACTGTGGGGTTCAGGAGTGAAGACTCTTGGGTGGGGGTGCAATGCACATGCCCAAAGGCTGAAACATACATAGGGAATTTTTACCCTGAAATTTTAGTTTTAGTACATCAGAGGGCTCAGAAATGGGACTTAGACAGACTTCAGTGGTGCCAGGATCTGGCCATCGAGTCTCTGCATACACTACAGTGGAAGGCATGTCAATGGTTCCCTTTGCAACCACTCAGCCAGCAATCACAACCTGTTGTGTGGGGAGGGCAGGACAATGGCCTACCTCCTCTGTGCTCCTTCTACTTTGCTCCTCTACCTCTTTTTTTTTGGGGGGGGGGGAAGAGAGGGGTTATCACCCTAGGGTCTGTACACTGGTCCTTACACAAGAGACATATTGGGGGAAAGTTAACCAGTGCCTTATCCCACCCACAGCCCTGATCTGACCTGAGGTATATAATGGGTAGGAGGATGTTTGTGCCCTTTTGGGTGGTGAGGTCTCACTTGTGCAGTGTGGGGAGCTCATATGTGGCTACATTGGCTACAAATCTTAAACATACAGTCAAAATATAACTGAACAATGTCCAACACAAGCTACAAGAAGTAGGACACAGGAACAAACTGTCATTGCGTGACTGATCATCCTAAGAGTAGGTGCAGGTGCCTGGCAACTTTTTAAGGATGATTTTCAGATGTTACCTTTCCATGAGTGTCCCATACACAATGGCTGAACCTGTTTTTTCCTCTTTTTTAGTGCATGTATGTATTTATAATTTTCTATTAATTTTCCAAATACAACAAATATATCAAAATACCAGATTCATCATAATACACAAAGATAAATAAAGAGAGTTAGGATAAAGGAAGGCGAGGGGAAGTGATGTATCAATCTTCAGGGTCTACATTTATCATAGACCCCTAAAAAGACAGCACAAATTGCTTTGAATTTTTTGGGCATTCCCTTTCTGTGGAATGACAGTTGTTTATTAGCTGAGAGTTCAGCACATCACTGAGCCAGGCAACAATATGTTTTAGGGATCAACTTTTCGATTTTTGCAGGATTAATTTTTTAGTGACCACGGGCACTCCCAAAACATATGAGCTAATCTAGCAACAAAGCATTATCTTGCCAACTGCAATCAGTATTTGAGGTCCTCTACCATTGGCCTATGTAGGGATCAGTATATCTGGAAAAGTGTCTCAGGTCTACAGTTGCTTTTTTAACATTATATAGAACTGTCTTCCATTGGGCTGGAGAGAGCTGTGTATCCAAGTCTCCATTCTCAAATTATCAATCTTTGGCAGAGGTTTTTGGGCCAGAAAAATCTTAAAAGGATACTGCTGGCCAGGTAAAACCAGGAAGTTTCCTCCAAAATTACAAGAGTTCTGGAGGTTCTGCAGCTCTCAGTGTATCTGGTCAAAATACACTCATAACTAAATTGTTGCTGAACAGCTAATCCCTCCACTTCAAGTTTTTGCCATTGATTTTAAGGATAGCATTGCTCCATATGACAGCATCTGAATGGAAGAATGAATGGAAGCAGAACTTTTTAGCCAAGTTTGACCAAGCTTGCCTTATTGCTGTTGTTTTGGGAGCTCTGGAACCATCAAATCTATAATAATTTGATCCTACAATACCTGTAAGGGGGAAGAGGATATACCAATTCTTGTTCATTCTGAAGCAAGGTGGGGTCTTTGTGGTCTTAACAAAAAGGAGATACAGTAATTGTCCAAGTTGGGAAAACAAAATCCTCCCAGAGATAGGGGGAGCTGTAATTTGTTCAGAGACAGTCTATATTCTTACCTGTGCCCCAAAGGAATTTTCAGAAAATATTGACTCTTAAAAGAAGTTTGAGGAATAGAAATAGCCCCCCCCCCCCCCGAGGTCATACAAAATTATGGTAAGGACATTTTTCAGTATATTAATTTTACCACAGCAACTGAGAATTAACAAACTCCATCTCCACAAATCATTGGCCACTTGAGCAATAATTGATTCTATATTTATCTTAGGGATGTCCTGAATATTTCAGGGAATCAGTATTCCTAAATATTTCATGTAAAAGCATTGCCACTGAAATTCCCAATTTGAGAAAAAACCTTTGGGCATATTTGTTAATAGCTAAGATTTCTGATTTATCCCCAATTAATTTCATATCTGACAGGTGTCCAAGCTTAATAATAGTAGTAAGAAGGACAAGAATGGTAATCTTGGGTTGGGCTTAGATACAAAACACAAGAGCATCATCTGCATAAAGCATAATTTTGTGCTGTTTGGTCCACCCTGATACCATGAATGTTAATTTGTTTGGATTTTTTTGCCCCACCAGGCATTGGGATCTCAACCCACAATTCCAATGGTCAGGGGAGACTGCAGGAACTATGGGATAGCTATGGGATAGCTACCCACAGTACAACGCTCCGGAAATCAATGCTAGCCTCGGTACATGGATGCACACCGCTGAATTAATGAGCTTAGTGTGGCCGCATGCACTCGACTTTATACAATTGATTGCCCAAAAATCGAATTCTGTAAATTTGGAGTAATCCCATAGTTTAGACATACCTATAGATTGATAAAAAAGGTGGCATACGAAACAAAGTGACAGCTTCTGATGAAGCTTTCCAAGTGTTGCAGCTGATGAAGTTAACACAACAGGGAGGTATTTAATCTCCACATTTTAGTTGGGGATGCATATCCTGGAGGCCTAAAAGACTATGTATGGAGCCTCGAGCCTGGTCAGTTATAATAGTACCAATGCCACAACCAGTGACAGAATTGATCAAGTCTTGTAACACTAATAGTCCAATTTTGCATATGTTTAATGAGCTGCAGAAAAAACCCTATAGTCTCTGGCTGTAGGATCACCTAGTCTCTATAGCCATATAAATAAGAAGAAAACAAAGAAAGAAGAAGTGGGACCGCTAAACACTGAGGATGGAGTGGAGGTTAAGGATAATCTAGGCATGGCCCAATATCTAAACAAATACTTTGCCTCTGTCTTTAATGAGGAGCTTAGGGATAATGGTAGGATGACAAATGGGAATGAGGATATGGAAGTAGATATTACCACATCTGAGGTAGAATCCAAACTTGAACAGCTTAATGGGACTAAATTGGGGGGCTCAGATAATCTTCATCCAAGAATTAAAGGAACTGACACATGAAATTGCAAGCCCATTAGCAAGAATTTTTAATGAATCTGTAAACTCAGGGGTTGTACCGTACGACTGGAGAATTGCTAACATAGGTGAGATTCTGTGGCCTGCATTGTGCAGGAGGTCAGACTAGATGATCATAATGGTCCCTTCTGACCTTAAAGTCTATGAGTCTCCATACATCTTGTAAACCTATATCAGCCATGTATGTATAAAATATTAGTACTAGAGAAGATTTATCAAGGATTAGTGCTAGAGTTCCATTAAAGTCTTCAGCTGTAATAATAGGATGATGGCCCACATCATTTATACTAAAGAAAAAAAAAATTGGAATCATCCTAGTCTGGCCCACAGAAATTGGCAAAGGTGATTACAGAATTGCCAGTTTCAGGTATGACAGTAAATCTGCCCTCCCTGTCACACCTTGTGCTCAGAATACTGACTGTAAACTTTTAATGTATTAGTATAGCAATGCCCCTCGCTTTAGAATTAAAGCAACTAGAAGCTGAGAGGCCTAGCCTATCTCTCTTCCATTTATAAGCTTCAAGTTCTGTCAGATGTGTCTCCTGGAGCATGGCTGTGTCAGCATTCTCTTTTGTAAACAGTATTTTTTTTCTTTTAATAGAGTTATTAAAACCCTTGATATTCCAGGAGACACTTTTAACTATTGGAGCCAGCACTGATCACAAAGCAACTGTATATTTTAGCCAATATATTTGAATAAATGAGAAACTGCAATTTTTCCTGAGCAGCATACAGTTCTTGCATATCTAAGATGCAAAAGTTATATAATCCAGGGGTAGGGTGTCACTTGCCAGTACATATTCTACAGGAGTGGGAAGGAAATTCCTGGTATGGGAACATAACAGGAGAGGGACAGGAAGAGGAATGAGAAAACAAAATGGAAAAAGATAGTGAAGATAGAAATACACATTAGTACCATATAATCCAGATGAAGAATCTGTTTAAATGGTCCAAAAATAAACACATGACACCCAGAGGGGACCGCCGGATCAAGTAAAACTTGGAGATCCTCACAGCCACTAGTGCCCCAAACATTACAACTATAGTAATCGCCTATTATCAATAGAACCTTGATATATTAGTCCATAAAGGAAGAACCATCTAATAAAGCAATATTATATATATGAAAATAACACACACACAATCAAATTACAGATTTTACTCTGATGCTCCTTTCCCATGAGTTAAGGCAACAGGAAGTAAATTAAGAATATTCCTTTAACCCCAATGAGAGAGAAAAAAAGAAAAGCAACTAACACCCTTCAACTTATTTAGATCCACCATATCAGATCTCAGAGATTTGTCTGCTTCTTGAGAGGAACTGAATGATACTTCTCATAGAAGATGAGGATTAGAAGGGACCTCAGGAGATCATCTAGTCCAACCCCCTGCTCAAAGCAGGGCCAATCTCCAGACAGATTTTTGCCCCAGATCCCTAAATGGGCCCTCAAGGATTGAGCTCACAACCCTGGGTTTAGGAGGCTAATGCTCAAACCAGTGAGCTATCCTTCTCCCACAGTCTCACCATTCTTAATAGGGAGTGTTCCTGGGTATTTAACAAAATACTAAGTCATCTTCCTAGCAAATTGTTTTTCTTGGTGAAAAGCTGCCTTTACTGCAACCACATCACAGGTATAATCTTGACAGATCAGTATTATAATTGCTGGTTCTCCCCCTAACAGCTTCTCCTCCCCACCCCCCTCGGATTTCTGCAATATAAACTCCTGAGTGGGTAAACTTCAGGAACTTCACAATCAGTCCTCTAGGCTGACCTCCTGCAGCTAGCTAGGGGGCAAAACAAAAATCTACTGGCAGATCAAACAACTTGGTTATCAATTTAGGGACAAATTCAGAGCTTTTACCTTTCTCTATACTGTCAGGGACACCAACAATCCTGATGTTACATTGTTGTGAGGGGCTTTCTAGAGCCATTAGCTTGGTCTTAATAGTTTTGACATCACTACAGTTCTCATAACCTGCTATTTGTTCTCTTTAAACTATCTTGCACTTCCAAAATTCTGTGTTCGGCTTCACCCATGCATCTGGATAGAGCTTGTAGTGCACTCCGAATCTCACACATGATGCTCTGAAGGGTAGAAATTGTAGATTTAATTTCAACAGTATCTGCAGCCACCTGTTGTAGCACAGCCATCACCTGTATTCCATCAGGCTCAGGCACCAGTTTGTTTGTAAGGAGCAGAGGCAGAGCTCCTTTGTTTTTTTCAGAGCTTTCAGTTTCGGAGAGGAAAATGCAGAGCTAGAGGTGTCTTGTGGGTCTCAGTGGTAAGGTGCAACATTGCTTGGGGTTGGATGGGTTTTAGTGGATGATGTTTGAGGATTCCCTGTAGAATTTTCAGAGCTCAAGCAATTTGCAGCCACCCCACTTGTAGCCAGCTCTGATGTCTACCTAAACCTGGCTTTCATGGATTGTTAAAATTTACTGTTGGGGCACAACTGTCACCAGTTGATAAAGGGTTATCTGTTCTCACCCTTTTGGTTTCTGCATCTTTTGGCCCCATTAAGGCAATTTTTTTTAGATTAATTTACTCTGAACTAGGGCCATCAAGTGATTAATCATGATTTTTTAATTGTGATTAAATACGTTAATCATGCAATCACACTGTTAAACAGTAATATAATACCATGTATTTAAATATTTTTGGAGGTTTTCTACATTTTCAAATATATTGATTTCAGTTACAACACTGAATACAAAGTGTACAGTGCTCACTTTATATTTTTATTACAAATATTTGCACTGCAAAAAACAAAAGAAATAGTATTTTTCAATTCACCTAATACAAGTACTGTAGTACAATCTCTTTATCATGAAAGTTGAACTTACAAGTGTAGAATTATGTACAAAAAAAATCCTGCATTCAAAAATAAAAGAATGTAAAGTTTTAGAGCTTACAAGTCTACTCTGTCCTACTTCTTGTTCAGCCAATCACTCAGAAAACACAAGTTTGGTTACAGTTTGCAGGAGATAATGTTGCCCGCTTCTCATTTACAATGTCACCTGAAAGTGCTAACAGGAGTTAGCATGGCACTGTTGTAGCCCACGTCACAAGATATTTACATGCCAGATGTGCTAAAGATTCTATGACAAAGCTCTATCGTTCTCTCCATGGGTCCCACGGTTCCTAGCAGATTTCGCTAGCCTCAGAGGCTCACTGTGACCCTCCACATAGCCTTTTTCTCTCCAGAGAGAAAGGTCACAACCTACTGAACCATTTTCATCATAAGTCAGCAAGGGAGGTGAGGAGAAGTAACCCTCCCTTGCAGTCTCTGTTGTCTCCCTATCTCAGTGATTAATTCAGGGGAGGAGCCCAGGGACCCTAATAGTATCAGCTATGGTAGCTGATCTTTTGGAAACAGGATGTGTACAATTCCCTGAGCCACTTCCCCACAGCAGCCCCTACTTCCTCAATATCTACTTCACCCTTACCTCAGGGCTCCCTTCTTGTGCCTGATATAGTTTGTATTGCTCAGTTTCTCCAACAGCACAGCTTCATCCCACAGCTCCTGACACACATGCCCACCTGACTAACTGGGAGGCTTTTAACTAGTTTCAGCCAGCCCCCGATTGGCTTCAGGCGTCCCAATCAACCTAGCGGTCTTCCCTGCCTTCTGGAAAGATCCTAATTGGCCCCAGATGTCTTAATTGACCTGGAGCAGCTGCCATTTGCTTATCCTGGTAACAGGGATTTGTTTAACCTGGGGCTACTATCTCTGTCTCTCACTACTTTCCTATAGCCATCTGGCCTGGAGAGAGGTGGGAGGCTGCTCCTGCTGCTAGGCCCTGGGCCCTCATTGCTGCTCCAGCAACTCCCCTGGCTGGGCCAGACACTGCCCCCCTTCTCTGCTACCTGGTTGCTGGCTGGCTGGTGGACCCTCACCAACCCTTTATTGCTGCTTACAAACAGGGAAGTAGGTGACAACCTAAGCAGCAGTGACCATGAGATGGTCGAGTTCAGGATCCTGACAAATCCATGGATGAGCACAAATCCATGGGGCCGGATGCGCTGCATCCGAGGGTGCTAAAGGAGTTGGCGGATGTGATTGCAGAGCCATTGGCCATTATCTTTGAAAACTCATGGCGATCGGGGGAGGTCCCGGATGACTGGAAAAAGGCTAATGTTGTGCCCATCTTTAAAAAAGGGAAGAAGGAGGATCCGGGGAACTACAGGCCAGTCAGCCTCACCTCAGTCCCTGGAAAAATCATGGAGCAGGTCCTCAAGGAATCAATTATGAAACACTTAAAGGAGAGGAAAGTGATCAGGAACAGTCAGCATGGATTCACCAAGGGGAAGTAGTGCCTGACTAACCTAATTGCCTTCTATGCGGAGATAACTGGCTCTGTGGATGAGGGGAAAGCAGTGGATGTGTTATTCCTTGACTTTAGGAAAGCTTTTGATACAGTCTCCCACAGTATTCTTGCCGCCAAGTTAAAGAAGTATGGGCTGGATGAATGGACTGTAAGGTGGATAGAAAGCTGGCTAGATCGTCGGGCTCAACGGGTAGTGATCAATGGCTCCATGTCTAGTTGGCAGCCGGTTTCAAGATTAGATTGGGAATTGGTCCTGCTTTGAGCAGGGGGTTGGACTAGATGACCTCCTGAGGTCCCTTCCAACCCTGATATTCTATGATTCTATGAAAAGGAAGAAAGGAGGGACTTCTGAAAAGCAGACTTTGACTCCGTTAGGGAATTGATGGGCAGGATCCCCTCAGAAGTTAATATGAGGGGGCAAGGAGTCCGGGAGAGCTGTCTGTATTTTAAAGAAGCCTTATTGAGGGTGCAGGAACAAACCATCCTGAAGTGCAGAAAGAATAGCAAATATGGCAGGTGACCAGGTTGGCTTAACAGTGAAATCTTCGGTGAGCTTAAACTCAAAAAGGAAGCTTACAAGAAGTGGAAATTTGGATAGATGACAAGGGAGGAGTATAAAAATATTGCTAGAGCATGCTGGGGTGTAATCAGGAAGGCCAAAGCGTAATTGGAGTTGCAGCTATCAAGGGATGTGAAGGGTAACAAGAAGGGTTTCTAGAGGTAGGTTAGCAGCAAGAAGAAGGTCAGGGAAAGTGTGGGGGAGGTAACTGAATGCGGGAGGCAACATAGTGACAGATGATGTGGAAAAAGCTGAAGTACTCCATGCTTTTTTTTGCCTCAGTCTTCACAGACAAGATCAGTTCCCAGACTGCTGCACTGGGCAACACAATATGGGGAGGAGGTGAGCAGCCCTCAGTAGTAAAAGAACAGGTTAAGGAGTATTTAGAAAATCTGGACGTGCACAAGTGCATGGGTCCATATCTAATGCATCCAAGGGTGCTGAGGGAGTTGGCTGATGTGATTGCAGAGCCATTGGCCATTATCTTTGAAAACTCGTGGCTATTAGGGGAGGTCCCGGATGATTGGAAAAAGGCAAATATAGTGCCCATATTTAAAAAAGAGAACCTGGGGAACTACAGACTCACTTCAGTTCCCGACAAAATCATGGAGCAGGTACTCAAGGAATCCATTTTGAAGCACTTGGAGAAGAGGAAGGTGATCAGGAACAGTCAACATGGATTCACCAAGTGCAAGTCATGCCTGACCAACCTGATTGCCTTCTATGATGAGATAACTGGCTCTGTGGATATGGGGAAAGTGGTGGATGTGATATACCTTGACTTTAGCAAAGCTTTTGATATGGTCGCCCACAGTATTCTTGGCAGCAAGTTAAAAAAGTATGGATTGGATGAATGGACAATAAGGTGGATAGAAAGCTGGCTAGATCGTTGGGCTCAATGAGTAGTGATCAACAGCTCGATATCTAGTTGACAGCTGGTATCAAGCGGAGTGCCCCAAGGGTTGGTCCTGGGGCCAGTTTTGTTTAATATCTTTATTAATGATCTGGAGGATGGTGTGGACTGCACTCTCAGCAAATTTGCAGCTGACACTAAGCTGGAGGGAGAGATAGATATGCTGGAGGGTGAGGATAGGATCCAGAGTGACCTAGACAAATTGGAGGATTGGGCCAAAAGAAATCTGATGAGGTTCAACAAGAACAAGTGCAGAGTCCTACACTTAGGATGGAAGAATCCCATGCACCGCAACAGGCCGTGTACCGACTAGCTAAACAGCAGTTCTGCAGAAAAGGACCTGGGGATTACAGTGGATGAGAAGCTGGATATGAGTCAGCAGTGTGCCCTCATTGCCAAGAAGGCCAACAGCATATTGGGCTGTATTAGTTGGAGCATTGCCAGCAGATCGAGGGAAGTGATTATTCTCCTCTATTCGACACTGGTAAAATGATTAGGAATCTGGGGCACATGACTTACGAGGAGAGCTGAGGGAACTGGGGTTATATAGTCTTCAGAAGAGAAGAATGAGGGGGGATTTAATAGCAGCCTTCAACTACCTGAAGGGAGGTTCCATAGAGGATGGAGCTAGGCTGTTCTCAGTGGTGGCAGATGACAGAACAAGGAGCAATGGTTTCAAGTTGTAGTGGCGGAGGTCTAGGTTGGATATTAGGAAAAACTATTTCACTAGGAGGGTGGTGAAGCACTGGAATGCTTTACCTAGGGAGGTGGTGGAATCTCCTTCCTTGGAGGTTTTTAAGGCCCGGCTTGACAAAGCCCTGGCTGGGATGATTTAGTTGGTGTTGTCCTGCTTTGAGCAGGAGGTTGGACTAGATGACCTTCTGAGGTCTCTTCCAGCCCTAATATTCTATGTTTCTATGATTCTAAGAAGAGAGTTAAAATGGTTAAGGAAATCATATACATACAATGACTACAAAGTTCTTATCTTAGGTTTGTAGCACGTGATGAAATAAACTGCTAGTTTGCAAAAGTCTCTCTGGAACTTACCCAAACAGCTTGGGGGTCATCAGTTCTTGTTTAGAGCTTCCTTCTTAGAAATCCAGTCCAGGAAATGAAGCAGGAAATGAAGAAGATGTGGAGATGTTTCCAGGATCTTTTATTCGTCTGCCATGTGGATGGAATTTTACTGTCCCAAACAAAGCTCTCAGTCTCAGTTTGTGGAAAAGTACAGGCCCAAGATGGATTCCAGGGTCACATCAGCAAGTCACATGCCCTTACGTGGCTTGCTGACTCACAGGGGCAAGCCACTGGCCACTTGGAGGCTAAGAGATCTGCAGGAAGAGCCATCTGGGCAGAATGAGTTTCTTCTTTGGCCCTGTGATGGGGTGGCTTCCCCTCACTGGCATAAAAGGGGATAAAAGGAGCCCTAGGGTAGCTGTGCGGGAGACAGCCAATTAGAAAGGGGTTGAGAGGAACATCCAATCATGGCCCAGCAGGCTCATATAAGAAGGGCTGCAGGGCAGAGTAGAGCTCAGTGGCTGACTGGAGCTGAAGGGGAGAAGACCAAGCTTCTAGCAGGAGGAAGGAGCGCCAGCACCTGGAACAATACAGTGCTGCAAGCAGGGACCAGGGGAGCTAGAGAGAGCTCCTGGCTGGCTTAAGCTGGCTGGAGCCACATGGGGAGCGGCCCCGGGACAATGGACTGCAGTTGCCACTGAAGGAATGGCTAGATAGAGATTGCAGGTCCCTCGGAAGGGGGGAAGACAGAGTGTGGCACAGCCAGAGAGCAGCGTCACTGAAGAGGATGCCGCAGTCCTGGGAGTGATGCAGGTCCTGAAATGAAAGTGATGGTAGTGAGGCACCACCAGAGGGGGGCACCCTGGTGAGTAGAGCTAATTCCCATGACAGCCAGCAGGGGGTGCCAGAGTGGGAGTGACCCCCGTGACAGGCCCATTGTGAAGCCAATAGCCCTTGAAGGGCCATCAACACAAAGATGTCTGGCTTTAATGTAGATTTTTCCTGGTGGGTATTACTCTAGGAACAAACACATTTGGGATATAGACCTATATAGCCAATATTCATAACTTAAGATACAGTGATGATACATGGATATAAATATACTTGGCAAACCATAACTTTTCCATTGACTCCTCACATGATATACTTAGTACAAGATTTGTTGCAATTGCCGTATATCCACCATGATTCCCAAATCTTTTTCAGAGTCACTGCTTCCCAGGATAGAAACCCCCTCCCCCCCCCCCCCTGTAAATAAGGCCTATATTCTTTGTTCCTAGATGTAGACATTTATCTCTAGCTGTATTAAAATGCATATTGTTCACTTGCACCAAGCTTACCAAGTAATATTCTGTATCAGATACCAGGATAGGAAAACTTCCTCTTTTGGAGTTTTCCTATCCTGCATTACAAACTGCAAAAATGGTGGTTAGACCAGTAAAGTTAGCCAAGGCCACAGAAACTACAGAAGGTAAAATCCTGAATGAAGGGACAATGTCAAGGGATGCTGAAGTCTCAACACTCCCACATGTGTTCAGGTTACAGTCCATGACCCTGTCTCTTTCTTCACAGACTTGCCTCATCTCTGAATACAGATTCCAGCAGCACTTTGTGTGTGGGTACAAAATGCTTTTTCAGGAGAATAAAATCATGGTTTATTTGCAATAATTTAGGATCTGATCCAGACAATGCATGTTGAAGTCAATGGGAGTCTTCTAACGGATGTTGGTTTGGGCCCTAAGTGAGCACTCAGACATATCTGTACATTTCCCTATCCTATAGAATGGAGTGCCAGTAACAGAATAATTCTCTGACTTACATCCTCATGAACTACAGCTGGGTGTTTAGGGCTTATTTTCATGAGGTGATTAAACCAATGGCTGCTACACAACCATGCAGTCCAGGCTGAATTTGGCTGTGAACATTTTCCTCTCTCCTGATGTCCTCACCCTCAGGCTGCCCCAAAGAACAGAAGAGGCATAGAAAGAAATGGCTACTTCTTATCAGAAGATGGAGAGACAAGAGCTCTGGCTGACCTCAATGTGCTGTACACACCTGTCGCCTGCTGTTGATGTGCATCAGAGGGGAGTTGGGAGGTCTCAGTTTCATCAGATGTCACCATCCTTGGCAAGTGCAAGGCATGTTTAATTCACCCACTAAACTTAGTAGCTGGATGATAATGAGTCCCTATCACTGTTTGCACAGATATCCTCTCACAGGGCAATAGACCGTTACCCAGGGTGCCTATTTTCCACACCCAAGACCCATTCAGCTGGATGTTTTGAGCATGTAGAGACACAGTAGTGTGTAGGTGCTGGTAGAAAGGTGTGATTTGCAACTATCAGAGTAACATGTTCTTCACTTTGTGAATCACAGATCTAATATTCTGAGAGAAGTCTGGTGCAGTCTGTCCACCAGTCTCTTGGTCTGACAAATTCCCAGAAGCAAATGGGAG
Organism: Trachemys scripta elegans; assembly: GCF_013100865.1. NCBI lineage: Eukaryota > Metazoa > Chordata > Testudines > Emydidae > Trachemys > Trachemys scripta. The sequence goes on from NC_048298.1 coordinate 137,540,406, forward strand.
ATGTTTTTATCAGATCTGGCACTTGTTTAATTGTGCTTTGACTTTTTGCTTTCTGTTGTGTGTTGTATTTTGAATTAGTGGCAGCAGGGTTCATGCTAAACCCAGTGCTCATGCTAAAACTGGCTTACTAGTGCCCAAATCCTGCTCTCATTGGAAACAATATATTATACATATAAAATGATGGGATCTAAATTAACTGTTAACATTCAAGAAAGAGATCTTGGAGTCATTTGTGGATAGTTCTCTGAATACAACCATTCAATGTGCAGTGGCAGTCAAAAAAGTGAACAGAATGTTCGGAATCATTAAGAAAGGGATAGATAATAAGACAGAAAATATCTCATTGCCTCTATGTAAATCAAGCACTAACTCCGCCTCCAAGCACTTTGCCTGCATTTCTTCCTCCAAGTGCTTCGCCTCTGCTTCCAAGTGCTTCATTTCCAAGTGCTTCTCCTCTCTCCTCTGCTTCCACCTCTAAGCGCTTTGCCTCTAGGAAGAAATTCCTTTCTGCCTCAGTTACAACTCAGCCTGGGTTAAGGGCATCCTACCATCCTGGCACCGGGGTCTCAGTTGGGGGAGGGATCATCCCTCCTGGGAAGTCTTCATTCCCCCATCCCCACCCTGCATTTCCGTCCTGGAGCTGGATGTCTGGGCTTGCTCTGGGTCTGTCTTCTCTGTGGCGTGCCCCTTTGGGAAGACTGGTTTTTCTAAGGTTTCAGTTCCTGACCTCAACCTCATGTACATGGCTGCCCTACTCTAGCCTAGCTATTCCGTTGCCATGAAGCTAGAGGGAAAAAAATAAACTGCTTGTTGGACTCCCTGGCTTGGCAGGCTGAATCCTTTTCGTGACTGATCCCCCCTCAGGCAGCAAAGAAAAAGAAAGAAAGAAAGAACTGCCTGGCTTAGCAGGGTACCCAAAGGAAAAATGTGTCCTTCTAAAATCCTGAGGTCTGTGCGTCTGGTTCAAAATGATCCCACCACTCTGCCACCATGTCAAGGCTGATTCCCCACTCTGGCACTTTCGCAAGGATTTTAAAAATTAATACTGCCATTCCAGGCTTGTATTAAACTCCCAAGGTTACAGCTTTTCTCTGACCTTGGATGGGTAGATGCTGCCACCACCCAAATGCAAAACCCCTTGGAACCCAGGAAGGCGCACTTGGGAATTCCTTCCTGTGGGGTACCCTCAAGCCCTTTCACACTCTCTCTCTCTCTCCGCCCCCCCCCCCAGGGAAGAGCTGAGAAAGAAAACCAAAAAATCAGCTGTTGCCACCAGCTAATTAAAAATATATGCACAAACCTCTTAAGACACCAACAAATCCAATCCTGTTTTTTAAAAGGTAAATGTTATTAAAAACAAAAAGAAAGAAAATACATCTGGATCTTAGGCTTTTACTAGATTTAAAAATCCCACGTACAGAAATTAAACATCAAGAATAACCTTCTTGAGGTCCAGCTTAAAAGTTACAAGCAAAACAAAAGCATTTGGGGTTAGCACAGAGGAGTCCACAAGCCTTACAAAATAAAAAAAAACAAACCTAATCGCATCTTTCTAGACATTTCTGATCTACTTACATATCTGGGTTTCCAAATAAGCAATTTCTAGGTATGATTCTGATGATTTTCATACCTGGCCTTCATCTTCTCACAGCATAACTGCTGCCCTGTTCCCCTCTTCCCTGGAGAACAACAACAGACACAAAGGGAACGTTTTTTCCCAATTTTAAAAAGTTCTTGCCTTCCCATTGACTCTTTTGGTCAAGTGCTCACTCCCTTTCTTTACCTGTGGACTTTTTTTTAAACCCTTTACAGGTAAAGCAAGTAGAGAACAGCTACTAACAGGGATTTATAGCTAACTGGCTGGTTGGGTGTCCATAAAAGGGAGCTACCTCCGCTTCATTTATCACAGATGCTGAAGACTTTCCTGGGCCAGCAGCTGCAGGACTGGGACAAGTATTTACCCCACCTGCTGTTCGCGTACAGTGCCCCAGGAACCCATGGGGATCTCTCCTTTGCAGTTGCTGTTTGGGAGGGGAGTGAAGGGATCCCTGGACTTGGTGAGGGATGAGTGGGAGGGGAAGGCCTCCCCCGATGGAGAATCAGTGGTGGAGTATGTACTGACTTTCTGGGAAAAGCTTATTGAGCTAATGGGTCTGGCCAGGGAGAACCTAGCCAGGGCCCAAAGGAGGCAGAAGGTTTGGTACGACCTCTCAGCCTATGGCACCGGGGACCAGGTGAAGGTTCTCATCCCGGTGAGGAAGAATAACCTGCAAGCTGCCTGGGACAGGCCCTTCAAGGTCATCAAGCAGCTGAATGAGAACAGTGTGATGGAACTGCCCAACCAGACTCTCAGCCATCGAGGGAACCAGGTCAACATGATGGAGCCATACTGTTACAGGGAGAGGCTGGTACTGGCCATGTGTGGCCAGTGGGAGAAGGGGGAAGATCCCCTGGTGGGTCTCTTCCCTGGGACAGGAGCCAGGCCCTTGCTAGAATCAATTCCCCTTTCTGATCAGCTAACCCATGCCCAGCAGGCAGAGATCAGAGAGATGCTGCATTCGCACCAGCAGCTGTTTTCCAACTAGCCTGGGCTCACTAAACAAGCTGTCTATTGGGTGGAGCCGAGAACCGGCCCTCTCATCATGTGTTCCCCATTCAGAGTAACTGGGAACACAGCCCAGGCCCTGGAAGGAGCGATCAGAGACATGCTGGCTTTAGGGGTGATCCAGCCATCCACCAGCCCCAAGGCCTCTCCCATGGTGCTGGTCCCCAGGAAAGATGGGTCGATCCGATTCTGTGTGGCCTATTGGAAAGCTCAGTGCCATTACCATGTCTTATGCCTGTTCCATGCCTAGGCCTGATGAGATCCTAGACAAATTGGGGGGCACTCGGTACCCCATGACCAGGGATTTCATCAAAGGCTACCAGCAGATGCCTTTGGATCCAGATGCCAGGTTGAAACCTGCTTTTGTCACCTCTTTGGGGCTGTACAAATCCCTGGTCCTACCTTTTGGCCTCAAGGAGGCGCCAGTCACCTGCCAGTACCAGGGGGATCAGTTACTGAAGGGGATGGAGAATTTTACCCTAGCATACATTGATGATATTTGTGTCGTTAGCCAGACTTGGGAGGACAATGTGACCCTGGTAAAGAAGGGGCTGGGTGACCTCCAGTATTCAGGACTGACTGGAAAAGCTGGCAAGTCCAAGGTCGGGATGGCAAAAGTGTCGTACTTGGGCCACAAGGTGGGGAGCAGTTGCCTAAAGCCAGAGCCGGCCAAGGTGGAGGCAATCAGACACTGACCCGCTCCCCAGACTAAGAAACAGGCCCAGGCCTTTATTGGGATGGCGGGGGAATACCAGAGGTTTGTGCCCCATGTTAGCTCTCTGTCAGCTTCCATCACTGAGCTACGCAAGAAGGGTAAACCAGACAAGCTGGTCTAGACTAGGCAGTGCCAGAGGGTTCTCTGCATGCTGGATCTGGTCAAGGGCCTGGTGCACCTATGCTATGACCAGTGCCCTTCATAACCTGAGACCCAGGATGGGGATGCAACCAGGTGATGACCAGGTGACTCTTTGCCCAGGAAGCAAGACAAAGACAAGGAGGAGGAGCAATGGGGGTGTCTGAGGTCAGGTCGCTGGAAGCTGGCAGTCTGCTTGGGGGGACTGGAAGAGGGGGAGTCCAGGCCACCTGTCCCAGGACTCCCCAAGATGGACTTGGCTGAAAGTCATTGATTTCTGTGATAGCAAGCTCTCCTCTACACTGTGTTCCTGTCAGCTAGTAAACCCTTCTGTTCTACATGCTGGCTGAGAGTCACTACTGACTCAGGAGTTGGGGTGCAGGGCCCTCTGGCTTTCTCAGGAGCCCCACCCGGGTGGACTCACTGTGGGAAGCGCACGGTGTGGAAGGGAATGCTGAATGCTCCGAGGTCAGACCCAGGAAGGTCGAAGCTGTGTAAGCTTTTTGCCCTGGTGACAGTATGCTCAGAGAGAGGAGGCATGCTACTCCAGAGTCCTGACTGGCTTCGTATGGAGTAGTTCCAGAGCACTGGCCCGGTGACTCTGTGACAATTGGCCATTGTTGAAAGACAGGGTACTGGGCTAGATGGACCTTTGGTCTGACCCAGTATGGCCATTCTTATGTTCTTACAATGGGCGTTTTTTGCCACTGACTTCAGTGGGATCAGGATTTGGTGCTATGGTTATAAGCATTGTGACAGACTGACAACATCTTGCAATATTCTAAATGAATTGTATTGAATTAAGTTTAACATCTTTGGGATCCATCATATTATAAATGCAATTGTGATGTATTATTGTGGAATTGTATGTATATAGCTTCTCCAAGAGACAAACTAATGCAATCTATGGAAGGTATCAGGAATGTCAAAGGAATTTTTGGAACAATACCTGTGAAGTGGATTTCCTAGGAATTACCTGGGGAATGCCAGCTACCCAGTTCAAATCCACCCTTTTGAAGCTACACCCCGGGGAGGAAAACTTGTTGTCTACTAATTACCTGCTCCTGAAAACTCCAGCTTAAAGACCCCTGAACTGTATAAAGGGTGGAATAAACCTTTTATGAGTGTGCTTGTTCTGAGCTGAAGTTGTGGTGGGCTGGTAACCACAAGGATTCCCTTGGGTGGGGTGGGTTGAAGGACTGCTCCTGCCAAAACCCATCTGGTAATGAACACTGGTAAGTTTATTAGCAGTGTTCATTATTTAGGTTGGACATTAGGAAAAAGTTCCTAACTGTCAGGGTGGTTAAACACTGGAATAAATTGCTTAGGGAGGTTGTGGAATCTCCATCTCTGGAGATATTTAAGAGTAGGTTAGATAAATGTCTATCAGGGATGGTCTCGACAGTATTTGGTCCTGCCATGAGGGCAGGGGACTGGACTCGATGACCTCTCGAGGTCCCTTCCAGTCCTAGAATCTATGAATCTATACATGTAGGTTCTTTTATTGTTTTTAATATGTTTTTTCTCAGTAATGTTTTTACCTTAAAAATAAAATAGGCTGTCATAGAACAAACTGTGTGGTACTTATAACTGTAGCAATTACACCTGTTAACTGTTTCTGAAGAGAAAACAAACAAGTGTCCTTGTCTGTGCTGGCTATAAGACAGTGAAGGTAGGGAATAGTGCAGCCTGGAAACACCCTGGTCCAAAGTAAGAGAGACACAGTTCTCCACCAGGAGAGGTGATGGCCTGTTGCCCTTGCTGGACCACTGAGGGGAAATACAGGTGGAGTTGCCCTGAACTGTGACAAGTATGTTCAAACATTACCAAATACTTTTCATGGTCAATTAAAGTTCCTTTGTTGGAATCATTTATCAAAATGGAAGTGAACAAAATATGTGGTTCTATAATGCAGGGGACAGTCTGTTGGCCACGGGTGTGTGGGGGTAGATAACACTTCTCTTTCTCCACACCATTCTTGATTTTATAGACCTCTACCATATCTCCCTTAGTCTTCTCTATTGTAAGCTGAACAGTCAGTCTTTTTAATTTCGCCTCATACAGAAGCTGTTCCATACTCTAATAATTTTTGTTGCCTTCTCCATACTTTTTCCAATTCTAATGAAAAGGGGTAACCAGATCTGCACACAATATTCAAGGTATGGGTGTACCATGGATTTATATAGTGGCATTATGATATTTTCTGTCTTGAGAGCTATCCCTTTCCTAATGGTTGCTAACATTCTGTTAGTTTTTTTGATTGCAGCTGCATCAAAAAACGCATTTGATTGAGCAGATGCGTTCAGAGAACTATCCACGATGAAGAGCCACAGCATGCAGGTGGGATCCTTGGGTTGTGTCAATCCACCCCCTTCCTGGTTCTGGCGCCACTGGATTGCCTGCCCTGAACTCTCCCTCCTGCACTGCAGGAAATAGTATTACTAAATTGGGAGTCAGGAATTTTTTTGTTATAAATGGGAGTCTCCATACTTGGAAACTTGGTCAGTCTGACCAGCTCCTCTGTCCATCTCCTGTCAGCAGCTCCCCTCCTTCCAAAGGCATCTTCCTGCAGCTGACTCTTCTCCTTCTGACCAAGAAGAGGTGAGGGCCACAGGATTTGCAGAGTGACAGTCCTGAGGGCCTGTTGCTGCCCTGGAGACCAATCATGAGCCACAAAGAAGTAAAGGCAGCACGTATTGATTTTGGTCATGATGTTTTGGATGTAAAGGGGAAGTATTTCAAAATGCTCTGAGAAAGAAGCACTACCTTCCCTTGAATGTTTCCTTGCCTCCCGTAACTCCCCAAATCTCACCTCCATTTTAGTGGCTATAGTCCTGCTTCTGTTTGGGAGTTGTTTTCAACATCACACCTTTAAATCCTGATCTAGTCAAGGCCACAGGGAGTCCAGTAATGGCAGAGTTAGGCAAAGTGTAATGATTTAAAAGGGATGGTACTTAATGCTGGTAGGATGATGGAGGAGTAAAGACAACACATTGGGATTTGTAATTTGTTTAATTTGAAAAGTTGGTTGCTACTTTGAATGCATCTAGGGAGAAGGGATAAGAAATAAACCAGTTAAATATTTGCAGCTGGAATTTGCAGACACAGAATTGGAGGCCAGGTTGAAAATTTTGCCAATTACATCAATCCTTGTGCCTAATACTAGACCTCAATCTCACCTAGAAGCCAATTTCTCTCCTTTCCGGGGATTATAAAACATGACCCTTCACATTCTTTTTAGAAACTTGAATTAACTCTCAATTTAGATTCAAAATTATACTCTTTGTTATTTTTATGTATTATTACCTTAAATAATCATTGTCAATATCACGGCAAATCCCGATGGGATGTGGCCTCCTTGCAAATTGATCACCACTGCATCAATGTCTGGCAAAGTGCTTAAAGTGGTCTACTGTTTTTGTCCAGTTTATGTCCGGTTAGTTATGTTAAAGGTGTCTCGCAGAGGAAATGCAAAATTGGTCTTGTGCCCTTTTTTACATCAGTATGGTGTATAAATAAGGCCCAGACAGGGTTTTTTGCTTGTTGTTTTAAAAAACAGATGTTTTTTTCCTGCTTGATTTTTTTCATTGCATTTTGTCTACCCTTAAACACGCTCTTTATTACTGAAGAACTAATGAAATGGTGACATCACAGGAAACACTACACAAAAAGATGAGCATCTGAAAGAGGAAGGGATGCTTAGACTCTTTCAAATATTTAATTTGTTTTTGTTAACATCTGTTTAACTCCAATGTTTAATGAGCATTGGGAAGGAAAGATGACATTGTTCTAGGTTCAAAACCCTTGAGCCTTTAATTAACGTGTAAGAGCTCCCTATAATCATCTCTGAGACCCTGAAGAAAAACAACTGGTTGGAAAATCGTTCCCAGAGAGTAGTTATCAGTGGTTCACAGTCATGCTGGAAGGGCATAACGAGTGGGGTCCTGCAGGGATCAGTTCTGGGTTTGGTTCTGTTCAATATCTTCATCAATGATTCAGATAATGGCATAGAGAGTACACTTATAAAGTTTGCAGATGATACCAAGCTGGGAGGGGTTGCAAGTGCTTTGGAAGATAGGATTAAAATTCAAAATGATCTGGACAAACTGAAGAAATGGTCTGAAGTAAATAGGATGAAATTTAATAAGGACAAATGCAAAGTACTCCACTCAGGAAGGAATAATCAGTTCCACACATACAAAATGGGAAATGACTGCCTAGGAAGGAGTACTGCGGAAAGGGATCTGGGGGTCATAGTGGATCACAAGCTAAATATGAGTCCTTGTGGCACCTTAGAGACTAACAAATTTATTAGAGCATAAGCTTTCGTGGACTACAGCCCACTTCTTCGGATGCATATAGAATGGAACATATAATGAGGAGATATATATACACACATACAGAGAGCATAAACAGGTGGGAGTTGTCTGGCTCTGTCAATCTGTTTTTTCACTTCAGCAGGTGGGTATTGTAGTTTTAAGAATGCTTGATAGAGATCTTGTAGGTGCTTGTCTCTATCCGAGGGATTGGAGCAAATGCGGTTATATCTTAGAGCTTGGCTGTAGACAATGGATCGTGTGGTGTGTCCTG
>NC_048298.1:137578300-137839291 GCF_013100865.1 Trachemys scripta elegans
CACCATGATTTCAATAATTTCCATCCCACCATCAACCTCAGCCTAGATCAATCCACACAAGCGGTCCATTTCCTGGACACTACTGTGCTAATAAGCGATGGTCACATAAATACCACCCTATAACGGAAACCTACTGACCACTATACTTACCTACATGCCTCCAGCTTCCATCCAGGATACACCACATGATCCATTGTCTACAGCCAAGCTCTAAGATACAACCGCATTTGCTCCAATCCCTCAGACAGAGACAAGCACGTACAAGATCTCTATCAAGATTCTTAAAACTACAATACCCGCCTGCTGAAGTGAAAAAACAGATTGACAGAGCCAGACAAGTACCCAGAAGTCACCTCCTACAAGACAGGCCCAACAAAGAAAATAACAGAACACCACTAGCTGTCACCTTCAGCCCCCAACTAAAACCTCTCCAGTGCATCATCAAAGATCTACAACCTATCCTGAAAGATGATCCCTCACTCTCACAGGTCTTGGGACACAGACCTGTCCTCGCTTACAGCTAACCCCCGCAACCTGAAGCAAATACTCACCAGCAACCACACATCACTGAACAAAAACACTGACCCAGGAACCTATCCTTGCAACAAAGCCCATTGCCAACTCTGGCCACATATCTATTCAAGCGACATCATCATAGGACCTAGTCACATCAGCCATGCCATCAGGGGCTCGTTCACCTGCACATCTACCAATGTGATATATGCCATCATGTGCCAGCAATGCCCCTCTGCCATGTACATTGGCCAAACCAGACAGTCTCTACGCAAAAGAATTAATGGACACAAATCTGACATCAGGAATCATAACATTCAAAAACCAGTAGGAGAACACTTTAACCTGTCTGGTCATTCAATGACAGACCCGCAGGTGGCAATTTTGCAACAAAAAAGCTTCAAAAACAGACTCCAAGAAGAAACTGCTGAGCTTGAATTGATAAGAAGCCGGTACCGGCCTGTACGCAGCTGACACTAAAGTGCTGCTGTGGCAGTGCTTTAATGTTGTTGCCCCTTTTACCGCCCCCGGGCCGCCGACAGGAGGAGAGGGGGCAAAAGGGGCAGCTGCCCTGGGGCTGGCGATTTAAAAGGGCCTGGGCCTCCCCGGGCTCTTTTAAATCACCACTGGAGCCCTGGGTGGATTGGGCCAGGCAGCGCGGACGGGCTGGCTGGGGGAGGCTGACCCCCCCCAGCCCCGCCCCTTCTGCTCTAGGCCACGCCCCTTCCAGGGTTCTGGAGCCGGCCCCCATACCGGTAAGAGATTATTTACTACTTTCATCCCTGCTCTGCATCCTTCTGAAACAGGGTGCAACATCCAGTTCCTTCTATGCCCAGCCAGACCTCCTGCAGAAGGTTGGGGTCCCCATGACTCTTCCCACTTGCCCATCCTCTTGGAAGAAGCTGGCACTGGCAACAGCATTAGCTCTGCTAAGTGGTAACCCAGTCTGATTGCAGGGACATTTATGGGGCCCAGTCCCTGCATGGTAGGGGAGGGAGACACCATGTTGGGGCTGGGCACTATCTGACCTTAATGTTTCCTCAGCATCTGCAGATAACCGGCTGGAAGAATGGACCACCAGCTTTACACAATCTTGTTCCCTTCTTCTCCCGCAAACAAAACAAGATGCCTCTTTGAACTCTGATTCATACTTTATAGCTAATGTAAACATTTCCTCGCGAGTCAGTGCCTCCTAATGGCGGTCATGCTTCTCCTTGTCCCTCTCCCCCCATTTAATGAAACTGATGAAGATTTATGAGTGGATTGAATAACATGCTTGGGTTTTGATATGTTGCCTCCTTGTGGGACTCTCCCTGCAGCCTTGTTCTGCTGCAAACTTCCTGGCTTTATAATGTAGCCTACTCCTGCCCAGCTGGGCTTCTTGTTCAGTTAGGCGTTGCTCTCTCTTCAGGTGCAGTCAGGTACCTGAATTGGGCCTTCAAGCCCCTATTAACCCCTTCAGGGCCTGTGTGGGCTACACCCCCTGTCATGTCATCTATCTAAAAAGTGTTCCTTTTCCTCAGGATTTAAGTGACTCGGATGTTATGAGGACAATAGCATGTTGCGACATCATGAAGTGGCTTTTTATACCCTGTAGGCCAAAGTTTAAAAATTGGGGGCAACCTGAACTGACCTTCCCCCAAAAAATTCCTCCTGCTGCTGTCGCTGGTGCACTTTCCTTGGTGATAACAATGGTGGGAGTGACAGTGTAGCTAGGGCTCAGGCAGCAGCTGGTGTTTGAACCACTATGTTGTCTAGCCCTGCTCACATCAAGACTGTCTTTGTGTAGATGGTGTCATCAGATGGAAAGAACAGCAGTGCAAAGTATTATTTCGGGAGTGCAAGCACCCTAGCTTCAGAAAGCAGAAGTTATGTAGCTGTTCCTCAACATTTCTCAATCCAGATTCAGTCAGCAATTAAAAAAGCCCTCTTTCCAATGTGTCTAGAGCTTTCCTGGCTAGCATGCATGGATAACCCTCTCCATAGCTAGAAACATGGCTTAAGAGTGCCAGGCTGGCACAGAATCTGATCTTCTGGGAAGCACACAATGACCTCACCAGTCTGTGCTGGGGGTCCTTTCCTACCATTCGGGGCCAGCCGATGACCTGAGGGTAGTGATGCTGAGAGCGTGAGAGCCATTTGCCAGTGTTTGTGTGCTGGCAGCACCACGAAGCACTGGGAAAAGTTGAGTCAGACATAGTTCACACTCAGTGCCTGTAGCGGGGTGGCCTGGCTTCCAGGCGCCCCAGGAAGCGATGAGCCAGAACAGCCGTCAGAGTGGGCGGAGCCACCGCGGCCTGTCCCCGCCCCCCCGGAAGTCAAGGGGCGGGACAGGAAGTATAAAGGCCAGGCCACAGCGCTCAGTAGCTCGCTGGCAGCGGGAGAGGACAGACGCTGATGCCCGAGCTCCCGCGGACCTGAGCCTGCCGAGAGCCCGGTACCCTGAGGAGGACTGGCCGAGCCTGCCGAGAGCCCGGTACCCTGAGGAGGACTGGCCGAGCCTGCCGAGAGCCTGGTACCCCGAGGAGCGGCCTGAGCTTCCCCCCGCCGAGGGCCCAGAGGGAGCGACAGACCTACCTGGTGCTCGGGGCACGGAGAGGCCATGATCTGTGACCCAGCAGACGGAACTCAGGAGGAGCAGGTACCCATGGAGGAGGAGATGGGAAGTGGCCCGGGGATAGCAGACCCCGAACCCATGTCAGTGTGTTGCGGTCAGGATCCCCACTGACTGCGCGGCAGACGGACTGCTGCGGATAGGGCCCCGGGCTGGAACACAGTGGAGTGGGTGGGCCTGTGTTCCCCCCTGCCACCCCGCACCGGGTGGCAGTCTCTCCTCCTCCTTGTCCAAGGGGCCTAGGCCCCTGACAGACTATCCGTTGGCTGCCCCGCCCTGACCTAGGGCCTGGGCTAACCCAAACTGACCCAGCCCCTGCTACAAGGCCTGGGCCGCTGACTGACTATTGGTGTGCTGCCCCGCCCTGACCCAGGGCCGGAGCTGTTAATTGTGTGCTCAGTCCCTGCTTAAGGGCCTGAGCTCTGAACTGTTAATGGTGTGCTTAGCCCCTACCCAAAGGTCGGGGCCCTAACTGTTATTCGCTTTGTAGCGGGGCGGCCCGGCTTTCAGGCGCCCCAGGAAGGGACGAGCCCCACCCCGGAACTACTACAGTGCCCTTTCAGAGCAAGGTGCCAAACCAAGGTGGGGCTCACACTCAGTGACCTTGGAGGAAATGGAGTCTCAATGCCTTTAATGACAGTTTAAAACAGTTCAGGCTGGGCTGTATATTTAGCATATCTTCCAAACAAATCCGGTGCCTTGTAAAAGGAGCTGAACTGAGAACAAATCTCTGTATCCACAGAACAGGAGCAGCACAAGCAGCAGCCCCTCATTCCCCTCTCAGGTTCAGTCTCCAAGGCCCATGCAGTCTTTGGCCCTTCTACTGAGCCTGCCAACAACAGGCCGCTTAGTGATGTCTTCTGTGACGCCCGTTTGGAACATGACAGAGACTCAAAATGACTTCACACAGGCCAGCAGTCATCCCTCAGGTGATAACATTTTTCAGTTACCACCAACATGAGCTGGACTTGAACTAGAGAACCCCTCGGGTCTAAATCCTCTATAATCACATTATCTGAGCCAGACAGTCAAACTAATTCAGAGATCTCCTACACCATAAGTCAGGGGAATCCAAGGCAATCATGGTTGGGAACCAGACGCTGCTGACCTCAGATCCTGGCACTGCACTGTTTTGCTGTGTGCCTTGGACAAGTCATTTGATTGCTCCGTGCCTCAGTTTCCCCAAGCTGAAAAGCAGGATAACACCTACTCCGCACATGAGGGGACTGTGAGGGTTAATTAGTTACTGTCTTTGAACATGTAAAGGCAGAAGTATGAACTAAGTGTTCTTAAGTTCTGAAGTGGCAGGGAGGAAACCAGGCAGAGGATAATGGAGAGGGAGCAGAGAGCGTTGCTGAGGGATGTAAAATAGAAAGAAGCACAAAGCTCTGTGGGGTGGTAGAAAAAGAAGGTGGCATCTCAAACAGCAGCGAGTGATGCATGGATTACTCTTACTGGTGAGCTGCTCTTAAACATGTGTTTTATATGCTTATCCCCATTTTGAAGTACATTTCAGATTTGTGAAGATTTTTCGCTTGCCACTCTTGTACTTTGGAATCTGAAATTTACCAGCAGGACTGGTGTGATGCAAGCAATGCCCAGGCAAACTGCTTCCACCTATATTGCCTGCTGTTAGTGGCCCCAATCAACTGAGTTACACTAGGGACAAGCTTAGCCCAGTGCACCTCAGCCCTGCCCTGGAGAAATCAGGCTACAGTTGCCCACAGCTGGAAAGTCATCCCAGGCCAACTCCAGTGAGCCAGAGGGGCAGGCAGATACCAGCTCCCAACTCAGGCGTTGCACATGCTGGTGAGTTTTAGGTTATTTTCTTAAATGGGTGAGTTGAAAAGACAGAGAAAATTGCTTACAATTCACCAGAATACAACAGATGGAGAATAGCACCACTTGGCAGGCCTCTCACACCATTTGCTGCTATTTCCTTAGAGCAGGCCCAGTGTATTCAGTGCCCATGGAATTTGTCATGAAGTTCACCACTTGCTGCAGAACCGTATTGCACAATCTTCATTTTATTTAAAAAATTATGTATTCTCCTTTGTGGTTGCAGGATGAACCTTGGAAATGTGAGCAGAGAGTAACTGATACAGCGATGGTCTCCTGAGTTTGCAGGGGGCCTGAAACAATAGCATCAAGAAGTGTAAATTGCATGATTCATCTTAGTCAGGGCTTCATGGACTCTGCAATTAAACAGCCAGGGAATTTGCCATCTTTTTCACGATACCATCGAAATTCAGCATCCCTACCATTTTTTTTTTCATCCAGGCCCTGACACTTTGTTTTCTGTCTCTGCCTACAACTGCTTCTTGTTCTCCAGTTTTCCCCACAAGGGGACATTAATTGGGTTTGAGTGCATGTTCTCTGCACTGTTCTTTCGAGCCAGGCATTTAGGGGTCAGGGAGATGGTTTTGGAGCTCATCTTGCAGCCAAGAAGCGGGACAGCCAGACGTGGAGGATGGCAAGCTGGGATTCCGACCTGGAGACCAGAGCAGCCACGATCTGGGAGTTGAATGAGCCACTGAAGCTGCTTACAAACTCCCTCTGTCCTTGGTATGCATAAGGGTGGAAGATGCTTCTAAGCCAAGGCTTACAGACAAATTCTCAGGAACCAGGCCTCAGGCATAGTGGAAAAAAAACATCATTAGAAATAATCCCTGTCAAATTTTACATCAATGAGTATTTTTAATTGAGCTATAGCTGTGTTGTTTGTGTAGGGTGGGTGGATGGATGGAAATGACCGGTGTTTCTTGGCAATCTAAATTGAAATTAACCAAGTCAGGTTTGCAAAAGCTGGGAGAGCAAGCAGCTATGGAGACATCTTCTCTAGAGATGAGAGGAACTTTCATCCTCCAGCAGCCATTTGGTCCTTGGCCTCTGTGCTGAGGAAGATAGCCAGCTGTTTTTTGTGCTGGGATGTTGGTTCCCCTAGGAACTAGGTTTAGATTGTGTGTAAATATTTTATTTCTTACTATTTTAAATAGAAACTCCCCAGCTCAACTGAGCACAGCTTTGAAGAGTTTATAAAATCATTAGCCCTGGTGCTGCAGAACATTGCACAATCACCTCACCCTGCTCTGCTCTCCTAGCAGGCATTCATCTCTTTCACAGCAGAGAAAGTACCAGCCAACAATAGGATTCAATACACAAAGAGGGAGGTGACTCTGCAGGCAGATTTAAATTAGTTCTTCAGCCAGGGAGACAGAATGATGCACAGTCACTAAAACAACTAATGGTGGAACACACCCTCCTTGATCAACAAGTCATAAAGTAGAAGCAAGGTCAGATAACTAGTGATTGTCCTACCTCTCCCATATTGTGCCTTTTGTCTACAGTTCTTGCTTGTGTCTTGTCTGAACTTGGATTGTAAGCTCTTTGAGACAGGGAATTTGTCTTTGGTATCGAGAAGTATCTTGTGGCCATATGGATGCTTACTTATAAAATGCCACCCTTCAAAAACAAACAAAAATGCAGCAATGGCCCCAAACACTGCACTAACATTATTGAAGGGTGGAGTGTTCGGGGGCATTACTGGAGTGTTTGGGGCTACTTAAACTCGATTAATGTTTGGAAAAAAAGGTTCCAAAAATCAGAAGTTAGAAATACATCTTTTTATTGCTTCATGGAATATGGATGAAGTGCTGTTGCTAGCTCTCTCAGCTGTATTGACTGCATTCTGGCAGATTTTCTCAAAGTGCCTACAGTATCATACTGGCACTTTGTTATTGTTGTACATAAACCTAAATAAATAGTGGAAACAAAAGAACAAGCAAGTATCAGTACAAGGACCCAATTCTGCTTCCATTTAAATCAACAGGAATTTTATTAATAACTTCAGTGAGAGCAAGATCTGGCTCACTTAGGGCTGAGGCCTGCTGAATGTCCTTCAATAGGAAGGGGGGCTGAGCTCTACAAAGATTTGCATGATTAGGATCTAACTTTGCAAGTATTCTCCCAGGATCAATATGATTACTCTTCTGAGTAACAGCTGAACAGGAGGGAAGGTACTGTGAAAACTAGCAATTGACAATCAAATCCATAGGTTCATTTTTTTTTTTTTTAAAGTCCAATATTGGGAAAGAAAAACACTGTTGTCTGTATCCAGTTTTGCAGATCCACGACTCTTTCTATAAAGCTCAATACCTAAATTTGTGAGAATGCCCCCAAACTCCAATCAGGATAATGATGTCCCTAGCCAGTTTGCCAGAAGCTGGGAATGGGGCAACAGGGAATGGATCACTTGATGATTACCTGTTCTGTTCATTGCCTCTGGGGTACCTGGCACTGGCCACTGTCAGAAGACAGGATAGTGGGTTAGATGACCTTTGGTCTGACCCAGTATGGCCGTTTTTGTGTCCCATTGCGCCACATGCTGCACATGCATGAGCACACACATACATGTACACACACAGACAGAGAGGAAAATATGGTCCAGTCCCCATTCAGTCATTCCAAAATCAAGCAAATAAGCGATCTTGATGTTATCTTCTGGTGACGATTATTTGAATCGTTTACAGTTACAGTTTGAAGCAAAAATTTTCTAAAATGCATTGTAATCAGTTTTTTGATGGGGGAAGAGGGTGGGTTAGGATTGTAAAAACAACCAGAAACATATAAAAGACTCAAGTAAGGTCTAGTACTCCCAGTGGCTGATGAGTGGCTAATGTGGGGACAATCACAAGAACTGTTATAAGTTATTACTCTTATTCAAACAAACAAAAACACACACAAAGCCTACACATGCTTAATCTTCAAATTTTTATTTTGAACAAAATTTTCTTAATCCACAATATCAGATCAAATCAGTTCATCCATTTCACCTCAGAGACATTTTCTGACCTACTAATTTTCCAGATACAAGAAAAGATCTTAAAACCTTGAAGTTGCTTCAGTAGAAATTAAAGACTGTTTGAGGTCACCAGTTGGCAGAGGTGGGGAAAGAGGAAGGTCTGTTCTGAAATGATAAAAACACTGGAGGAAAACAAACTGAGTATTATAGCAATAATGATCATCTGCTCTAATCAGTACCACATTTCAGAGTCTTGGGGCCGAATTACATCAGTGTAAGTTTTAATCCATGTTTACAGAGGTAGAAGAGAATACAGTACAAATGTGCAGTTTTGGTCCAAAATGTTTTAGTATAAACGAGGCTCCTTCTTACCCAATGTATTTGGCCCTTGATCTGTGTCATATCTGCTGGCTTTCCTGACCCAAACAAGTTTTTACTTCTGCAGAACCAATAAAGCTATGGAAGAGGGAGCCTGCCTCACTCATCATCAACAGAGCACTTAGAATTATGATTGTGGAAGTTTTATCAATGATGAATAGGAAAGACATAGAAAAAGCACAGCTGGATTTTCAAAACCCATGTATAGTTTGTAGAGTTGCCAGTTAGAAGAACTTTTTGACTGGAAACTGAATCAGCAACACAGACCATGAAACACAGAATATCATTGTTACAGAGTCACCATAAAAATCACACGTTAAATGAAAACAAAAGGTAGTTCAGAAAAACAGATCATGGGAACATTTTTTTTTTAAATACAGGTATATAAAACCCTTTTTAAGACTCAAATTGGTTAAATAATAATGAGAGGACTTAAAATTGCATTTGAAAAAAAAAATCATCCTTACTAGATTAGAAACCTGTTTTAGGGCCAATCCAAAGCCAATTAAAATTAATGGGTGTCTTTCCCGTGTAAGGTTCTGAGCCTGCCCAGAGACTTGATGTCATTGCAAGAATGTCAGCTTCATTCAACTGAGCACTGAAGTGAACAGAAGTTCAGGGCACTCACCAACCCCTATGAGGAGCTCAGCTTATGGCTGGTCTGGGCCCCTAAAGCAGAGCATTTACACACTCCCAGCCCAGCTATTGGGGCCCAACCTTATTCCTATTGCCATTAATAGCCAAAGTTCCATCAACTTCTGTGCAAGTTCTGGTTATCAGGCATTTCTCCTAATACCAAATGCTGAGCCCACAGCTGGACAGGTAAGGGACTGAGGATATTATTTTACAATTCTTTTTAAAATTACAAGTATCTTTCATTTTAAATTCTACACATACCTGATGATTGACTGGGATCTTATACTTGCTTACTTAGATATATCGTAAAGATATTTAGGTTCAAAATGTAGGGCTTGTTATTTTAAGAAGTTTCACTAACTCTCAAAATCTAACTTGAACCAAACCATTTGCATGAAGTGAAAATAATTAGGGGGGTTGGTTTTTTAAATGTGAATGTTCCCTTGCTCTGTTGGAAGCCCAAACGCAATAGAATTGCCCAAGTTACAGGAGACAGAATGAAGCTGGCAGGTCTAGCCTTCCCGTTCAATCTGTGTGAACTGCAAATTAAAGTCAATAAAAACAGCAGGAATGGTTAGTTAGATTTTGAAATTCTTAAAAGATTTGTAAGTTGTTATGATTAGTAACATACATAAGGACATTTAAAAAAAAAGATTCTTTGCTTCTTCATAGTATCCTTTGTGTATTTCACAAAAGGTTCTCAGACTTCCATATTATATTTCCCCCTGTCTTGCTTTGCAAGTTTCTGATGCAAAAAAGGAGGAAGGAGATTATGAATTGGAGGATATGATGAGGCAAAGTAGCTCCAGTTCATGTCATAGTGAAAAACAGCAGAGCCAATCACATTGGTCTACATTTCAACCCCATTTTATGTACAGAATTTAAAAGTAACAGGAACAACAATTCATACAGGTTTTACACCTACTGATCTCACTTGTCTTGTCCCTGGGGCACCTGTTTTGGCTAGTGAGTCTGTACGAACACACAGGGCCAACTGGAGTCTACTCTCATTTACACCTGCACAATCCCAATGGCTTTAATGAAATTGCGAAGGCCGAACTGAGGAGAGATACTGGCACTAAAAGTTTAAAGTGTGATTATGGTGACACCAAAGACAGAAAATGCACAGCTGGATTTTCAGACCCAGTGTGTGTTTTGCTGACACTTAGAACAATCATATTTTGATTTGTAAATAGAGCCAATCACATTAGGGAATTGCTAGGTAAAAATGACCTCATGGTGTTCCATCTTAATTGTGTCTCAGTCAGATTTCCAAATGGTTGAAGAGCACAGGCAGATTTGGAAAGATGAAGGAAAACTCCACCAGCACCCTTCCCTTCTCTCCTCCATTGATTAAGGAAATTAAATTACAATCACAGCAGCAATTCACAGTTTTGGTAAATGTGCAAAATCACAGATTTCCCATTTCCATAAACATTTAGTGCAAATTCCTGTGGTTAAACAGGAGGGGCTGGGAGTATAGAGATGAAAAAAAGACCAATTCACACGACTTCAATTAATCACAGTGAATAAGTATTCATCTTAACCCAAGGAGAAAAATCCCTTCCTTCGGGCTCAAGCACACATTCAAGTAGGAGAAAAATAGTACATTTAATAAAATGCACATAACTTCAAAGGCCATGCATCTGGATATGGCACTAAAGTCTGCAGCAGTCCCATGCAGGGGATAGTTGCTTTGAAAGGTGGGAATAACACCATTAATAAGAAAGCCACTAGTTTCTGTTCCTTCACTCCTTGGTTCTGGATGCCAAGGAGCAGTAAAGGATGGCCTGTTACAATGGTAGGGTCTAATGCAAGCAAGCTATCTTTGGGTCCCCCTTAGACACAGAGATTGTCTCACAGTGCCTGCTAAAGAGGAAATGTCAGGCTACAAGTTGCACTCAAATTAATTCTGCTATTGGGATTACACTGTGAGTTGGTGAGGGCATGAGGCCCTCCAAAAGGGCACCTCATTTCTTCCCTGTAGTCATTTTCCTGAAGGGAGGTCCTGGCAGAGAACTAAAGGAAGAGGTGAAAACGCACTGAATTTGGAGTGGGGGACTGTGTGGATGAATCAGAGTCATTGTGGACCAGGCATCATTGTATGTTGTTAAAAGAGACAAGACTTGTTTCCGAGTTGCCTCGCAATACCTCCCACTGTGTCTCACCCAGCACTTGCTTCCCCTGTTGATTGACAGTGGCCATATAGCTCCCCCTTCCCCTCGTGACATAGCACAGGGTGAGTTGCAGCAGACATGCCTCACCACAGCTTGCCCACAGCTACACCACTGGTCTCCATGAAGACAGGGACCAAACAGCCTGCAGTCTCAACACAGCAAAGATAACAGATGGCAGGCAGATATCAGACCTGAGCCAGAGACTTCTACTTTTCCATAGGAAACATGGCTCAGGATCAATTCACCTGGAATCTCCTGAGGGAGTCATCTCACCAGCCCCTGCACCCTCTTTAAACAGGATAAAAGTCCCAGCACAGAATGTGTGACATATCCTTAGGAAACCAAGAATCACATTTCTGTAGCAAATACGATTAAAGTGCATTCATATGGCAGAAAAACACTCAGTCCCTCCTAGAGTAGTAGTGTGGAAAATGCCAGTAATAAAGGTTTGTCTTTCCTGAGGGAGGAACATCTGGCAGCCTCTTGAATGCCAGCTGTACGGGGACAGTCCCTTTAATTACTGCAGTGTCAGCAGCTACTAGTTTCCTGAGTTTAAATATTGATTTCAGTTCTGTACCAAAAAAATCTCCCAAGTCAGCTCGCCTCAATTCAGAAAGCACTGTGGTCTTTGTGGGACCAAGGGAAGGAAGATACCATGTATCACAGGGCGAGAGAGGAGTTACTGATCAGTTCATAGTTGCACTGTGGTCAGGATCTCCTGTAAATGGATGAAACCCCAGTGCTGGCACATTTTTCTGTCTGTTTCTGTAGAGAGTTACAGAGCTGGACAAACACCAAACTTCTCAACTCAGCTCCTAGCCAACACAGCAACAAGGACACATGGAAGAGGGGAAGAGGAGACTTGGACAGCGTGTCCATCCTGCAGCATGGAGCATTCCTGTTGCATCTGGAGAGCTCTTAATAGCTATGGAGTGTGATGTCCATACTGGAGTTTCCACTAGCACCTGGAGAAA
The DNA here is from genome assembly GCF_013100865.1 of Trachemys scripta elegans. NCBI lineage: Eukaryota > Metazoa > Chordata > Testudines > Emydidae > Trachemys > Trachemys scripta. The sequence continues at coordinate 137,590,394 of NC_048298.1, forward strand.
GTAATTGCTTCAACACAGGGCATCCACATTGTGGAGTCAGGAGAGATGTGTCTCAGACATGGTAGACCTCCTCCTCTTCCATGGCATGGTTGACTTCCCCTTGAAGTTGTCTGAAGGTGGTACGCCTCAGGATCTCCCAGCCACGGTGGGAACTGCTCTGGGATGTGCTCCGGGACACTGAAGGAGCAACTGGTGCTAGGTTCTTCTTGTAGGGGAACTCCCCATCCAGCTTCTCTGAGTGTTTGTCAAAGTCCTCCTTATCCTGGGTCTTAAACGCTTCTGTGTAACGATGCATCTTTTGCTTGTTGGGATCGACCCTGTCTTCTACCCTGTAGAAAGGTGAGAAGAAGTTGAATACACCAGAAACATCCCAGCTTCTCAACTATCACTAGCAACTCCACCAAGCAGCGTTCTCCCAACACCACATCCAGCACAAGGCTTAACACATCCATGGGGGAACTAGTCACAAGTAGAGCTCCTTTAGCTTCCTCCTCTTTATACACACACACTATTGAAGGAGACCCACCACCTCCACTGGCTTCTATCCATTCTCCCCACTGTCCCAAAACCTTCACTGGCATTGTTTCCTTCCCGCTCTCCAGTTCTCTATCCCCTTCACTGATTTCCTAACCACATCTTCCCCTTCCCCTTTAACCAACTGCAAATTCTTGGTGGACTTGCTCCACTTGACCACACATCTACTTCCTCTTCCCAACTGCTAGTTCGTCTCTTCTGATCTTGATAATCTGCCCTTCCCTGTGATTCTCCAAGTTGAGTCCCCGGGAAAGACACCCTTTCCACTGTGCTGCACTTTGCACCTGAAGCTCACCCCTTCTGATCCACTTCCCCTCTTTTGTTCCACCCAGGAACCTTCCTTCTCTGCTTAGCTCACTGCTGTCTCTCTGAGGGTAGTGCTCTGCCATGCTGTGTGTTGGTAACAGGCACACGGTAGGACTGCACACACGATTGGAGTGTGTCAGCACCATTCTCCCCTTGAGGGGACCACCTGGGAGGTGTGGTGTACATGTGTGGGCATGTGCAGGGGAAGGGATGGGTGGGTGGGCTACACAGCACTCTCAGCTGTAAGCTGTTGCCCATCAGTGACACTGTATAGCTAAGCTGCTCATTGTCTCCAGCAGGCTTGACATCCACAAGCATCCATCTGCTGAAACCTGCTGAGAGCCCCATTGTATAGTGCAATGGCTCCCCCTTGGGGCCTGATCCACAAAACACAGACAGGATAAATCCAGACATTGGTCTTATTCTCCTCTCACAGTGGTAAGAATCAGGAATAAAACCAGAGAAGTGAGAGGAGAATCAGGCCTGAAGTTATCCAAATCAGAAGAAATAAGTTATATTGAAACCCTAGTACAGGACTTAAACCAAAATTCTGGATCAAAACAACTTCAAACTTTGAGGGTGGTTGTTGGAATTTGGTCCAAATTTTGTGTCTTGGGTCCACTCCCTGCTGAATACATTCTACTTTGGAAACACACGACATAGAATCATAGAATATTAGGGCTGGAAGAGACCTCAGAAGATCATCTAGTCCAATCCCCTGCTCAAACCAGGACCAATTCCCAACTAAATCATACCAGCCACGGCTTTCTCAAGCCAGACCTTAAAAACCTCTAAGGATGGAGATTTAACAACCTCCCTAGGTAATCCATTCCAGTGATTCACCACCCTTCTACTAAATAGTGTTTCCTAACATCCAACTTAGACCTCCCCCACTTCAACTTGAGACCATTGCTTCTTGTTCTGTCATCTGTCACCACTGAGAACAGCCTAGCTCCATCCTCTTTGGAACCCCCCTTCAGGTAGTTGAAGGCTGCTATCAAATCCCCCCTCACTCTTCTCTTCTTCAGACTAAATAACCCCAGTTCCTTCATCCTCTCCTCATAAGTCATGTGCCCCAGCCCCCTAATCATTTTCGTTGTCCTCTGCTGGACTCTCTTCAATTTGTCCACATCCCTTCCAAAGTGGGGGGACCAAAACTGGACACAATGCTGCAGGTGTGGCCTCACCAGTGCCAAATAGAGGGGAATAATCACTTCCCTCGATCTGCTGGCAATGCTCCTACTAATACATCCCAGTATGTCGCTGGCCTTCTCATATCCAGCTTCTCGTCCACTGTTATCCCCAGGTCTTTTTCTGCAGAACTGCTGCTTAGCCAGTCCAACATAGTAACTTGACACTGTGGGGCTCATGTTAGACCCCAGGGTCCTGTCCAAATGCCCCTTTCTATTATTCTTGTCTTGTTTTGGAAGTATTTGAGTGCATTTCAGTGCTGGTGAAAGCTACTAGGCTGACACGCCCAGAGACTGAAGCCTTCTGCTTATCTAATGCAGGGGTTCTCAACCTTTTTCTTTTTGAGGCCTCCCCAAACATGCTATAAAAACTCCACAGCCCACCTGTGCCACAATAACTGGTTTTCCGCATACAAAATCCAGGGCCAGCATTAAGGGGTAGCAAGCAGGGCAATTGCCCTGGTCCCCACGCCACAAGAGGCATTCTGAAGCTAAGTTGCTCAGGCTTCTGCTTCAGCCCCAGATGGCAGGATTCAGTGCCCCAGGCTTCAGCCCCATGCAGTGGGACTTCGGCTTTTTTTGCCCTGGGCCCCAGCAAGTCTAACACTGGTCTTGCTTGGTGGACCCCCTGAAACCTGCTCGCGGTCCCTCAGAAGCCCCGGACCTCTGGTTGAGAACCACTGATCTAATGCACAGGGAAAAGCCTCCCCAGCCACACACAACAACCCAACAAATGCTCTGCATACTTGGTAGTATGTGGGAGAAAAAGAAGAATTAAGGCTCTGTAGCCCACTCAGGGCGTGGGCCTCTCTGTTGAGATTGCCAGGTAGGAAAGTGGCTTCTGAGATATGAGCATCTATCTATGAAGAGCTGGACTGAACATATCAACTCATTTCACATAGAGTGGCACTTGAAGTACCTCTAATGGGATCAATGCTTAGCCAGCTCTGTCCTAAACCAGGTTGGAATCTGTATGGCGGAATGGCTTCATGGACCATTCCCTGAGCCACTGGAGCCAGCTAGTCCCAATCTCATTCCTTGCATTGTTACGCTGTCCCCTTCTCTTTCTCTGTGCTGCACACTTACGTGCAGTTCTCTCACAGGTGGGTGTATCCTAAAATCATAGAAGATTAGGGTTGGAAGAGGTCATCTCATCCAATCCCCTGCTACAGCTGGTCAGAACATTTTAGTCAAACCACCTTTTCACCGAAAAATGCTGTTTTGATTAAAATGATTTTTTTTTTTTTGCAAAGTCCTATTGATTTCCACAACACATCATTTTTGGGGGGAAAAATTGAAATCTGTTTTTGTGAACATGTCCAAGTGTACCATTTTGACATTCCAGGGATGAAAACTTTCAATTTTTCATGTTGAAATTACTTTTTGTTTTTAAATTTACTGTATTTTATATCAAAAATAATGAAGGGGTCAACATTTAAGCAAAACACTTCAAATTTATCAAAACAAATTGTTTCAATTGATCTGAAATGAATGTTTTTTGAAATTTCATTTAGTGAAAAATGTCAAAATTTGGGGGTTTGGTTCTGATTCAGTTTGAACATTTTTTTGAAATCTTGAAACTTTTCAGAGGATGGAAGATCCATTTTCTGACCATCTCTAGTGTGTACACACATACACATCCACAAAGAACATATCGGAGAGGGAGACTCACCTAAGGTACCACCGGTCCCCCAGTCCATACTCCCGTCCACAAATCCCAGAGCGAGGCCAGAGGCATCGTGGAAGTTTCCGTTCCAGCATGACAGTAGTGGCAACAACCTGCCCAAATAAAAATGAGGGAGAGGAAAGTAAAAAAAAACCAAGCCCAAAGCACTATCTGAAAAACCTCACTTTGAAAATCATTGACAACACCTCCATGAGCAGAGTTTAGAGGTACTGAAGGAAAGAGAGGCAGCACTTCTATACTGTCTACTGAAGGGTTGCTCACTATTTTTGCTTTAATTTCACCAAGAGTTGAGCAAACCATGGACCATCTTCAAACAACAGAAAACTGAATGTTCTTCCTCCTTACACATGGTGGCAGGGAATAAGCCAGTCAGTGAACAAGTCTATAGGAGATACCACTGTGGTTATGCAAATATTACAGCCATGAGCAGGGTAATGTCCAGTTACCATCAGGAACCCAATACCCTGCAACATCAGGAAAGTCAACCATTAAACTTCCTGGTCTGTCTTGGAAAGGCAGGAGGTAGCAGAGAAAGGTATAACATGATCCAATGGCTGGAAATTTAAGTGAAACGAATTCAGACTGGAAATAAGATGTACATTTTTAATAGGGAGAGTAATTAACCATCGTAACGATTTATCAAGGGTCATGGTGAATTCTCCATCACTCACAATTTTTAAATCAAGATTGGATTTTTTCCCCCTAAAGGATCTGCTTTAGGAATTATTTAGGGGAAGTTCTATGGCCTGTGTTCTACAGGAGGTCAGACTAGAGGATCACAATGTCCCTTCTGGCCTTGGAATCTGTGAACCTATGAGGCGTGTCAGTGAGTGAGGAATATAAAGGGGTTGGGATGGACAAGAGAGGACAAACAGGTTTCTGAATGGTGGTTTGAAATGATATGGAGGTGTGGATAGAGCGCAAAGAGACAGAAAGGCTGGTCCAGATGTCAAGAGCTACAGAGGAGAAGGCTCTCACACCGAGAGTACCCATACTATGTGAAGGGACGGAAAAGATGGTGCTTGATATGCAGAGGGAATGAGACAGGAGACAGACAGGCTGGAGCAGACCTATCAAGGTGGTGGTGAGTTAAACTGGATCTTGAAATAAATGGGAGGCCAAGCCCATGGAGCTGTGTAAGGATGAGGGTGATGTGGCCATGCTTCTTTGCACTGCAGGAGCGATTAGCTGCACCTATCAGCACTTCTACCAGGGACAACTCTCTTCATTCTGTATTGGAAAGATTTCTCCATTGCCTGGCCTAACACGACAGAGCCCTCACCTGTGCTCTCCAAAGTTCATCCCGCTCGTGGGCCACGCGCCAGTGGGTGTCGCCCATCATGGCGATGAGCAGGTTGAGCATGAGGAGGGTGGCGATGACGGCAAAGGCAAAGTACACTACACTGTACATGAAGGGCAGGTCCACGCTGTAGTTGGCAGGCCCATCAATGATGGTGAGGAAGAGCTCAAAGGTGGTAAACAGAGACATGGGATAGCTGTAGAACTGGCCCAGCTCTGTGGGGTTCTCTGTCTGGAAGATTATGTAAAAGGCTGGAGGGGCACAAGGAAAGGTAGAGAGAGAAAGTTACAATAGGAATAATGCCCTGTGGTCAGCAACAGAGAATCTGAGGGATGGGATCAGAATGGGGATTATTGGAGTGTAAGATCTTCTGGACAGGGACTATGTCTATCTATGTGTGCAACTCCCCTCATGATGGGAGCTAATTCCTGACTGGGGCCTTTGGGCTTTACAATAATATAAGCAATTAATAATAAACAAGCTGTGACATAGCAGAAGGCCATGCTGGGGAAAGTTCTAGCATCATTTCCACAGAAATATACTCCTGAGGAAATTCGGCACCAAAAAACATTAAAAATTCTGTGCCAAAAAAATAAAAACTCTGTGCACAATATTTTAAAAGTCTGCAAATTGTATTTGTCCACAAATAAGTGTGGAGGCTCCAGCATGGCAGTAGGGAGGACAGGCCACTGGCTGCACAGAGGCGGGAAATCACCCTGCAACTCCCACCACCCCCAGGACATGGACTTGGTGCTGAGGCTGCACCGGACCCTGATACAACGCAAGGGACGGACCTGCCCTAGAAACACCACGGGGCCCTGCCCCTCCACACCAGGCGCATCAGATGGGGGCAGGCAGGCTCAGCCCACCAGGATCCAAGTGTGGAGGGGCTTACTGTGGAGGAATCCAGGTGCAGGGTGGGAGGGTTCTGTGTGGGGCAACCTGGATGTAGGGGGATCTGGATGCACAGGAGCTCGTGCGGAGGAGCGGGGGAGGGGAGGATGTTCTGGGTGCAGGGGGGGATCCAGGTAAAGTTGGTTGGAGCTTGAGAGGGGGGTTGGGTGCTGGGGGAGTGCGGCTTGGTGGGGTGGGGGTCTGGGTGCAGCTTGTTGGAGCTCAGTGGGATGGGGATCCAGGTGTGTGTAGGGGGGCTCATCAGGATGGTCCAGGTGCATGGGGGGTGAGGCTCATTGGGGAGGGGGTTTAAGTGCAGGGGGACTCAGCAGGGGGTGGTCTGGGTACACAGGTGGGAGTCTGGATGCAGGGGGGTGGGGCTCAGCAGGGAGGGTCCAGATGCAGGCAGGTGGGGCTTGGCAAGGGGGATCCAGGTGTGAGGGGGTTGGTGAGGCATGGTTTTGGTGTGGGGGTGGGGGTCCGTTTTCAAGGAGGAGGGGTCCAGATGCACGGGGAGCTAGGTTCCGGGGGTGAGGCTCAGCGAGGGGGTCTGAGTTTGGGGGCCCCCAAATGCACAGGTGTTGGGCGGACAGGGGAGCAGCTCTCCATAGTGACCCCTCCCCTGGTGGCTGAGGAGTGATGGAGGCAGGAAGCGGGGGGTGGGGAGGGGTGGGAGGGGGCACAGCTGTGGGAGGTTTCTTGGGGTGGGTCTTACCCCGCTCTGGCCCCGGTTGCTCCATGCAGGGAAAATACGCTCCTCCCCCACCCTCAGCCCAGCTGGGACTAGCAGCTGATCCTAGTGCAGGATAGGAATCCCTGGTCAGGGTGTCCCGAGAGCTAGGTGTGGGAGGGTGGGGCTTGATGGGAATGTGGGGTCCAGGTGCTGGAGGGCTTCAGATGCACAAGGTGAGGCTCAGCAGAGGGTCTGGATATAGGGAGTCTCGCTATAGAAGCACGGGGGTTGGACGGATGGGGAGTGGGTCTGACCTGGCACCAGCTGGGGTGTCCCTAGCCCCGACCCCCCACAGTGATTTACCTCTCTGCTGGTTGCTCCAGACACATGAAACAATGTGCCTGTGCTGCTAGGGAGGGGCGCACGGCCACGCTTGCATTTTCCCTTTGCTTCCCCATCAGAAAGTCATTTTTCTGCCCGAAAGCAAAGAAATCTATGGCAGATATTAATTCTGCATGCAAGCAGTGGTGCAGAATTCCCCCAGGAGTAGAAATAGAAGCCATGTGTTGTCACAGCCCTAGCTGGCTCTCTCACAGACAGCAAGGTGATGCTAGGCTGAATTACCCAGATAAGACATGGCGAGACAGCAGAGGGAACACAGCCTGGTTTACAAATTATGGTCTCACCTGATGAAAAGCCAAGTATCACCACCGCCATGAGCCAACAGAAGCGCATGAGGTCTCCAAATATCATCTGCAGAGCAAGGAGACAGGTATAGATGCCATGAGACCCGACTCTCCCACCAAGCCAAGGACTTTTCCCCCTTCTCACTGTGTGATACTAAATATATCTCATGTTACAAGTATGTTGAAGAAAGGAGCATCAGAAAGCCCTTATGGCTAACACCTGTGTCCAGTGGAAAAGGCATGCATCTTTCCCCTATGGGCAAGACCTGAGTTCTTCCTGTCACAGAAAAGACCTCATTTCCATGTTTAATATAAATCCTGTTGGAGGAAGTCTGGTCTTCTGGTTTCCCCTGTCTGGATTTGTGTACTGGGATCAGTCTCTGTGTAACAAGGTTGTGTTGTCCTTACCTTCTGAATCATGATGGTGAAGGGTCCCAGCATCTGAAATCCTCGTGCGAAGTACATGACGTTGCACCAGCCCAGCACCAGGGCGAAGGACATGGGGACCACCTCTCCAGTGGTGCTGGTGAGACGCATCACCATGGTCACCAGGATCATACAGGCATAGGTGATGCTGAAGAGAAAGAGGGAGAGCCAGGAGGATCAGCATGGGAATCATATCATCCTTCTTTCTTTTGTGTTCACACACAGGTACACTCTATCCCACATGTAGATGAAAACAGGCTAAAACTTACACTCATCTGTGCTTGCTCACTTGCCTGGCTGCCAGGCATCTCTCTCTCGCTGTCTCTCTGATGTACATAAACTGATGCAGAAGGAGAAAGAAGCAAAGAAAAGCAACATCCAGAAGAGGAGAGAGAGCAGGTCTAATGACAAGGTAAAGGACAGCGGGATAGCAAATGAGAGACAAGTTACTTATGAGATTTGGAGAGGTGGAACCTCACATGATGACGTGGAACGGTCCTCCCAGGATGGTTTGTCCGAAGTACTTGGTGGCTCCAACTCTAAGGATATCTGGAATCTAAGAGGAACACTCTGGTAAGTTTGGGGATCAGATGGGTTATGCCCAAGGAGATGATCAGAACGATAATTCCCAAACTACATAGAGTTCTGTTCATCCATTGATCTTACAGCTAATTGTCCTGGATATTCAGGAAATGCAGTCACATATGGGGAGGAACATGGAAGCTGTTTAAGAGCACAGAGCATTACACAAACATCCCAGATCCAGATGGAGCTACATTTTGCCAAAACAGTCGGGAAAACACCCTAACTCTTCTCTGAAGTTCCTGAAATCCTTACTGCCAAGTGGCCACAACCTCAGTTTCAGGTCTTATCTGATAGATGGCTCTTCCAGTAGCATAGTGCTCCATAGGACCCTGTCGATGCACTAGGGTTCAAAGAATGGCCCCTACTGAGTCACCAACACAGGCCAGTCTCTGTTTAGCTTAAGTAAGAGCTCTCTTGATTAGAATCCAGGGCTGTATTGCTCACACTGTTGCTCTTACCTCCAGGATCAATATCACTACAGCTCCAATTACTGTGATCAGCTCCCCGACCAGCCTGAGTTCATCCTCATATGCCACATAGGATTCCTGAAAGGAGAAAAAGAGGGGCTACTGATTGGTATGGGGGAACACTATAGTTTCTGGAGAGGCCACAAGAGCCATCCAGGTCCAGGCTGAGTACCTGAGACATCAGGACACAGAGAATTTCCCCAACTGTACTCCCTCCCTGAAAAAGAGTATGGGGTGAGTAAATGAAAGAAGGCATAGCTGCAGCCACTGAGGTCAGGAGACAGTAGGATTTCCCCGATAGGTTGGACTGATGCCCCCAACCCTACCCGTGTGGCCCTCCAATACCCATACACAATGCACCTGCAGCATTTTCTGGACGTAGATGGTGTTGTCTCTGTCATTCGTTTTGTTTTCTGATCGAGCTTTCAGAGGTCGGTAAACACAGCACATGGTGAAGCAAATCATGTACAGCACATAGAACAAGGCCAGGAAACAGAAATAGGGATGTCCATACATATTCCACTTCAGGCTCACCAGCTCCTTCACAGGTGTCAGGTCTAAAATCTGACGGGCCTGAGAGAGAGAGAGAGAGAGAGAGAGAGAGAGATATCAGTTATTAGCTGTGAGAGACATTGGTTTATAGGCACTCTCTACACTAGTTCCAGGGAGGACATTAACACAAGCTAATTTCTCCAAAGGCATCTCAGCATGAGGACACTACATTCATCTCATACACAAGCAAATTCTCAGGTCAAGTTGCATTAGCCCAGCTGCCCATAAGACTGTTGGACAAAGTGCTAAGAAAATAGGGAACACCCTTGCACTCTGGTTTTATTCATTAAGAGGGAAAGAGAGAGGGAGGAAGAGAGAGTGTGTATGTGTGTGTGTTGGAGACGATGGAAACATGGGGACATTGACTTAACTACTCTGCAACTGCACTTCCTATCCTGATGTGTTGCTCTGTACTGCTAACTTAATACTGGGTTCTAGCCCAGAGGTGGATATATTTCTGCAGTGATTGAATGACCCCTATAAAATCTGTGGGGGTATAAGGCACTGCAAAAAAGAAACTGTATTCTGAAAACGGTAATAAATCTAATTTTTATGATCTCCTCCATCTAGAAAGATCTCTACCTCTTTTATGAGTCATTTTACACACTGTATGATGTGTATACTATAGGGATGGGCTAACCTCACGATGTCAGTGGTTTTTGAACCTTGTGAACAGTTCTGGAGGTTCATAGGGTGCACAAAACTAGTTCAAGTTTGTGAATCTTCTTTTCCTGTGATTGGAAGTTGTTTTGAAGACTGACTCAATTAAAGCTAAAGGTAACCTATGTTATATAAGAGATAAGACACTGTGAAAAACATAATCTAGCCATTAAAGGAAAGGACTGGAAGTCAGAACATTGGGTTCTATTTCCAGTAGTGGCACAGATTTCTCAAGTGATCTTGTGTAAGTCACTTAAGTCAGTTTTCAGACAGTGCCTAAACTTAGGCACCTAAATAAATGGTATGTTTTCCAAAGGTGCTTCTCTTGATGTCACTTGGAGTTGTGTGCAGTGTAATTGCAACTGTGTCAGTCACAGGATATCAGAGAGAAAAGGGTGGTGAAGTAATATCTTTTCTCTCTCACTAAGAGAAGTGGTCCAACAAAAGATATTACGTCACCCACCTTGTCTCTTGGAGTTCTGAGAATTCTGCATCTGTGGAAAACTTGTCACCAAGGCTGAAAAATTCTGCCCTCAATGTCTCTGCCTCTTTTTCTGCTCTGTAAAGTGGGTAGATACTTCTCTTAACTTATTGGGTGTTGGTGATTTGAGAGGCTTGTGGCCAGAGCTTCAAAATTGCTTAACTCCCCTTTAAGCCCCTAAATGAAGAGGTCAAATTTTCAAATATGCTAATCACCCAACAGCTACCATTGAGAACACTGCAGTGCATCTCCTCAGCAGCACAGGTTACTGTGAGCATATAAGGCCTGTTCTCCACACTGGCTTCCCATAGAATCATGAATCAAATTCAGGGTCTTGGTTTTTCTCTTCAGGTCACTCATCCTTAGAAGCTTGACTACCGTTCCAGGATGAAGACCATGCTTAACAGCCCTGCAATGGAATTTTCTACCATCAAGGTAAAGCTCATCTGCACAGGAGACAGAACTTTCCTGGGGTTTGATCCCAGACTGTGGAATGAACTTCCACAAGAACCAAGGACCATCACAACCTCACCGTCATCTTCTCCNATATTAGAGAATTAAGGGCCAGGTATTCAAAAGAGCTCAGCAGCGAACAGTTCCTATGTATTCTATTCTGTGTAATTTAAGTTCTTATACTACCTTCATCATTGTTATATATGAATGCCTGTCAATAATGCATTAATCAAGGGGACTAATATTTGTCACATTTGGTTCATTCTCTCTCAATCCCCTGAGAGGTAGAGAAGTGTGTGTGCAGTGGAGTGTTTAGTTATGGTAGTCAAGTATCAGAGGGGTAGCCGTGTTAGTCTGAATCTGTAAAAAGCAACAGAGGGTCCTGTGGCACCTTTGAGACTAACAGAAGTACTGGGAGCATAAGCTTTCGTGGGTAAGAACCTCACTTCAAGAAGTGAGGTTCTTACCCATGAAAGCTTATGCTCCCAATACTTCTGTTAGTCTCAAAGGTGCCACAGGACCCTCTGTTGCTTTTTACAGATTCAGACTAACACGGCTACCCCTCTGATACTTGACTACCATAACTAAACACTCCACTGCACACACACTTCTCTACCTCTCAGGGGATTGAGAGAGAATGAACCAAATGTGACAAATATTAGTCCCCTTGATTAATGCATTATTGACAGGCATTCATATATAACAATGATGAAGGTAGTATAAGAACTTAAATTACACAGAATAGAATACATAGGAACTGTTCGCTGCTGAGCTCTTTTGAATACCTGGCCCTTAATTCTCTAATATTTGCAAAGTGTGCAGAGCTCCTCAGATGGGAAATGTTCTAGAAGGGTCAAACATTGTTTTTATTACTATAAATGGGGTGATGTTGCTAATGGGGAAGGGTCCATCAACACGTAGGATAGTTGACTCCAGGAAATGATGGCATCCCTGTCTATTTGAGCCATTTGAAATAGCACTTGAAAAAAGCATTTCTGCAATGGCTATGAAGGATGTATTAGGAATGGGGGCATGGAGAAATGGAAATAAGAATATATTGTGATCATATTCTCTTCCTCTGGCCACCTTTACATTTTCAGGATTTTACAAACAGAATTTCCAGTAGCTCCCACTGGATGAAGGTCCTCCTGCAAAGGAGCAGGTTTGAGTCTTGCCTTAGTAGATTTCTAAAGTCCTCACATCAAAGATTTTGTTGGCATTAAACCAACTATCTCCTTTAGGAGAAGAAAGGGAGAGGGCTGGAAGACAGCTGACTGGGAAACACAGCAAAAGAAAAACAGTCCAGAGAAAACAAGAGAAACAAATGATAACTATACAAAGGGTTTGGCTTGTTTGTTCACCAGCCAAGGAGTTCATAGATATAAAATAATCCTATAAGTGTATGGCAATTTTTTTATGGAGGTTTTAACTGCAAGAATAAAAATAACACTGCACTGTTTTTTTAGTTTTCATATGTGAGTTTTTTTCCACAACAATAATAATGCACCTCCAAGCTATTACAAAACTGAAATCAAGCCTGTAACTACAGAATGAAAAGAAGAAAAAAGTTTCATAGATCTGGCATAGGATCAGACTGAGAAAATCAATTACAGATTTTCAGTAATCAATACTTAACATGTCCTTTTGAAAAGATTCGAATTATAGATAGTTCTTTCATAGGAACATTCTGGTATATACTCTTATGGGAAAAGCCCATAGAATTTAAAAGGCGTGAGACAATAGGATTCTATAGAAATGTCTCTAAATGTCCTGTCCAATGTAACAGAGAATGAGACATGTTCTATAGAATTTCTTTACCAATATATAATATTTGTTAGAGAATTGTGTCCCTGCTCTAGCATTGTACAGTTTGGTTAAAAGTTTTTAAAGGAAGATACAGACAGACTGTCTGACTTCATAGACATGGCCCATAGAAAGGAGATATTTTATATATTTGAACTGAAAACCAAAGCCAGAAGATTGACACGCAGCCCCATTCTCTTCAATAACATCACCGTAATGATGTAGGTCCTGATCCTAAGTGGGTATAAATCAGTATAGCTCAACTGAAGGAAATGGAATTATGCTGGTTTATTCCAGATGGGCCTTGGGGCTCAGTTTTGCTCTCCCATATGTGAATGTAACTCCCACTGACTTCAGTAGAAAGTACACCCATATATTCAAAGGCAGAATTAGGTATGTAGCTGATTGTTTATGGTGGATCAAAGTCTCCTTCAGAGGTCAAGAGAAACAGTTTATACAGACGTCAGTCATAACATGCTAAGGCAAGAGTCAAAGCCATCTGCATATTGCTTCAGCAGAAGTCAGCATATGATGTTATTTCACTTGAAAGTTATCCACATATAAAAAAATGAACCTCAGAGAATTTATTTGTTTGCTCTCAAAGATTGTTGGCCAGGTTAACAAGCTCCTCACTGGCAAACAATTTATGTTTCCCAGAGTTCACAGTAGGTTTACCACTGAAGGTAAATGAGTTCTTTCTCCAAAAAGGAAGATGGATGGCAGATTTCTAACTCATTTAGAATTAGTCTGAGTTATGACAGTTCCTTGCAGAGACAGCAAGAGAATGACATCATTGTTCTAGGAAGGACTTTAAGTAATCCTATGATTCTCAAAGATTTAGGATCATGATACATTCCTATACACCCTGAAATACAGGAGTCCCTGGCATCAGATATTTTTAGGGGCAAGAAGCAGGTAAATCTTTTCAGATTTGATTAGCAATGGACAGCAAGTAAGAGTCTCAGGCCAATAAAATATTATATTTGCATATTTTAAACAATCTGTACATTTGTTGCCCATTCGTTGCCGATACCCATTTGCCTCAGCTGTACGAAGTCCTAGGTGTCTGCTCTAAGCCTGAGATTTTTGTATGAGATACTTGGAGACGTATGGGGCCAAATTCAGAAGTATAAGGTAGATACCCTTACACCCAGTTCAGACTGCCCGAAATCTATTTACAGGTGCACAGGGGAGTCCAAGTTTGGGCAGCTTATGTACCCGGAAGCAGGAAAAAGGTGTAAATTAAATTAAGGGCTGAGAGGATACTTTAAACTACACATTCTTACAATACCCTAGTTTTGTTTCTCCTGCTAGACTCCTCTTTGAAGCCCTTACATCACTCCAGCTTAGACTCGCTTAGACCTGGTGGGTGCTGTGTGTGGGGTGTGCATAGCTAAGTTACATGCTGGTAAGTAGGTGTGAATCTAAGTACTTGTCTAGATGATGAGTTAAGTGTGTGGGAAGCTGGGCTGTCAATCTACAGCGCACTAACTGGGTATATGGATCCTGTACCTGTACCGTGCACTAAAAGTTCCTTAGTGCACTGTGATCTACTCTACTTTGAAAGAGAGGTAGATCAAAGGGCATGAGGGAACTTTAAGTCTGCGTCTACACTCTGAGCTAGGGGTGCGATTTCCCTGTTTGCGTACACACTAGCTCTCATCAGGCTAGCGCGAGTATAAATTAGTAGTGTAGCCACAGTACATAGAATAATTTCTATTTCATACACAAATTACAAATATTCACCTGAATACAGGCTTTTGTCTTGAAAACAATCTATAATAAGCTTTATTAAAATCCTCTGGTTGCCTAAAATGATGGCAGTGTATCACTGATATTGAACTAGTCCAGTTATGGTAGCAGAGGTGAGGATTCTGTGAGCCTAGTATGGAGCTGAACCTAAATGAATATAAGGGAGTCTAAGATGAGGATACTTAGCTTCTCCTGACCCTCCTATCCCTTGCCCAGAGCCTGATTCTCCTCTCACATCAATGTAAACCAAAAGTAACTCAACTGATGTCTATATCTCACTGAACTGAGTGTAAGTGCAGGTTCTGCTACTGACTTCCTCTGCAACCTTGGGCAATGCACTTAGTGCAAAATTGTCAAAAGCACCTAAGTGATTTAAGAGCCTAAGGCCCATTTTCAAATGGAATTTAAGTGGTTTTTTAAAATTTTACCTGTAATCTCTCTGTGCCTTAGCTGCCGGACATAAACATTTCTCCCATTCTTGTCCTTTTAAACTGTGAAAGGACAAGGATTATCTCTCACTATGTATTTGTACAGTGCCTAGCACAATAGGGTCCTGATCTCAGTTGGAGCCTCGAGATACTACTGCAGTGCAAATAACTTATAATAATGGAGTTACAGCAGAGCAAAAGTGGGTGAGTAAGTTACAGAAGGGTGTGAATGGGAAATAGTACTTTAACAGTATGATCCATATATGTATGGGATAGAAAAAGAAGGGCTAGTCTGTTAGTGCAAATTCTGACAAAAAAATATAATTTTCATTGTTTGAGAGAGAGTTATTGCCTAGTATGAGCCCATCATGTTTTCCTCTATTTGGGAAAATAGCTTTCTCGACATTATTTAGCTTATGACATCAAGAATTGTGGATCTGCAAATGCATGCATGTCTTTGGAAGAGAGGGAGTCATCAGAATGTATTTTAAATGTTTGAATTAGTCTCCTGGACTGGCTCTCAGGTAGTTTTTATAGATCCATTTCATAATGTATACTGTCCTCTAAATGCTCACAGATACCAACACGTGCAGGGATTTAAGGGATTCTGAATATATTTAAAAAACATAGTGAGGTCAGCATATTTTCCCAGGGCTTCTAGTAGCTGGAAAAGTCATCAATAATTTTGATCTAGGACTATCTATTTCATAAGTGTTTCTAGACTTTTGCTGTATGGAAATTACATAACATAACTAACAATGTGCTGGATTTGTTTCCCCTTCTTATAATTTCAGTATCTATTGATATTTTCCATATATTAGGAGGTCTAGCTCATTATTTGTTGATGTCATTACAATTAATGCTTTAGGACACTAACTGAGCCTTGAAGATGTTTGTGTTTTCTCTGTAAGGAAACCTGTTGTTGGCGGGTATCTTTTTTTCCCCAACATCAAACCTGGATGGGTCTTACCCATTTTGGTTTCTGAAGATAATTTGGAATGTTAGTTAATGAGGGACCGAATAATCAAACTTTGCATTTCTAAAGCACCTTCCATCCCAGGATCTCACAGCACCTCAATAATCGTTAAGGAAAAGCTCACAACACCCCATGATATAGGCAAGGAGTATTGCAGCTGCACAGAATACTTCTTATTTATGTCTTTGAGACTACAGAATCAGAGAGCACCTTCTGCTGAATCAGCGACATCGCCTCCTGTAGTATTAGCATCCTTGGGCATATTGAACATGGCACAGGGCCTAAGGCAACATTCTTTAAACCATCCTCGCAAACTGCAAGTCTATGGTGTAACTGCTGTGTAGAATCATATTTGCTGTGTCACAAAGGGTTTGCTGCATTTCACTTGTTCCCTGTCTCAAATGGGCAAGAAGTGCCAGACCTTGTGGACTATATGGAATAGCTGCACAGCTGGAACTTTCAGTGTCCAGTTGGATTTCTCTTTTCAAAACAAACACTTTCTGTACAGAGACTCTGACCCCCCAGTGTACCTCTCTTTTCTTGGTTGAGACAACGAGCTCCAGGAAGGACTGATCTTCACCCCAGGAGTCAATTTCTGTGAGGTCATAGAGGACAGAAGTCATGGGGCCAAAAGTCCACAGAGTGTGCTTTCGCTTCTGCATGAGGTGCTGAAACATCTGAGGAGCAAGGAAAGGGATGGTGTGGAATCAGTCAATGCCCAAGAATTCATGCAACTCATAGTACACATATGCCAAATTGGTTAAAACAAGTTCTGCACTAAAATTTGGCACTGGGTCTTTTTGCAGTTTTCACATCTTTCAAAGGTTTGCTTCTCTGTGACATTGACAAAATGGTTGTTGCTGCATTAACAAACTCTACATCCAACCATCTGCCCCACACACAGTATTGAAGCCTCCCCTCGCTTAGAAGGTGTCATTTTTAGCACCTTCAAGCAAAAATAAAATCACAGAAAAGGCAATTTTGGGGATGAAATGTGGGGATGGATCCAGGCCGTCAGGGCTTTGGATCTGGCCCACAGGATTGCCCCCTGTGGCGCCATGGGCCACGCACCGTTCTCAGAAGCGGCAGGCACGTCCCTGCAGCTCCTGGGCAGGGGGGCAGAGGACTCTGTGCATTTCCCTTATCTCCAGGCCCTGCCCCCCACAGCTCCCATTGGCCGGGAATGGAGAACCGCGGCCTAGGGAGCTTCGGGGGAGGTACCTGTTTCTTATTTACAATGTCACCTGAAAGTGAGAACAAGCATTTGTATGGCATTTTTGTAGCAAGGTATTTATGTGCCAGATATGCTAAACATTTGTATGCCCCTTCATGCTTTGGCCACCATTCCAGAGGACATGCTTCCATGCTGATGATGCTCATTAAAAAAATAATGTGTTAATTAAATTTGTGACTGAACTTCTTGGGGGAGTATTGTATATCTCCTGGTCTGTTTTACCTGCATTCTGCCATATATTTCATGTTATAGCAGTCTCGGATGATGACCCAGCACATGTTCATTTTAAGACCACTTTCACAGCAGATTTGACAAAACGCAAAGAAGATACCAATGTGAGATTTCTAAAGATAGCTACAGCACTCGACCCAAGGTTTAAGAATCTGAAGTACTGCCCAAAATCTGAGAGGGACAAGGTGTGGGACATGCTTTCAGAAGTCTTAAAAGAGCAACACTCAGATGCAGAAACTACAGAACCTGAACCACCAGAAAAGAAAATCAACCTTCTGCTGACTCAGATGTGAAAATTAACGTGTCAATCCACTCTGCTTTGGATCATTATCGAGCAGAACCCATCATCAGCATGGACGCATGTCCTCTGGAATGGTGGTCAAAGCATAAAGGGACATATGAATCATTAGCGCATCATAAATATCTTACGACGCCAGCTACAACAATGCCATGTGAACAGAGCCGGCTCCAGGCACCAGCCCACCAAGCATGTGCTTGGGGCGGCGCCTGGAGGGGGGCGGGGCGGCGGGGCCCCGGCCGGGCTGGCCGCCCTCCCCCCGGTGCTCCGGCGGGTCGGGGAGAGCGGAGAGCTGCGGCGGGCTTGCGCTCTGGTGCTCTGGCCGCCGGGGAGAGCGGAGAGCCCCGGCCGGGCTCGCCGCCCTCCCCCCGGCGCTCTGGCCGCCGGGGGCTCTCCGCCCTCCTCCTGGCGCTCCCGCCGGTCGGGGATTGTGGGCCCGTGGCCGGGCTCGGCGCCCTCCCCTGCCGCGCTCGGGGAGGAGGAGGGCGGCGGGTGGCTTTTTTGCCTAGGGCTCACCTAAGGCGGCAAAAAAGCCAGAGCTGGCCCTGCATGTGAATGCCTGTTTTCACTTTCAGGTGACTGAACAAGAAGCAGGCAGCATTATCTCCTGCAAATTGTAACCAAACTTGTTTGTCTGAGCGATTGGGTGAAGTAAGAGAGAGTGGGCTTGTAGGTTCTAAAGTTTTACATTGTTTTATTTTTGAATGCAGGTTATTTTTGTACATATAATTCTACATTTGTAAGTTCAATATTCATGATAAAGAGATTGCACTACAGTACTTGTATTAAGTGAATTGAAAAATACTATTTCTTTTGTTTTTTACAGTGCACATATTTATAATAAAAATAATAATATAAAGTGAGCACCGTACACTTTGTATTCTGTGTTATAATTGAAATCAATATATTTAAAAATGAAGAAAACATCCAAAATATTTAAATAAAGATTTAAATATTATTGTTTAACAGCGCTAATTTTTTTAATCACCTGACAGCCCTAGTTTTTATATTGGAAATTCAGTTCTTGTCTACACTGTTTTTCTTGGAAGACTGTGGTTGACCGTAGAATTACTAAATGTATGACATCAAGAGTAATGAAGGCTAGGTAATGGAGAGAAGGGAGAGAAGTTTCCTGGTCCTCCATGTCTGTGAAGAAACCCAGCAAAGGAAGGAAGACAAGACTTGATATTCCTTTTCTACACAATTAATAGGCTACCTGGATGCCAGTCGCCTTAGACAGAGAACACTTGAGCTACCCATTTCTGAAAGCCGTCTTCTGTGAAGAGCTAACAGTGTTGTGCATGAACTCACCACGGTGTTGCCTTCCACTCCAGCCAGTTTGAATGGAGTGAGCCCCTCATTGTTTGGAATTGAGTCCAGGGTTCCCAGACTCCCATCGCTCTTGTCATAGGAGAGAAGCAGGTTGTACATCTGACAGGCAAAAGTCTTGTTGGGCTGGAGAACCAGGATGTGGAGAATAGTGTTCCCTATGGAGGAAGCAATGTAGGGATCACAAGACATGATACAGACTAGAACAGCTGATGTGCATTAAAAATAATTCTTGATTAACAAAACTAAGGAGCATATTATTGATTGATAACATTAACATCTTCTTACATTTCCCTAGCACCCTCCCAGGAACTGCATGTGGAGTAAAGTAACTGCTCAGAGTGTGTAAGGGTGGCAGAACCTGGCCATATGCAAGTCACTTGGCCCGTGCAGAACTCTTACCCAGATAATCTTGTGCTCTGATGTCAGCTCCATTTTCAATGAGCAACCGGACGATCTCCTCACTCCCCATGCAGGCAGCAAATGATAGAACATGCTCCCCTGAAGAAGAGGAAGAATCAGAGGGAAAATAAGGCCTTGGCTACACTTACCCGGTAGTTCGACGGCTGGAAATCGAACTTCTGGGTTCGACTTATCGCGTCTAGTCTGGACGTGATAAGTCGAACCCGGAAGTGCTCGCCGTCGACTGCGGTACTCCAGCTCGCCGAGAGGAGTACCGCGGAGTCGACGGGGGAGCCTGCCTGCCGCGTGTGGACCAAGGTAAGTTCGAACTAATTCGAACTAAGGTACTTCGAACTTCAGCTACGTTATTCACGTAGCTGAAGTTGCGTACCTTAGTTCGAATTAGGGGGGTAGTGTAGACCAAGCCTAAGACTCAGACCACGAGGAAATAAGCACACAAGCCAGATGGAGACATGTATGGGAATCTATGCATGCCGATCAGTCTGAGCTTGGGAAGGGAAGAGAGTTACCCAGAAGTTCAATAAATCCCATACCTCAAAAAAGTCATACTACTGAGTGAAACACATCCCCCCCCCCCCCCGACACACGCACACACACAAAAAATGTCAAGATGACAGAATGGGTCACAGCTAGGGGAGACCTAGGCTCTTAGAAGGGACACCGTTTAGCTAGTTGTAAGGTGAGAGAATTGCTGTTGGATGATTTGTGTTTAACAGGAATTGGAGTGCCTGGTAAAAAGTGTGTAACTGACAGTCCTGGAGAGCTGAGCCCTGTATTTATCTAAAGTGGGTATAGCATGGGCAGCATCAGTGCAAGCTTTCCCCACACTCCTTCCATCACCCAATCCTCTAGTAAGAGAGGAGCAGAAGAAACCCAGTCTGTCCTGGGAGCTGCAGACAGGGACGTACCAAAATAGATAAGGTTATGGGCGCTGCGCCTGAAGAAGAGTCCAGTGGCCCGTGGGCTGGAGACATTGGCCCCCTTCTTGAGCAAAGCCTTCACCAGATTAATGTTCTGATTCACTGCGGCGATATGGAGAGCTGTCTGCCCTGCAACACATGTGCACCCAAATAAAACACATCCTCTGGGAAATCCACCTCCAGCTATTAAAACAGAGATCAGTAATCTGCGCCCAGGTTTATTGTGTGTATGTTGTGAAGTTTAATGGGCATGTGCCAGAAAGAGTTCTGCCACTTGCCAAGAATATGCACAGGCTGCACATCTGAGATGTTTTCCTGGTGGAGACCGAAGAGACACGTGGGCAGTTTGAACGATGGCTTTCAGTGGGGCAGAGACATGCCAGGCTCATCTGGCAAGTGGACTAAGAGCCCAAATGCTCAGATGAAGACTCTGGTATCTCTCACAGGGAATGAATAGCAGGTTAAGCTGTGACTAGACAGGGACACCATCTTTAATTTTCAAGATGGAGATTGGGGTAAAAACCCCTCTTTTAAAAAAAAACTATTTTGGAGAGGAACGTTGTTGTTTTGAATCCTAACTTGGCATTCCTGTTTCTGCAATTGCACTTATTCTTTCCTTTCCTATTTTTGAATCTGGCCCTTTAGCACCTTTCAAATCTTTTAAAAAATTTCAGCTGTATATTCTTACCCGCACTATCTGCCTATCTCTTGATGGTTTAGAGCAGGAATGGGCAAACTTTTTGGCCCTAGGGCCACATCGGATACAGAAATTGTATGGAGGGCTGGGTAGGGAAGGCTGGGGGAGGCTATGCCTCTCCAAACAGTGAGGCATGGCCTGACCCCCTATCCAGCCCCCCACAACCCCCACCCAACCCCCCCTGCTCCCCACTCCCTGACCACCCCCATCGGGCCCCCTGTCCAACCCTTCCTGCTCTCCCCGCCCCACATTACCTGTGGGGTGTGGGAAAGGGGGGCTCAGTCCTTTCCTTGTGTGTTTCCCCTGCTGGTTTGGCTGCTCTTCCTAGAAGTCAGGCAGGTCTCACTCCCTGTCTGGGCTTGGCTGCTGGGGACAGGGGCCAAGCATGCTTTGGGTGGAGGGGGGCCCTGGCTTGCTCTGCCCCTGTCCCCGGCAGCAGGCCCCTTGACCACTCCCCTCCCAGAACTCCCCCTGCTCCCCGCCCCCTGACCGCGCCACCCTGGAGCACCAGGTCTGGCGGCGCTATAGCCGTGCCACCTGGCCAGAGCTGCAGCCACGCTGCCCAGGTGCTGGGGTGGGGGAACTGTGACTGCGAGGGAGGCAGGGAGGGAGGTGAGCAGAAGGGGAGGGGTCAGGGACTAGCCTCTGCCCCGCTCACCGCGCTGCCGGGGAGTTGGGCTGGCTCCTCCATAAGCCTGTCCCGACCCTGCTCCCTGGCAGGAGCTCAGGTGCCAGAAGAAAGGGTCCTGCAGGCCAGATGTGGCCTGCAGGCCATAGTTTGCACCCCGCTGGTGTAGAGCCCTTTCCCTTAGTAGTTGAGCAAGGGGAGGGAGGAGTTAACCCTGGGATCACGGAGGACCAGATAATTGAACATCAAAAATCTAATTTAGTATACATAGCATGATAATTATTTTCCACATTCCACTGCACAGCCAGCTGACCCAACAGGGATCAGAGCCTGTCTTTGTGTATCTGCGTGAGTGTTCCTGTGCAGAGTTCAACCCAAGGTTACACCAAGCAAACAGGAAACATTTGTGGACATGTTTCACAATGCTGTAGTTTAGCAATACAGCAAAGTAGGAGATCTCTAACCAATTGTCCTCACTGGGTAATATTTATTTCCTGACCCTCCAGAGGGATCCCAGTTCAGTCTCATGTCTTGGTGATGGTACCTTCATATAGCTCCGATGTCATCCTCTCATTAACGAGTTCTGGAGCTGCCTCCATCAGAGCCTGAGCAGCCTCCATATTATCATACAAGGCAGCCACATGAAGAGCTGTTTCTCCCACTGCGCCTGGAGAGAGTGAGAGAAGCATATAAGTCATCTAGTCATTCATATGTATAAGACAAAGCTGAGCAGAGATTTCATATTAATAGTGGGAGCTTTTTGAGTGGGAGTGAGGTCTAGCGAATAGGGTGACTCAGGAAACCTGGGTTCTATTTTTGACTGCCACTGGCCTGCTGTGTGACCTTGACTTTCCCTCTCCATGCTTCTGTTTCCCATCCCATCCTTTGTCCTTCCCGTCTTGTAAGTTCTTTGGGGCAAGGACTACTTCTTACTGTATCGGTGCAGCGACTAACACAATGGGCCTCTGATTTCAGTTGTGGACTCTAGGCACTACTGTAATACAATAATATTCCAGTGTGGAAGAGAGTATCTCAAAGGTGATGAAGGAAGCACGGCTGGAGATATTTATTGCAGGGAATAGTTCTACAGCAAGCTGGGTATGGCAAGGGAGACTAGAGGTCTAGACAAACTATTACCCAATAAATCTTTTCCACCTCTAAGTTTCACAATTAATCTAGGAGCTGAATAGTTCTTTGATAGAATAATTGGTACTGAACTAGGAATTTTACTTTGCTGCAGTACTTAGGCCATTGGGTTCCTCCTTTCCTCCTGCTCCAAAAGCCCAGGCCTTGGCCACTCTCCTTCAGCTGTTAGCAGTAAAAGGGCTAAGGATACACAGTCAGGCAGTTCTGATACCACGTACGGGAAGGTAGTGGTGCACACCTACACTGCAGTAGTGTCTTGGCCTCCCCAGGAAGAAACTAAGGACAAATAACCACAGACTCACACTGACAGGCCCTGCATGTCTTGTCATGGGTAGGGAGCAGGAAAGTAGGGGACAATTTACCTCTTTGATAGACATCGCAGGTGCCATCAGAGATCAGTTTCTTGATGGCCCGGAGATCATTCTCCTTGGCAGCCTGGAGAAGTGGAGACTCCCAGATTCTGCAACCAAGAAAAAACAAACAAACAAACAAACAAACGTTAAAAACCACAATTGCACCCACTTCTCTCTGACCTAGAATTTAATTCTTCAGGATCAACATGGCTTTCTGGAGCCAATAGCAACCCTCAAGCTTAGCACCTTTCCACCCTGATAGGTAAGTCATGTGCTTGTTATGCATTGGTGCTACTCTTTGAATTCCCTCCCCTGTACAAAAAAAGAAAAACAACACCACCACGACAGAGACAGAGCTCAATAAAAGAATAACAAGAACTGGGAAATCATCAACTCTTACTGCATTGACATGTTTCAGAGTAGCAGCCGTGTTAGTCTGTATCCGCAAAAAGAAGAACAGGAGTACTTGTGGCATTGACATGAGACCACATGGTGGCAGCAGAGGGAAAGAGATGAGAAAGGGTCAGTTATGCTTTGGAATAAGTGACTCCCAAACTGTTTCAATTTCTAGACTGTTACCCACATTTAAAACAGATAGTTTCTTTGTTTGAAAGTGTGTCAGTGAAAGAGGCTAAGAGACTGCATTGACAGTCATTAGAGACCTTAGCTATCAGTAGTCCAGGTAGCTTAGGAGCAAAAAAGCCAGCAACTACATCCCTTTATTTCAGGGATCACTATACAAATAGTGTCTCTTCACTTGGAAATAAAAGGGAAAACCCCCTCTTCAACTCCCCAAAGCTCCAGAGGCACAATTAATGGACTAGGACAGGGGTCGGCAACCTTTCAGAAGTGGTGTGCCGAGTCTTCATTTATTCACTCTAATTTAAGGTTTCGCGTGCCAGTAATACATTTTAACGTTTTTAGAAGGTCTCTTTCTATAAGTCTATAATATATAACTAAACTATTGTTGTATGTAAAGTAAATAAGGTTTTTAAAATGTTTAAGAAGCTTCATTTAAAATGAAATTAAAATGCAGAGCCCCCCGGACCAGTGGCCAGGACCTGGGCAGTATGAGTGCCACTGAAAATCAGCTCGCGTGCCGAAGGCGGCACGTGTGCCATAGGTTGCCTACCCCTGGACTAGGAGCTAAACTGTATCTCGTGCTGTGTGGGAGCTAAAGACCCAAATGTTAATATAAACATCTTTTCCCTATTGCTGAAGGGAATTGTGGAAGTTATGGAGCACTGAAATTGTGCAGCCTGGGTTTATACCAGCTACGGGAAACTGAGCCAGTAAAGCACATGCCATCAAACAAGCTCATAAGAACATCAGAACAGCCATACTGGGTCAGACCAAAGGTCCATCCAGCCCAGTATCCTGCCTACTGACAGTGACCAGTGCCAGGTGTCCCAGAGGGAGTGAACCTAACAGGTAATGATCAAGTGATCTCTCTCCTGCTATCCATCTCCATCTTCTGACAAACAGAGGCTAGGGACTCCATTCCTTACCATCCTGGCTAATAGCCATTAATGGACTTAACCTCCATGAATTTATCTAATTCTCTTTTAAACCCTGTTATAGTCCTAGCCTTCATAACCTCCTCAGGCAAGGAGTTCCACAGGTTGACTGTGCACTGTGTGAAGAAGAACTTCATGGATGTTAAATCCATTAATTTCATTTGGTGGCCCCTAGTTCTTATATTATGGGAACAAGTAAATAACTTTTCCTTATTCACTTTCTCCACACCACTCATGATTTTATATACCTCTGTCATATCCCCACATAGTCTCCTCTTTTCCAAGCTGAAAAGTCCTAGCCTCTTTAATCTCTCCTCATATGGGACCCGTTCCAAACCCCGAATCATTTTAGTTGCCCTTCTCTGAACCTTTTCTAATGCCAATATATCTTTTTTGAGATGAGGAGACCACATCTGTATGCAGTATTCAAGATGTGGGTGTACCATTGATTTATATAAGGGCAATAAGATATTCTCCGTCTTATTCTCTATCTCTTTTTGAATGATTCCTAACATCCTGTTTGCTTTTTTGACTGCCACTGCACACTACGTGGACGTCTTCAGAGAACTATCCATGATGACTCCAAGATCTCTTTCCTGATTAGTTATAGCTAAATTAGCCCCCATCATATTGTATGTATAGTTGGGGTTATTTTTTCCAATGTGCATTACTTTACATTTATCCACATTACATTTCATTTGCTATTTTGTTGCCCAATCACTTAGTTTTGTGAGATCTTTTTGAAGTTCTTCACAGACTGCTTTGGTCTTAACTATCTTGAGCAGTTTAGTGTCATCTGCAAACTTTGCCACCTCACTGTTTACCCCGTTCTCCAGATCATTTATGAATAAGTTGAATAGGATTGGTCCTAGGACTGACCCTTGGGGAACACCACTAGTTACCCTCTCCATTCTGAAAATTTACCATTTATTCCTTCCCTTTGTTCCCT
Organism: Trachemys scripta elegans; assembly: GCF_013100865.1. NCBI lineage: Eukaryota > Metazoa > Chordata > Testudines > Emydidae > Trachemys > Trachemys scripta. The sequence goes on from NC_048298.1 coordinate 137,615,972, forward strand.
GTCTTTTAACCAGTTCTCAGTCCATGAAAGGATCTTCCCTCTTATCCCATGACTACTTAAAATAAAACAAGCTCAAAATAAAATGGCACAATTGTAGGAGAAGAATGTCCTTGGCTGGTTTTACCCACACCCCAGGTTCTTGATTATTTCATCAGATTTGTTTGGGTTGACTAAGAACCTGCATCCGCACAGTGCCCTGGGTTTCATCTGTGGCAGGATCCCATGATGAGATCAATCTCCTGAACTTCATAGAGCCTTGCCAAGAGGGTGCAGCCAACTCCCACAATTTTATCATCTGTCTTACAATATTTGGTTCTTTTCTCTAGCCCCAGCTGTGCAAGGCACATGATGATGTGAAATTCCCAGTATTTGATTTTAAAACAGCAAGTTTCTAGCCCTCATGGTTGCAGGGAAAAGTTTAAAAAATGACCCAAGTGTCCCCTAAAGATTCAAAAGCCAGGAGGCAAAGAAAAAGAACCCCAAATGTATTATTTTAAAACATCTCATAATTTTTAAGCTGATCTCAGGATTTTTGAACTGGTGGGGGGATGCTGCAGGCCCAGTCTGCCAACTGCTATTGCTGTTTTCACGTACGGTAGCTCACTGCTGATTCAAGATGAGGAGGACCATCAATCTGATCCAGTACACCAGGCAATGGGATGCTGGCCAAGATGGACCAATGGTCTTAGGTCTTATGGCAACATCTACATTCAGTAATTAGCAAACATGATAAGAAACATTCTGAGAAATAAGCAAAAGGGGAAATATGCTCAGTGAGTTAGCCAGTAGTAAGTGAAAGCCCCACCAGCCCCAAGCATGAATGGCTGCCAAACCAGCATTCTTCCCAAGGCAGAACTGCTGCACTCATTGGGAGCTGCAGGGACAGTGTGAGGAATGAGTCATAGTGCAGCCCCTCCACCTCTCTAGAGCAGTGATCTCCAAAGTGGGGTGCATGCTCCGCAGGGGGTGCGCAAGAGGATCTTTGGGGGAACGCTTTTTTTTTTTTTGCTCCCTTAGTTTGGCGGGAGTCCGAGCGCCATTTTTTTTTTTTTTTTTGTGCTCTGGCAAAAATGGTAGAGCCGGCGCGGCAGGGGGTGCATGCTCAAAAATTTTTTACTGATAGGTAGGGTTACCATATTTTAAGTGTCCAAAAAGAGGACACTCCACGGGGCCCCGGCCCCACCCCAATTCCACCCAGCCCCGCCCCTGCCCCAGCCCCGCCCCTTCCTGGCCCCGCCCCAACTCCGCCCCCTCCCCTGAACACTTCGCCCCCCTGCCCCTCGCCCTCCCCTGCTTCCCGCGAACATTTGATTCGTGGGAAGTCTGAAGCAGGCAGGCAGCAGGTAAGCTGGGGCTGGGGGGCACGAGGAGGTGTGGCCCAGTCCGGCCCCCCCGGCCGAGCGGCTCCTTCCAGCGGCCGTCCGGCCCAGGCCAAGAGGCTCTGGTCCCGGCGTCTCCCGCCCGGCTCGGCTAGGGCCCTGGGGCCCGGCCCCCGACCCCCCCGGCCCTGGCGGCCCAGCACCGCCGTCCCTCAGCCCCCGGCGGCCCAGCACCGCCGGCCCCCAGCCCCTGGCAACCCAGCACCGCCGGCCCCGGCCCCCAGCAGCCCAGCACCGCCGGCCCCAGCCCAGCACCGCCAGCTCTGCATCCCCGGCCCCACATCCCCAGCCCCCAGTCGAGCACCGCCAGCCCCAGTGGCTCCAGCCCCCAGCCGAGCACCGCCAGCCCCTCCCTCCCTATTTTCCTGGACATGTCCGGCTTTTGGGGATTTCCTCCCGGACGGGGATTTGAGGCCCAAAAAGCCGGACATGTCCGGGAAAATCCAGACGTATGGTAACCCTACTGATAGGGGTGTGTGATCAAAAAAGTTTGGAGACCACTGCTCTTGAAGGCTGGGGAAATTCCACAGGCCACCCCTTGAAGATCTCATCCTGCCCTGTGTCCCTCCAACCTGAGAGTAAGAAGCGGCTGGCTCTATCCAGCCTTGGGAATCTCAGTAGAAAGGGGTCAAGGATAGTCAACAGGAGTGTTACTTTAATCCTACAATGTGGGCTTCAGTCTCTGAAGGAGGGGGCAGGAAAAGGTTTACCTTGTGACAGAGACAGGCTAGAGCTCAGACCCATTTGTAAGGAAGAAGTATCCGGTTTCCCAGGGGGATTAAGGAGCCCTGAGACTGAAGGGTTAATGATCACAGTTTTCTGGATAATGAATGAAAGAAGCACACACAGAGAAATACAAATGCATACAGAGGACTAGAAGGAGCTGGTCTCCCCTCACCTAATCACTTCCCAAGCCCTTTGCAAGCTCCCTTCTCTACCCCACTCCTCCCCACCCCACATGCAGAGTTTTAAATTTAACTTTTCACTAGATGGGACTGAAGATTCCCCATTATACCAAATTATTACATTGTCAGATGTCTCCTGGGTCTAAAAAAAAATAACCAGACCCAAACCGTTCACACTGTGATGAACTGAAACTTTCATGCCTCCATATAGCAGGCCCAAACAAGAACCTAGTATTGGCAAACCCCAAGTGTTCAAAAATCATGCATCAGACATCCAGAAAATCGTGATTTTTTTAAAGACTAATTTTGGATTTTTTTTTTTTGGCTTCTTGGTTTCTGAGCCTTTGAGGTGCACTCAGAACATATTTTTTTATTTCCTTAACCACAAGGCCTAGAAACTTACTTAAAAAAAAAAAAAAAGAAAAGAAATCCAAGTTTGTCAGAGTCACTTGACTCCAAGAGCTGGAGCTTTAAGACAAAAGGCCAAGTATCACTAAACTCATGTTGACATTGTGAGATCTGGCAACACTGGTAATGAAATCCTCATTGGGTGAGTTCCAATTTAGATCTGAGTCTGGATCCAAACTCTGTAACTTTGTCAGATCTCTACACGTGTGTAATGTATTGGGGGGGAGGGATAGCTCAGTGGTTTGAGCATTGGCCTACTAAGCCCAGGATTGAGAGTTCAGCCCTTGAGGGGGCCACTTAGGGATCTGGGGCAAAATCAGTACTTGGTCCTGCTAGTGAAGGCAGGGGGCTGGACTCAATGACCTTTCAAGGTCCCTTCCAGTTCAAGGAGATAGGATATCTCCATTTATTTATTCATTACACTTATTCTGATTTACCTAAAAGAGGCCTTAGCCCATATTGTATCTTGTTTACACTGGTGTACTAGTGAGAGTAAGTGCCACTGATGACTGTGGAGTTACTCCAGAGTCATGCTGATGTGAGAGCAGAATCCAGCCTCTTTTGTCTCTTATATGGCACTGGCTCCTCTTTGTCTCTTCTCATAATCTAACCACTGTTGGTGGAGATCCTTGTAGCCTGAAATTCAAAATGAAAGTAAGATGGCACAAACCCCTGTAAATCAAAATCATAGAGTTCAGGACAATTTTAATGTTACGTCCCGAGTCTATTACTCTTAGATTTCCTCCATCTCCCATGGTTTACTATTTAGCTCTAAGGTTTCTGTGGGTTCAGGGCTCTGTTTGTATGAAAGGTGCTGCACAAAACAAAAGGTGCTTCATATTGTTAATAGAAACTGGTGGAATTTGTCAGAACACATTATCCAATGAGTTTACCCATTTTCTGTTTGTGAATCATACAATATCCAGCCCTGGTTTCTGCGAATGTATTCAATCAGTGGTTTATGGGAACAAATTTCAGCCTATGCAGTGTTTGCATACTATTTTCTTCAACTCTTCACTATTCATGAGGAGCCTCTAGTGGGTAGTCCACACAGGATAACCAACTACTAATGTTAGCATCTAGCAAAACTTCTCCTTTAGTTTAAGTAGTTCTATCACTTCTGATGACCCATGGTGGGGCATTACAAAGTGGCCAATGCGTTACATACTGTTAAGTCTTATGGTATCATTTCCACTCCCTGATGGGATGCCCAAACCATTTTAAATACAGAAATAGCTGATAATGAACTATGCACTCTGCGGGATGAATTTCTGGATTTTAAAATTCTTGAAACATTTGGGACTCAAGAACATATTCACCAATACACCCATGGTCAGTCACCAGGCTACTTATGAATAATACAGCCCATCGAATCATAATGGAAGGAAGTAGCCTTGTTTGTTCACAAAAATCACCTTGCAACCCGCTCTGATTATTAGAATGGACAGTCACAGAGATGAGAAGTAGCACACAGCCGGGGTCTCTCAACAACCCGTTGAATGGAGAACTGACATGAAAATCCACACCACACCATTAACAGGGAACTTGCAAGGAAACTAATGTTTTAAGTTGGAGACATTGTGAAGTGTAAAAATCAGATTTATTTCTTGATGCAATTTTTTTATTTCAGTCTCTCTGTTGGTAGTACCACCTTAGAGCCCTGAAACTAAAAACTCTTTTGAAATCCACTTTTTCGTTCTCTTGTCTAGTCACACCTGGAATGTGACATTGAATTTTGGGTATCTCTGTGCCAGAAGGATGTTAATAAACTGGAGGGAATTCAGAGAAGAAAGAAAAATCAGGAAACATTAGAAGAATAAGTGGAAAAAATGAATAGTTTGATTAAGTCATGTGTGTGTGTGTGTAACTACCTACGCATATTTGATGGCTGCAAACAGCAGGGAAGGGAGGAATTGAGTACAGCTAGGACTTGGAATAAAGTGGTGAAAATGAACAAAGAGGTGTGTTTCCTACTGAATATCAGGAAATATTTCCTGTCACTGAGGAAGCAGTGTGAGCCTCATTGCCTGAGTTATTGAAAACAAGGATGAACAAAGCCCTGGAGAACAGACTATGGGGAACAATCCTGAATAAGCCAGGGAGTGGTTAAAGTGTGATCTTCTACGTGTCTTTCTGATCCCTAGCACATATTCAGTTACAAGAATGCTTTGTTTAGCCTACCTGTATATGTTGTTGCTTAAAGCAGGTGGACTTGATGACATTATGGCTAGGACCAGACAAGGGGGGGAGGAAATCACACTTCAGGAACATAACCTGCAGGACTCAACACAAGTGAAGCAAGGTTGCAAGATGTAGTGCTGTCAGGATTTTGGCCCAGGAAGATCCTGTGCTCCTGGAAAAGTCTAACCCCCCAAAGCACGGCTAAGAAGGCATTTGGACTGCTAGAATGAACTGCAGGAGAAGGGAGGATTGGGCAACAGACTGTTCTGGGAAGGCATGGACGCAGATGAGCTTTTGTAGCACCTTTTATACTAGGATCTGTATACCCCTTGCAAACTACTAATGAAGCCTCTGAGAGACAGCCAAGTATTAATTATTATCCTCATTTTATAAAGATTAGACCAATTTTTTTCAAAAATACCCTCTAATTTTAGGGGTCTTGAGTTGGGCACCCAGATCAGTGGCCATTTTTTGAAAATGTGGACTTAATTTTTTTTTTTAATTAATGGAGATGTCCTATCTCCTAGAACTGGAAGGGACCTTGAAAAATCATTGAGTCCAGCCCCATGCCTTCGCTAGCAGGACCAAGTACTGATTTTGCCCCAGATCCCTAAGTGGCTCCCTCAAGAATTAAACTCACAACCCTGGGTTTAGCAAACTAATGCTCAAACCACTGAGCTATCCCTCCTGTGACTTATCCACAAGAAAATCAGTAACTCAGCCAGGACTAGAATCTTGACAGCTACTTCCCTTCTGTAATCATTGAACTATACTACCTCAACTTCACCTACCTCCTAAAGCCATGGTCTACATACTTGCTCCACATGCATCCTCATTTAATTTTCTGGCACCTAACAGGGGAAATTGGCTGTCATCCAAACCATATAATTATAACTATGAACCAGACTTTTATAAGCTACAGCAGTGCTCCAAGTGTGTAAATATCAGGAATGGGGTGAACCAGTTCAGATAATGTGAAAAACAAACCAAAAAAAGTCACCAAACCTTGGGCCAGGTGAAAATATTAATTATTTTTGGAATATTTTAAATGCTAACTAATTTTTACTCTCTGTTTCACTAAGCTGCCTCCTCTGGCTCCACTTTACATGATTGGAAGACAGGAAGGCTGTTTACAAGTATTTCTGGTCTGACCAGTGGCAAGAGCAGGGAATTTCACAAAGGGAAACCAGTTCCCGCCCAGGATTTCTAGCCTGCTTGCTCAGACTCCAGAGGTTTGGAAAAGCCGAGGAAATTGAGGATGTCTCCTGGGAGCTGCTAAGACTTGTCCTTCATTAGTGAACACCCCTTTATAAGACCGCACTGGGATTGTCCCATAAGCAAGCACAACCCCACCACACCACAGTGTAGTGTGGGCAATGAGGAAGATCTTGAAACTTAAACTGGATTCCTTGTAGCGAGGGAAGGAAGGAATGTGGCTGTTTGCAGGTGCTCCTCGAGTCTGTGTGTCCTGTGTATCAAGGCTATGCAGTATTTATTAAATACAATTATTAGTAAATGACTCAGTAATAAATTGCAGAAGTCACACTTTGTTTTTCATCAGCTGGATGGGGGTGAAGTAAGGAGCAGGGGAAAACCCAACAGGAAATAGCAAGGATTGGAGCATGTGGGTCAACTACTGAGTGGGAGAGTCACTATATCCTCCTAATAGAAATGGTTCCAAACACGGGATTTCACAAACATCTTCTGCTAAGGCACAAGAGGGGGTGTCTTCCATCTGTACTGACAGCTTCTTCGCCAGTTCTTTAAAGAGTTTTCAAGCTGAACCCTGGCTGACAGGATAAGGAGGGAAAGAATATGGGCCCAAACCATCCCTAAGGTAACCCCATAGAATTCAGTGCAGTTTACCCCAGGGGAATTTGGCTTTATGGGATTTTTTTGAAAATAAAGAATTTATATTTGCAAAGCCAGTGTATTGATTGAAATGAAACAAAACAGCTAGTGTGTAGTCAGGGGTTTTACACCTGAGACCGGCCCCACCACAGGGGCATCAGACTAGTCCAAAGGATGAGATCTGAAAAGAGGAGCAGCAAGAGGTCCTTGATGCTGGATCCACCCCCACACTCCTGCTGCACCTCTGACAGCTGCAGATAAAGCATTAGACAGAATCTTGAAACCTACCAGCCTTTACTCCCTGCTCCTGTGGTAGTATGTAATACCATGCACAGCTCTAACATAAACAGGGCTAACACACAGATTCAGAAGTAGCCCACTGGCCCAAGCTTCACTCCTCTGCACCCATGGTCCTCAGCACAGCCATGAGAGCAGAAGCAGCTCATCACTATGAAATCACCAACAGACACTCCTCCCCTTCCTCCCACCAAACTCCCTCCTCCACTTGTCCAGCAGCATGTAGCCTTCAGGTGAGTTAGAGAATGATGAGAAAGGCAAAAAAATATGAAAAGGAGCAAAACTACTTTTCTATTAGAAAGCCAAGATGAGAAGGGAAAGAACGGAGAGTAGATGAATGGGTAACCATTTGAGGCATGGAGACATGGGACTAAGGGACGGGGAACCCAAACTTCAATGCTTTGGAACAGAGGCTTCAAGGAAAAAGCTTGGGAACTGCATGTGAGTGAGAGAGAAAGAGAGAGAGATGGAGAACAGCCCAACTGCATGTCAAACCCCATTCTGATGCAAACAGAGATTCTCCTGTAGTTCAAGTGTTGGGGCTTGTGCTTTTGGGCAGGAGGCTAAGAATCCATGTTTTATTCCCGTTGTCACTTGTAAGCACCAAAAAGCCATAGTGTTCCAGCACAGTGACAAATTTGAAATCTTAGGTGGCCTCAGGTTTGTTACAATAAGTATGTTAGGTATTTCTAAGGTGCCTATCAGCCTGAATATGTGAAAACAAAGTGTAGCAATAAAACTCAGAATAAATAAAACTCATTGTGTTGCTGAGTTACTAATTACAAATACTTACAGACAAGAAGTTGCAAACCAAGGCTTCCCCCCTTTGAAGGTTAAACTACCCACCCTGCTTACAAACAGAAACTCCTCCCCAGGGATAATATCCAGTCAGGAACCACATCCCAGGACTCCTCCACTAGGGGACCTAAAGTGTGTACTGAGAGACTAAAGCTGGGCCAGCAATTCATCATGGATCCTTTATATATTCACCAAGACAATAGCAAGTTTAAATTGTTCTCTGAAACTTATCTCCCATCCTTCAACACAAATCTTAACCCCCTCAGTAAGAACCAGCTAGATCTGAATCACAGGACCCACATATCTTCCTTGGAGGTCTTCTTCATTAACCTTACCACCCAGTCCTAGAACAGCTCCACTTCCCTGACAGCTGCTTGTGGTGGAGAAGCACTTCCACTCCTTTCCCAGAGAAAACATGAAGGCCAAGATTTAAAAAAATTGGCTGCATAGAGCTAAGCTCCTAAGTCCATATTTAGATTAAAAAAAAAAAAAGAGGACTAATGTTCACAGATGTGGAGCACGTAACTCCCACTGACTTCAGCGAAGGCTGCTTGCTCAGCACCTTTGAAAATCAGGTCACTTATTTACTACTTCTGAAAACCTTGGCCTAATGTTTTCATTGGGGTGCAGACACAGGAGATGTAAGAAGAGAGGTGCCTATCACACAGCCTGTAGGTTGAGTGACAGGCCATTTGTTTGTGTTCTGTAAACACTGTGACTGACTCCAGGGGAATGTAGCTTTAGCTCATTGGCACATTTAGGCCTTAAGTCACTGATCATTTCACTTAGGCCAATGAAAAGCCAAAGGCTGATACTAACTTTCAGACACTGTGAACTAGTGGCTAGAGTACTGGAGTGGTACTCAGAAAACCTGGGTTCAGTTTCTGGCTTTGTTGGTGACCTTAGGCCAGTCATGTGCCTCAGTTTCTCAATCTCTAAAACATTACCAACTTCCTTTGTAAATTGAATTGAGATCTACAGATGAAAAATACTATTGCTATTGTTGCCACCGGCGTAGGGCAGATTGGATCCATTGACTTAGGGGCAAAAGACGCTGTGTATCCCGTCACAAATCCTGAGCCATCCAATCTCATGACATAAAGCAGAGCTTATTTCATACAGCTATGACACGGAGTACATAGTAATTAAAGTACTTCAAATGGAAAAAAACTGCATGGATGAGACTAAAGAGTCACACAATTCCCCTCCCCCCCCAATAAACCAAGCAAGGTAAATATGTGGCATTACCAAGATGCGTTGATGGTGGGAGGGGTATAAACTTTTTATTGGCACTACTTCAGAATGACCTGCATAGCTCTCTGCAACTTAGGTAGGTTGTCCCAAAACTCATGGCAACAGAATCTTTATAACACCCCATGCTATTTATATGTAATTATAATAATGCCTTTAATTCCTTTTGTGCCTTTTAACAGATGATCTCAAAGACCTTTTACACACATTAATTAATTAAGCCTCACAATATTCCATGAGGTACAATAGGCATTACTGTTCCTATGGCACAGATGGGGCAAATGGGAAGCGTGCAGAGGTGAAATGATTTTCCCAGCCAAAGTCATGTAGTGAGTCAGTAGAAGAAATGGAAAGAAACCCAGTTGTCCTGGTTCCCAGTCACCCGCTTGTTCTAACTTCTCGCCTGCACTGTATACCCAAGTTTTATGTATTGGAATTTTTTTTTGGTGTTCAGTGGAATTCTCTTATGGCGGGGTTCTCAAACTGGGGGTCAGAACCCCTCAGGGGGTCGCGATGTTATTCCATGGGGGGTCGCGAGCTGTTAGCCTCCACCCCAAACCCCGCTTTCCACCCAGCATTTATAATGGTGTTAAATATATAAAAAAGTGTTTTTAATTTATAAGGGGGGGGGGTCGCACTCAGAGGCTTGCTATTTGAAAGGAGTCACCAGTATGGAAGTTTGAGAACCACTGTCTTATGGCGTAGTTTCTATAAGCAGATTCCAGAGATTTTGTATAAATTTATTACTTATCCTGGAGAAAGCCAGCTAAGATCAAATAAATACTGCTGCTATTCTTGAGATATTGTACCAAGTTCCTGTAGGTGTGTGATTCCCCTTAGATTGCCACCCCCTTTGAATTATCTGAGACTAAAGAGCCACACAACCACCCTCCCCAGTAAACTAAGGCAAATATGTACATTACCAAGATAGGTGGTGGTGTAGAGGGGTATAAACTTCTTATTGCGACTACTTCAGAATGACCTGCATATCTCTCTGCAAGTTATGCAGGTTGTCCCAAACTCATGGCAATAGAATCTTTATAACACCCCATGCCATTTACATGTAATTATAATTATACCTTTAATATCTAGTGTGCTTTTTAACTGATGATCTCAAAGTCTTTTCACACGCATAAATTAATTACGGTAAGCCTCACAATGTCCCATGAGGTAAAATAGGTATTATTTTAATCTGAATTATTTTTAGCTCCTAGCTCGCTAAAATCCCAGGCTAAATGTTGCTTTTTTATCAGTTCTCCTTTTTCGCCTTTACCATGTCCCATCAGTTGGGGTTGGAGACTTTTGTTCTTTATCTCCAAGCATTCTTGTCAAGTGCTTCTTCCAAGCTGACACCAACCTTCTTCATGTCCTCCTTCAGCATCGTGAACCACCTTTTTCTAGGTCTTCACATGACCCAACCATCTCAGTTGATACTCCCTCAGCTTTTCCATGATGGGGCCTATCTGCATTATGGCTCATACTGTTTTGTTGCATAGACAATCAGCTCTCATCTTGTCCGGTGTCCACCTGAGCATTGCCATTTTGGGAGTGTGAAGTAGTTTTTTCCTCTCTTCATCATTGGCCAGCACTCTGACCAGTACATACAGAACAATTTTCTAGGAACACTGTCATAAGCCTTCTCTAAATCCACAAACACTCAGTGCAGCTCCATGCATTTCTCCCTGTATGCCTCTTACACTATTTGGGCTGAAAACACTGCATCCATTATTAACTTTCTTGGCATAAACCCAAATTGTTTGTTTCATACCTGATGCTACAGTCCACCCCCGCCCCCCCTCCACCTTCTCCATAATTATTTTCAGCCATTTCACAGTGTGACTCATTAACGTGATGGGATGGTAATTGCTGCATTCTTGCACATCTCCTTTATACTGGCTTTTTATAAGGTAATACACCTAAATCCTATGCAAATTTCAGAGTTCACCTCCACAGATAACCTCACAAAGCAGACACATGGATGTGAGCTGCCAAGTTCCCAGCATCCCATGCCCAGTTACATGCTGTGCAGGGGAGGAAATGCTGCTTAGCAGTAAAGGAATGTCAGGGGAGAGGAAAAGTGAACTCAAAGACCCTTCTTTCTCAGTGTGAAATGCTGTCACGTTTGCTACACTCTGTCACCCCTGTGGGCACTGTTATATAATGCAAGATTAAACTGTGGAAATAGCTCAATAAGATTCAAAGAAGGATGGACACACATGAGTAATTACTACAGCTCTCAATCCCTCTGCTTGTCAACTGGAAGAGATCAGGAAGAAATTCTGTTATTGTCCCATCATACAAATATTACACAACAAGGCAAATTATAAAATCAGCTGCTATCTGAGATAGAATTGTGGACTAGACAGACAAAGAGAGCCAAATTCTGCACTAGTTTCAGCACTGATTATAATGGGATAGTTTGGAGTGCAAGGAAAAGGAGAATATTACTGTCTATCCAGTATGTGTTTTCTATTGTAGTGGTAGAACAAGTTAATCAAGAATAGTCCGGGGCAGTATCTGACCACCAAGACCGCAAAAACAAAATTACCCAAATGCAGTGCAAGCCTCACTGGCTTACACTAGTTTTTTTCCAAAAACTTGGGAGCAGTGAAGGATTTCTAGGGACAGTTCAATAAGTAAGTCACCAAATTGGAAGATTTCTGGTTTCCCTTCATTTCTGCCTATACATGGATTACAAAACTCAAATCCACAAAGCAGCCTCCTTGTAAAACATTCCCTCCCTCTCCCCAAAGGAAGGGGCTAGATATATTTGGGGAGAAAAAGATTTCCACAGGCTAGTATGACTTAAAACTTTTCTACCTTTAAAAGCATTTTCTCTCTCTTCTGTAATATTACCTCTCCGTAACATTTTGTATTAAAGGCTTGATCAAATTCAGTGGCACCTTATTCAGCTGCTAGGAGGTTAAGCTCTAAGGGCCATCTTTTTGTTCTCTGATTGTACAGTGCTTAGCACAGTGCGGTCTTGCTATTTTAATACAAATAATAACAATAATAATAAAGGGAGAGAATAAAGGTTTAAAGATGAGACTCAGGGCTTCTCTCCATGGGGAAAGTGACTGGCAGAACTCTAGTGGTATAAACATAGTGCATCTGCCATAGCTATGCCGGTATAACTCCCTGTGGGGACTTTACTGTATGCCAGTGTTGCTTATAGAAGTGACGTAAGCTGTATAGAAGGGGTATTGGAAAGGAAGGAATGTTCACATCCCCCCACAACTATCAAGTGTGTGCATTTGGAAGGGATAAGCCGAAAGGCTGTTTGGATCTCTATGAACATTCAGAAATTATGTAAGAAGAGGGCTTTCACAGGCAACTATGAAAAACAAGCTCTCAGAAGCTCTTAGAGCTCTCTAAGTGAACGTGTGCAACACATCAGCCTAAAGACTGTCATCTCTGTAAAGGTCTGCTATAGAAAAATCCCACAGCTCCACAAACTGAGCATGAACAGAGTACACTTCATCCTCATTGCTGAAATGCAGCTGCATCTCCTGCATCTCTTCATACAACAAGAGAAAGGCACCATCAGCAGCAAAGAGCTTGATCCAACACTTACTAAGGTGATGGGCAATATAGTTCATACAGACAAGTTCTGAGCACCTATAACTCCCCCTGGAGAAGAAGATTAAGCCCATTGCTGCTCTGCACCTTGGGTAGTCACCTATGACTGTGCCAAGTGGGTGCAAAACATCAGCCTGATCCAGTAGCATTTTATACCCACTTGGCACAAGTGGCTGTGCAGGGTGCAGGACAACAATGCTTTGGACCAGCTGTGCTCAGGGAGAAAAGAAAGGCAAAGGGTTTCAGGGAGGTAAGAAGCAATTCCTCTGAAACAAGCCATCATTTTTTCAAAGCAAGCAGTTATGGCAGCACTAACACACACACAATTAGCAAGTACATGAATTTCATGCTGATGCTTCATAAGATGTTTTGCACAAAAACACTTTCATATTGACATGACCTTTCTGAATGGCAGTTGGAGAGGGAGCATAAATGACATATTTTTAAGGGAGTGAAATCAGTACTTGTGAAAGCAAGGAGCAGATACTACTAGTCACAGGCAGGCATAATGCAGACATATGCTGTGTGTTTCCCCACATACAGTTCTTGAACATGCAACTCAATATTGATCTCCAGCAATCCAACTGCTAATCTCTACCTGGGCTCCCCACACAGATGTGTCAATGGATCCCACACCTATCCTGCAGCCCTTTGTTATTCCAGCCTTGGGAACTACAATCAGTTGTCCCGATTCCCTTCAATACTGCCCTACAGAGCTCCCCCTGGCAATTCCAGTCCTGGGAACTTCACACAGTTCTGCCGATGCCTCTCTATCCTAACACACCCCCTGCTATTCTAGCGCTGCATCCCTCTTGAGCAGAAATTGCATATTGTGCCCAGTTATGCAGTAGGCTTACACAATGCATTCATGGGGACGAAACTGAGACCCACTAAACTCATTTCACCGATGAGCAGAGATAAAATTTGAAGTCCAGAGATATTCCTCCTTAAAAAAATCTGAAAGAGAGACAAATAGAAAAGTGCTGCAAGCACTCGCTGATTTTATCTACCGTCAGAAAGTCCTGGGCAAAGAGACATACAAACTTTAACAAAGAAAGCAGAATGTGGAGGAGAAAAGGCAAGAACGCTGAGCGACACTGTACCTTTTCTGCTGCAGCAGGTGGATTTCATCCAGACGCCGAGCCCAGTATTTTTTGCCTTGTAACTTGTGTCTGAGCATGTTCCAGAGCTGGATGAAAGGTTTGCTATTCCCAGGCAGAGGCAACCCCATTGTCTTTTTCCTTTCTCCTCCTTTTCTTCAGCTGGAGCAGCCTTCTATACCAAAGCAGAAGCCAGCAACCCTCACCCAGAAAGATTTAAGGCAGTCTCACTGAATGGCCCTGGGCTGACTCTCCTCTCCCAACTACTGCTTATTAACTCTGCCCGGGATCGCCTATACGCAACTAGCTCAGATGTAACAGTTCAAAAAGAAAAATGTAAAAAAAATAAGCTCTCTAACAGTAACCACCTCTGGCTAGCAGATCATCCTGAGCCACGCCGACCATCAGAATGAAACGAAACAGGGAGAGCAGCGAGTTGATCTCCAAAATAACCCACCCCAAAGTGTGTCTGATTTGGAGACAGCCACTTGGGATCCTATGCTTCAGGTGCTCTGACCCTGCCCAGCTGCTGAGGAATATCTAAGGCTTCAGCTCCTAATATGTCTTTTCCATGTCTAAAGTCTAGGATTTAGAGAAGTTTCTTCCTTATCCACCCCTGGCTACCTCTGGGAAGGTGCATCTGAGCGGTGGGACCTGGAAATAGACAGAGGGCTGCGCAGATCAGGCAGAGCAGCATCTAGCTCTGTGAGCATATGAGAATGTGTCCTGAAAGATACTATCTGCTGGGAAGGCACCAAAGCACAGTACAAAGGAGGCCACACCTCCCAGCTCGCCTCTCCGCAAATCACATCACAGACACAGCTTGTGTTTAAGGAGCTGGCCTGCCTGCCCCATCCCCACCTCTCTCTCTCACACACACACACAAACCCGCGCGCACGCATACAAAATAATTTCCAATCTCCAAATCTTTTAGGAGATGGGAGAAGAGTTTAAAGATATTTGTATAGAAAGACTTGAGCCTCCGGAGGCCTCCCTTTCCTCTTCCTTCCCCCCCTCCCCCGCATTCTCTCTTACTTTCTCTCTCTACCTTGTTTCGTCTGTACAATGTATGTAAGGAGAGTGAAATTTACCATTTGTCTGTACTATTCTTTCATTGTTGGAAAAAAGCACAAAATGATTCCATGGGCTTGGGGTATTGATAAGCAGGAGCAAAGACAGTAGGGGATATTACCTGAGAGCAAAGAAACTATGGGCCAAACCCTGCAACAAGGCCCTGATCCACAAAGACAATAGGAGTTTTGCCATGATTCAGTGGGCGCAGGATTAGCCTTAGCCTTTACTCAGGCTACATTCCCATTGTAGTCAGTAGGGATTTTGTCTGAGTAAGGTCTGAAGGACTTGCATTGGACATGAAGCAGAATCAGCATTTAGAAGCATAAATCTGAAGGGGGGGGCTTTGGGGAAGAAAGGTGAGTAAAACACCAAAATAACCAGGGGAAGGAGAATAAAGATTAATCTGCAGGGGCTGATGCAGGTAACCTAACAGGTCATTCTGATCTCTAACTCCTAGGATTCTCTGAATCAGGCAGTCTAAGTGTAAGTGTCAAACTGAACTGACCTGGAATAAAACATAAAATTGTCACTGATAAAGTTGCAGATGACACAAAAGTTGGGGGAGTAGTAAATATTGATGGGGATAGGTCCTGATGCAGAACAATCTGGATTGCTTGATAAACTGGGTACAAGCAGGGGCAGATCCAGGCACCAGCGCAGCAAGCGCGTGCCTGCGGCGGCAAGCTGTGGGGGGCGGCAGTCAGGCTGCCTTCGGCAGCATGCCTGCGGGAGGTCTGCCGGTCCCGCGGCTTTGGCGGTAATTCAGCGGCGGGTATGCCGAAGGCGCGGGATCGGCGGACCTCCCGCAGGCATGCCACCGAAGGCTGCCTGACTGCCATGCTTGGGGCGGCAAAATACATAGACCCTGGGTACAAGCAAACAATATGTGTTGTAATACTGCTAAATGTAAATTCCTATACCTAGGAACAAAGAATGTAAGCCATACTTACACAGTGGGGGACTCTATTCTGGGAAGCAGTGACTCTGAAAAAGATTTGGGGGTCATGGTGGATAATCAGCTGAACATGAGCTCCCAATGTGACACTGTGTCCAAAAGGGCTGATGTGATCCTTGGATCCATAAACACAGGAATCTTGAATTGGAGCAGAGACAGAGAGGTTATTTTACCTCTTTCAGAGTAGCAGCCGTGTTAGTCTGTATCCGCAAAAAGAACAGGAGTACTTGTGGCACCTCAGAGACTAATAAATTTATTAGACCATAAGCTTTCGTGGACTATAGCCCACTTCTTTGGATGCATACCGAAGAAGTGGGCTGTAGTCCATGAAAGCTTATGCTCTAATAAATTTGTTAGTCTCTAAGGTGCCACAAGTACTCCTGTTATTTTACCTCTGTATTTGGCACAAGTGCAACCACTGCTGGAATACTGTGTCCAGCTCTGGTGTCCACAGTTCAAGAAGGATGTTGGTAACTTGGAGAGGGTTCAGAGAAGAAACATGAGAATGATTAAAGGATTAGAAAACCTGCCTTATATTTATAGACTCACAGAGCTCAATCTATTTAGCTTAACAAAGAGAAGGTTAAGAGGTGACTTGATTACAGTCTATAAGCATCTACATGGGGAACAAATATTTAATAGTGGACTCTTCAGTCAGACAAAGAAAGGTATAACATGATCCAATGGCTGGAAGTTGAAGCTAGACAAATTCAGACTGGAATTAAGGTGTAAATTTTTAACAGTGAGCATAATTAACCATTGGAACAATTTACCAAAGGAAGTGGTGGATTCATCATCACTGAACATTTTAAAATCAAAATTGGATGTTTTTCTAAAAGATACTGTAGAATTATTTTGGGTAAAGTTCTATGGGCTGGGTAATAAAGGAGGTCAGACTAGATGATCACCAGGGCCAGCTCCAGGCACCAGCTTACCAAGCAGGTGCTTGGGGCGGCCACTTCGGAGGGGGGCGGCACGTCCAGCTGTTTGGCGGCAATTTGGCGGAGGTCCCTCACTCCTGCTCGGAGCGAAGGACCTCCCACCGAATTGCCGCTGCAGATCGCGATCACGGATTTTTTTTTTTTTGGCTGCTTGGGGCGGCCAAAACCCTGGAGCCGGCCCTGATGATCACAATGATCTCTTCTGGTCTTGGAACTTATGAATCTCTGAACTCGGCGGGGGGGGGGGGGGTGCATTCCTCACTGCAATCAGTGACGGCTCAGAGATTAATGCCAGCCAGGAGAGACAGCAGGTGGTGGGAGGGATACAGTCTTTGGATAATTAAATCAACACACACAGCCCTCCTGTTTTTCCTGGAGAGTGGGAGGAGTAGGCAAGCCAGGGTTGAAGTTAGATAAGGCTCTTAGATACCAAGATGATAGGCATCTTACAAATACCTAAGGTAGATAGACAGATAAGTCCCCATTTAGTTGAGCTGCTCTCCCCACCCCCGCTGTTGGGTTACTGGCTCTTGGTGCATAGTTGGCATTCTCTCTCTGGGGGGTGGGGTGGGGGCATTGTCATACCTGCAGGCTACGGCTAACAATCAGAAGGACTCTAGTGTGTAAATGTTACACCTCTAATTTAAATAGATTAAACCCAGTGCTGATTGTACAGCCACTACAGACCAGCAGTGGGAAAGGGTTCTCTCTCTCTCTCTTCCCCCATCCCAATGTTGTGGAGGGAAAATGTGTCAATTTGCACTGATGCAGGGAAAAGAAATGTAATTTTGTAACTAGTGTCATAGTGCAGCCCCAAGGGCATAGAGAAGGGTGGGCAGTGCAGTGTGTCTCAAGGAGACAAGGGGCTGGTCACTTTAAAAGGTGATGTGGCTAGGTGAAAGGGAATGTATAGCGATACACATTCCTTCCCAAAGCTGTCCCAAGCAGCTCTAAGTGCTGCCCCTTTGCAGTGGTACCACAATGTAGCCATGGATGAAAGAGGATACAAGGATGCACAGCGTCTGCAGACTAGAAACACAGTTACTAGCTCAGCCACACACAAATACACACACATACATACTTGGGGAGCTGGTCCTTCAGCTTCAAACACACTTGAGCTAAAGAAGAATTCCAACAATAATTGTAGGTCTCTGACCCTTTCTGTGGCACAGCCACTGGAGGGCATCATGACACAACACACATACGCACACAGCACCCAGACATTGCAAGAGGGCATTTTCTCTGCTTACAGCAGTGGATGTGGTCAAGGTGAATTGCCAGCATGGTCAACAGATGGAAGCTGGCTACACCATGGGAGAACATTCCAGAGGCCAAAGCTGGTTGTCAGACAAAACATTGTAAAGATCTTTGTGGGTGAAGGAAGGCTGCAGAGCATGTGTAATAGTGATCTCATGGAAAGATGACACACAACACAATGGTCAGAGCAAGTGGTAATGACAAGGGGGGATGATGGTTCTGTGGTGGCACACATTCAGGTATCTTTTGGGGGAAGCTCAATCAGCATTGTGTACATCACAGCCAGCACAGGCCTGGCCTTGAGAGCAAGTGAAACAGCAGAGATAAGTCAGTAGATGGTACTATTTGGTGGAGAGACAAATGAAAAACAGAGATAGTCACAAGGACAGAGAATGGCCATTTGTACATGTCTACTACAAGTTAAGGGGAACTGCAAAACCACATTGACCACTGGGAACATGCTGTTTGGTCATATGGTCTTGCCATGGTTATAAAACAGTCCTTCTGCTCTCTTCTGGACATAGTGTACTTCTGTCATCACCACCAGTTGCTAGCTATCCATAAGCCACGTAGAGCACTAACTGAGCAGATATGTGGTTTCCCATTCTTGTTTTCATGCATCAAATCTTGCTGTGTGTGGATTTGCACTAGATGGCCTAATCAGTCCCCAGTATTTCCCATTCCAGTGCAAGGAAATGTTGTTTTAAATCAGTGGACTGGGAGTCAAGAGTTTTACGTTCTACTTTTAGCTTTGACACTGACTCACTGCAAGACCTTGGGCAAGTCACTTCCCCTCTCTGTGCCTGAGTCATCAGCAAAATGAAAATAACAATACTTCCCTAACTCTTAGTGGTATTGTGAGGCTTAAAGGGCCTAATCTATACCCAAAGTTACATTACGCAACAGCCAGCATGAATTCCAGCTATTAGCCTAGAGCAAACTGGACCCTTGTCTTTTAAAGTCTATTTCAATGATGGTCGAGTCAGAAGAAAACATCAGGATCATGTCTGTTTGCAGCGTGATATAGCAACACTAGAGCCTTTGCCCTTGGGTGTTGACAATCTGGAGGAGCTGAGGCCAATGGAGGAGGCAGTTTTATTGTCTTGACTGTAATCAAAATTGTTGATGCCAGCATATGCAAATTAAATTATAGTCACAAATGATTCTATAGGGTATGGATTCCTTTAGTCTAAATGGCTCTGACCCTTGCATTCCTTGTTCTCGCAAAACTCCTGTTGACTTCAGTGGGAATTTTGAGTGCCCAAGGAATGTAGAATTGGATCCAATATATTTAACTTGTGACAAGTCAGAATGAGAGCTCTCTCTCTCTCTCTCTTTCTCTCTCTCTCTCTCTCTTCCCCCCTTTCACTCACAAGGTCCAAACATCTCCTTAGGAATAGAAAAAAATACCAGGGAGAAGAGATGCTTCAAATATTACTCCAAAGAGGAAATGGTAAAGTGCACCTTATTCTGCTACAATATCTGCAATGTGAAGAGCAGCTAATGGGTGTGATGGAGGATATTATAAGAGTGAGGGAGGATGTTCCATCTAAGGAAGAAGCTATGTGTATCTACATGCTGCAAGAGCCCCTCACGAGACTTAGATCTCTGTTAAGCAGAGAACAGACAACATGGCAGCTGATGGTATTAGCAGAACTTGCTCATGATGAGAGCATAGAGGAGATTCTAATTTTGGTAAACTTATGTTCTTTTGTGGTTGTACTTGGGTGTAACTTTAACTTTCCTCCCCAATCCATGCCACTCACCTGATGGACACATGAGGCTCTTTGCCTCAATAACAATACCTAGCACTTAGAACAGGTTTACATCTTCAAAGCACTGAGCAGCCATTAACTAACCAATATTCACATCATCTCTGTGGGCTAGAAGTATAGTCACACCCATTCTACACTTGCAGAAACTGGGGCGGAGTGAGGTCAAGTGACTTGCCCAAGGCCAGGCTGAGAGTAAGTAGCAGACCATGATTAGGGCTCCAGTGTTGGCTCCCAGTCCTGTGCTCCGTCCACTCCCTAAAGCCCTAAAGCCCTCCTTCTTTTGCTTCCTCTTTGTTCAACCTGCTTGAAACAAGATTACAGGATCTCGTTTGTGATCCAAATCACAAACGGATTCCACCTCACACCTCAACTTTTCCTCTTAGATGACTCCTATTTCACAAATCATGAGAGAGATACAGCCATTCCAGAGCAAGGGAATGGTTCATACAGTCAGGGATATACAGACAAAGAGTATAAGTGCATCCAACAAGCTATGTACATTACCTTTTTAGATTTTGAATTACACTGCAAGTCCTACCATGTTAGAGGATAGTGTTACAACACAACAGTTCCTCAACCAAGTTATAGTAGCTTACATATGCGAACAGCACCAAGCCACATTATGCTTCTGTAAAGATAATATGTAAATGCATAAAAATACGTATTGAAGTAAAACAAAACTAAGCAGTAGTTGCCAATGCCTAGGGATTCTAGGAAGAGCATGCTAATAATACTATCTCACAGCTCTTTACAAAATTTTATCTTGAGGGGTCCAAGAGTGGTGTATACATGTGGATCACTCATCCCACCAACCAGTAAAGTGCAGCTACCACCAAGGTGGAGCTTGGCAGCTGTTGAACTCTGCCAAGTACATAACAGTTTAGGTTAGGAACTGAAGAATCTTGTATTCAATTGAAAATGCAAGGGTAATTTGATGAAGCTAGGCTACACCTAACTAACCCATATAGAAAAAGTCCTACAGAATTTAACTGAGAATTGATAACCTTTCAATGGAATTTTTAATTGACTTATTAAATTGTATAAGGTGATTTAAAAATTCCATACAAATTATATAATTCCCTTTTAAATTATATAGGGTAAAACATCCTTATTAAATTATATAGGACTTTTCCTTAAAGTGAATTGTGATGTGGCCAGGACACTAAAACCAAAAAGTGTCATGTGTCAAGGGCTCTTTAATGGCCCATGTCTTTGTTGATATCTTGAGCAGCACTATGTGCCCCTAATACCATGCTGGGTCAATGGGCTCCATACTCAGTCAGCGGGAAGAGCATTCCCTTCACTAGCTCATGCAGCATTCTGGATGTTCCTTGTAGGTATTGCATCCAAGTGGCACATAGGCTAAAATCTATGTAGCTGGTGAAATCTGATGATATCACAAGACCCCAAAGTAGTCTCATAGACTCATAGACTTTAAGGTCAGAAGGGATCGTGATCATCTAGTGAGTCTGACCATAGAACCTCACCCACCCACTCCAGTGGTGAGCTGGAGCCAGTTCGCACCAGTGAGCTGGAGCCGGTTCGCACCAGTGAGCTGGAGCCGGTTCGCACCGGTTCGCAAGAACCGGTTGTTAAATTTAGAAGCCGGTGTAGAACCGGTTCCTAAAGGGGTGGGCGGGTGAGCAAACTCCGGTCCGCGGGCCACATCCGGCCCGCGGGACCGTCCTGCCCAGCCTGCCTGAGCTCCCAGCTGGGGAGGCTCCCCTGGCCCCTCCCCCGCTTCCCCCCCCTCACAGAGCCCCAGCATGCCGCGCTGCCGACACCAGCGTGCAGGGCAGCTCTGCAGTTCCTGCCGCTTTGAGTGGCATGGTAAGGGGATGGGGCTGCGAGCTCCAGCGGCCATGCAGCATCCTTACACAGCAGCATGGTAAGGGGGCCGGGCCGGGGCTGGCTGAGGGGTTGGATAAAGGGCAGGGAGTGGGGGCAGAGGCTCTGGGGGGGGGCGGTCAGGGGACGGGGAATGGGGGGGGTTGGGTAGGCGTGGGAGTTCCAGGGGTCTGTTGGGGTGGTGGTGGATGGGGTCGGGGCAGTCAGGGGACAGGGAGGAGGGCGAGTTGGGTAGGAGGTGGGGTCCTGGGGGGCAGTTAGGGTGGGGGGTCTCAGGAGGGGGTTGTCAGGGGACAAGGAGCGGGGGGGTTGATGGGTTGCGGGTTCTGATGGGGGCAGTCAGGGGCAGGATGTGGGTTGGGATCGGATGGGTGGTGGTGGTTGGGGGAGACAGGCACGTGGGGCTTGTACTCACCGCGCGGTTCCCTACCGGGTCTTCGGCGGCACTTCGGCGGCTGGGGGGTGTGTGTCTTCACTCACTCCGGGTGAAGTACCTGCCACTGAAATGCCGCCGAAAACCCAGAGTGAGTGAAGACACCTCCCGCCCCCCGCCGATGAAGTGCCTCTGAGGATCCAGTAGGGAACCGGTTCTTAGGATTTTGGGAGCTCATCACTGACCCACTCTTGAAAAAGACCCCTGACCTCTAGCTGAGTTATTGAAGTCCTCAAATCATGGTTTATAGACTTCAAGTTACAGAGAATCCACCATTTACACCAGGGCTGCCCCGGGGGGAGGGGGGGGGGCAAGTGGGGCAATTTGCCCCAGGCTCCAGGCCCCGCAGGGCCCCCCACGAGAATATAGTATTCTATAGTATTGCAACTTTTTTTATGGAAGGGGCCTCCGAAATTGCTTTGCCCCAGGCCTCCTGAATCCTCTGGGTGGCCCTGATTTACAGTAGTTTAAACCTGCAAGTGACCCATGTCCCATGCTGCAGAGGAAGACGAAAACCCCCATAGTCCAGCTGCAGTTAAGCCAGTAGTCTTAAGGTATGTTGGGAGTTTTAAAAAAATTCCACTTTGAAGCAAAAACTTTGAACTATCACCCCAGCTGCAAAGTTAGGAACATGATAAAAGGGTAAAAGTCTTGAAAAAAAAAAAAAAAAAAAATCAAAACCCATCTCTCCCAGGTTTGACATTCATTGCAGTCAAATTTAAGAGTCTGTGCTTTCCCATTCAAGTAGGAGATTGTTTTTATCTGTGGGGGTTTAATTTCAGAGATCAGCTCTTTGGGAAATTCACAGGCTGCAAAGATGTTTAATTTCCCTGACGCTGTTAAAAGTAAGAGCATTTCAAGCTCATTTTCTAGCAATTATATATACTAATCTTTGAATTATCTCCTAAATTAGCTGGGGCCAGGGCCATCCTTACTCATACACAAAATATGCAGTTGCATAGGGCACCCAAATTTCCTGGTGCCCTGTGCAGCTGCGTGCTGCTCCAGCCCCTGCTCCGGCTCTTCCCTAGGGCCCCTGCCCCTGCTCCGTCCCGCCTCTTCCCCGCCCCAGCCCTGCTTCTTCCTGCTCCTGCCAGGGTTGGCTCCAGGCACCAGCGTAGCAAGCAGGTGCCTGGGGCGGCCAATGAAGAAGAGTGCGGCCAATGAAGAAGAAAAGAGATTACCTAATAGGTTGTTTCCTCCCTTCATAGCTATGACTCCAGAAATTCTCTAGGCACTTAGCCCCCTGCAGCCTCCAGTAAGCCTGAGATTATCATATTGCTGTGGTGCAAATTATTTTTATTCACTATATTTCAGTACTTTAGTTTCTTTTGTAGTTTGGGGATGCTGCAGATGGTAGTGCTGGTGAGTGATGCAGTAGAGGGCACCCGTCTCATAGAGTCAACACTGAAGTTAATAACATAGCATAATACTAGGGAGTGCTGTGTTGGAAGGTGACTTGGTAGGGGGGCTTACTTCTCCCTGATTCAGTACTGATCTCAATGCTCCACCATAGTGGTAGGGAGCACCGCATAGTCTAGCATTCCACAACACTAGTTCAGGCTGACTCAGAGGGTACAGGCACCCACTACAGAATCATCAACACGGCTTCCTACTGCACTGAGGTTATTTCTGGGTCTCCAGTCCAAGTGTCCTAATCTGACTTTACTTAGCTATGAGACCCGATGAGATCACAGCTCAGGGGTGGCATGATTGCAATATGGTGTAACAATGCATACCAGTACATATTCCTCTCAACCCTTCTCTTCGCTGCACCAAGAAGTGAGTTACTGCCCTCTAGTGGTGTGATGAGAATATCAGGTCAAGGTTTTACCATGTTTCTCTGTTTTTAACAAACTTCTTCAAAGTGCAGTTAAGGTCTGAAAAATGACAGCTGTGTAAAAATGGCACTTTGTTACTCAACACATCTGCTACCACTGTGCCTGAATCATACCTGTCCCTACTTCACTGACTCAAATACATTTTTTCTCCTGTTAGAACCATAAAGCCACCAAAACTCAAGAGCTTGAATTACGGTTGTCAATTTTGGTTGGACTTATTCTTAGAGGCTTCCTCATATGACACAATCTTTCATTAAAGATTAATCTTTAATTCCTGGAGACTCCAGGACAATATTGGAGGGTTAGCAAACGCTGGATGGAGTCTGTTCTTCATGCACCATCATCCTAAGTTTCTGCTGGAACTCAGTGAATTATTCACTGCAAAAAAAAAAAGGCATCCAACAAATTTGGCCATTGTTTCTGCTCATGAATTATTTGAGAACCTACCAAAATGTCTGTGAATCTCTTCAGCATTTGCAAATATTTACTGAATAGTTTTTACAAACAAATGTCAGTTTATGGGATGTTCACAAACTAGCAATTTCATTGATGTCTTTGGCTCTTTGCTGTTTGTGGGTCCAGTTGGTTGTATGTTACATCTACTGTTTCTAGACCTTAGGTGAACAATTAAAACTTTTAAAACAGAAGAATAATGATTGCTGAGAAAGAGAAGCAATTAACTTTCTTGTCTGAATTTGTGGATGAATGACTATTTGTATTAAAATTCACGAACATTTTGGGATTTATGAACTTCTTCACAAATAAATTGGCAACCATCTAAATCTTTGTAAATAATGACTAGTATCTCCTGAAATACCACCAAAAAAGCTGCCACACCTATAGCTTTTTTGTATTAATACCTGTCCGCTGAATTTTGATGATGGAAAATTTATCATTGTTGAAAGGTGGGACACACAGGAGTGCTGAAAGCTGCTCTTTATTTCCTGGTTAACAAAAGGTTTTAATGTATAACCCTTGTCACATGGCAGGAGTGAATATCCACTTATTCCAGGGGGTCCTTTTACAACCATGACCAATGATTTCAGAAGAAGAAAGTGTCCAGCTAGACACCAAGACAATCACTGCCCTGGACACCTTACAGTGTAGGAGGCAAACTTTTCCTGATCTGTCCTACCTAGGACGTAATTCTCATGTGACCTTCTACCCAGTGCCAGAAACTGTTGTCAATCCTCCTAAACTCCAGCTTCACCCATGATTCACTCAGAAACCCTCCTAACTTCACCAAGACCCAACAACACCACGTGATCCATCTATTTTCTAATCTGTTGCCTCCTGGGTTAGGATGCAGCAGCAGGGTGGGGATTCAGCCTAGAGTAGAAGTTTGAGGGAAAGGCTTGGTGGTGAGAGTGAGGGAAGCAGCAGGGAGGACACAGGATTGAGTTGGGGGCCATCTGGGGTGATGGGAGAGTTGAAAGAATCATATAAAGGTGGGGCTGGAAGAGATCTCAAGAGGTCGTCTAGTCCATCCCCCCATGCTGAGGCAGGATCAAGTATATCTAGAGGGAAAGGAAACTGGGAATAGATGCTTGATTAGAAGTTATTCTTGCATATGTGACCGTCATGTCTGTTGTTGGGAAGGAGTCACTCCCCACTCCCCAAACCTGTGGGATACAGTTTTAGGAACTTGGGATTCATCTTCCTGTAGTGCATTGAACATCCCATGTGCTTGATTCCTCATGAGAGCAAGAGGGTTACTGACTGACATTGTGGGCCCTCATTACTTCCCAGCTTCTTCTAGTTTCAAGGTCCTCGGATACAGGGCAGGTCTCCTGGGCTGCCCCAAACATACTGTAGGTCAGTGATTTATAGCCTGTTCAGTGTGATCTTCATCCAGATCCTGCGTCCAGAGCGTTTTTCCATCTGAGCATCCTCCATCCACCCAAGGGCATTTTTCCACACTACATTCTTTGGAGTCACTGAGTTTATCCAGAGACATGCTTAGCAAATACACTCTCCTAACTCACATCCTCCTCTCTGTGAAATTAATCATGAGGCTAGAGTCGATAGCTCCGGAGGCAAGAGTAATTCTAATAACAACTTTCCCTCTTTAAGTCCCTATTTCCTGGGATTGATTGATCAATTATAAAAATTAACTCCTGGTCAATGCTCATTTAATATGCATCTAATCTGCTATCCCAGTTCCCACCATTAACAGATCAGATTATTGGCTCATCCAATCAGCATTTTGCTTTCTGTCATAACAGATCTCTGTAATGTCATTTTCTGTTTTTTTTTCTCCAAACTATACAATAGACTATCTAATCTCTCTTCATATGGAAACCTTCCTTCCTCCTATGGCTATAACCTTTCCAATTTTGCTGCTTTTCTCTGAAACTTTTTAATATATGTCCTTTTTGAGATGATGTGACCAAAACTGAATATAATGTTTGAGGTATGATTATGAACTGATTTATGCTACTTACTGGCATTATGTAGACTTTAGTTATCTGTGTGGAAAAGAAAGTGTGGCTATCTTTTCTTTCCCTCTTTCTCTTTTTTTACAGAGAGAACTGTATTTTGGCCACATAGAATTCCAAAATGACTGAAGAGATTTTCCTCAAGCTACCTACATAATGGAAATTTTCAGCCCAAATGGATCTTTTTCGCCTTGTCCCATTAGTTGAGGTCAGCTACTTTTATTCTTTGTCTCCAAGAGTTCTTGTTAAGTGCATCTTCCAAGCTGATGCCAACCTTCTTTATGTTCTCCTTCTGTGTCTTGAACCACTATTTTCTGGGTCTGCCTCGTGGTCTTTGTTCTGTGACTACTA
Organism: Trachemys scripta elegans; assembly: GCF_013100865.1. Classification (NCBI taxonomy): domain Eukaryota; kingdom Metazoa; phylum Chordata; order Testudines; family Emydidae; genus Trachemys; species Trachemys scripta. Next base: position 137,642,634 of record NC_048298.1, read on the forward strand.
AATCTTGTACTCTTAAAAATAGCAATAATGATCATAATAAATAAATAAAAATTTTTGGGGTCCATTCGAAAGCATTTTGTAGTTCAGATTTGACCCTCGGTCTGTTTATTGACTACCCAGGCATAGCCTATCAGCTCTCGACTTACCCAGCCTCCACCTGAGCATTCTCATTTTGACAGTGTGAAGTAGTTGTACTTTTCTCTTCATCATTGGCCAGCATTCTGATGCAAACATCACAGCTGGCCTAATCATGGTTGTATACACTTTGTTCTTTAGTTTACTTGTCATATTCTTATTACAGAGAATTCCTGTCAGTTCCCTCTTCCTGCAACTCCTAACATTCCCTCCACCTTCCCATCATGGCTTAATGATGAACCAAAGTATTTAAATTGTTGCATAGACTTTAACTCTATACCATCTAGCTTTACTGGCTTCTCATTGTCCCTCTCAACAAAGCACTTCATGTTTTCCATCTTGCGTTGGCTGATTTGTAAACCGTTTTCTTCTAATGCAGCCCTTCATCATTCTAGATCCCTTTCCAATTCTTATTAATCTTCACAGCACAACATGTCATTGGTGAAAAGCATGCTACGTGGAGCCTGTCTCCTAATACCCTGAATCAAGGTGTCCATTACAACAACAAATAGCAACGGACTTAAGACTAATCCTTGATGACCTACCCTCACAGTGAATGGTTCACTGTAGCCACAGTTTCTTCTCACGAGTGTTCTGCTACCCTTGTACTTGTTCATGATAGTCTGAACATATATCCTTGCAGATTGTGCAACTGCAGGCACCACCATATCAGTTCTCTAGGAACTCTGTCATAAGCTTTCTCTAAACCCACAAACACTAAATGCAATTCCTTGCAATCTCCCTGTACTTCTGTGATATTCGGGTTTCAAATACACTACATCCATCCATTGTTGACCTTCCAGGCATAAATCCGAACTGGTTGTCACCTACTTGGTGCTCCACTTTTTTACAAAGTCTTTTCTCAATAATTTTAATAATTTCATCATATGAACCATGAATTTGGTGGATTGGTAATTAGTATATTCTTGAACATCTCCTTTGAACCTGAAGATAGAGACTAGTATGCTCTTCCTCCAAGAGGAAACCCAGATGGATAATTTCTTAAAAAGTTATCAGCAAATAAAAACATGGGGAAACCATTTTCCAATGTTAACTATGGCTTACACTACCAATCAAATATTATAATTATTTCTATTATTATTTGTTAGCTAATCTTAATTCTACTATATAGGCAATTTCTGTAACACTTTTACTAAATCTGTAAAGCCTTTTAAGATCCATTGGTATGAAGGCCGTTATATAAAATAAAGGTTTTCTTTTAATAATAGCATGTTTAGATCATACATACTTGACAACCCTTAAAAGCTATAAATAAAGGTTCTAGTGGAAAAATACCAGGGACACACTTTTTAACAACAGTGAATATGGAGAGTTTGGGGGTCAGTTGTCATATAACATGATAAGAAGCTCTCAAGGCAATAGCGTAATGTTACTACATGCAGTGAATTTGAACTTAGTCACCTTTGAGATCCAACTCAGCCTTAACATCTATGATTCTGTGATCTCTGGAATGAATGACCAACCCCACAACCAGAAAAAAACAACCCACCTCCCCCCACAAAAAAACAAAAACAAAACCAAACCCCATGCTATTTGTTTCCTGGGGCAAGACTATGAGGCAAACACAAACAAACTCATCATATATCTGAGCACAGGTATCACAGTAACGAGCATAGTACAAATTCCAAAACAGATAGATTAGATTAGATATTTGGAGGTCACACTGTCAAAAACACTGTGGGAAGAATGCATATTCCAGAATGATGCTCTACCATACTGCTGTGAGAACAGCAAAGATAGGCCATGGTACCGGAGAATATTTAGGCCAAACATAAAAAGATATTTTAAAAGTTCAGCATATGGTGCACACTTTATATTAAGTTTGTCTTGTAACAGGGAAATATTAACTGTTGGCTATTATTTTATTATTATGGAACAGGAAATATCTCTAAGAGGAGATGAGAGAGCTCCAGGCATGAAAGAGAAGGAGATACAGATAGGGACACACACACATTATCAAACTGTCTGTACTGGGCTATCTTGATTATCACTTCAAAAGTTGTGGGTTTTTTTTTTTTTCTCTTACTTAATCGGCCTCTCAGAATTGGTAAGACAACTCCCACCTGTTTATGCTCTCTGTATGTGTGTATATATATATCCTCAATATTTATTCCACTCTGTATGCATCCGAAGAAGTGGGCTGTAGTCCACGAAAGCTTATGCTCTAATAAATTTGTTAGTCTCTAAGGTGCCACAAGTACTCCTGTTCTTTTTACACATGTAGAGAAACTCACACACTATATGTCCCAGCAGGGCCAGTATTTGGGAAGGTCAGTTCTTTATTGTTGTAGCAATCATTTGCCCCATCTGCCTTTTCAAACGATGTTGAAAATGCATCTTTTTCTCCAAATACCTTCATCTGCACAATTAAAATGGTTATTATATTTCCCATACACAAATAGCAAAACATTCCCATTCAGTCTGGCTGACTTTTGTTTCCTGGTAAGGAGTAAGAAAAGCAACTAGATAAAGTAAAAACAAATATAAAGTGTCTATGAGAGAGCACAGCATCAAACTCTCTGTACCAGTCATTTAGAAATGACTCAGAATCCTGAGTATTTTACCAACTTCAATGGAGCCAGGATTTCACCATTTATATTTAAAGGTACAACACCCGGAAAAGATAATTTTTTTCATCGCCCCAACATTTACATAGCTACATAGGCTACATGAGTATGGCAGATATGGGAAATACAGAGATAGAAACAGGGAGAGAGACTGGGAAAGAGGAACTTCTCCAAGTAGAAGGAAACTGGAGTGATTTCAATTTTGTTACTAATTCGGAAGTTAACATTGTCTGGGTTAAATTATAATATTCAGTGGCTATTTGGAGAATGTGATTAGAATAATGAGAATTAAATAAGAATAATCTCTCCGATAATCAGGATTTAAATTTTAAACACAGAGTTATTTGTTTACTTAGTTCTTTTCAACCTTGGACATTCTCTCTTGTTGGAAAGGGATATCTAAATGTGTCAGTGACGGAGCTCACTAATATACAGGCAGTTTATGGTAGCAGCCGAGATAGCAAGTGAACCCCCCCACCTCCAGTTCCAAAGACGCCAGGTTCCCTTGGCACCCAGAGCCTAACATTCTACTGCCCTCATTCATCCTACCCTAATTGCAGCCTGGAAGGAGATTGTAACAGTGATTCGCATGTTTTAGCAAATGAAAACTTAAATCATGTGCTCTACTTCGGAACAGGCTCAAGGGAAATGAAGACAGAATCCAGCAGAACTGCCCATTCATGAAGAAAACATGTCAGAAAAATGTCAGAGATTCTCTGCCCGGGGAGGAATGAACGCAGTGGCCTGCCAGAGCACTTAGTGACTCCATGCAGCAGCCCCATGTGCCCTTGTTGCCGAGAAGGCTAACAGCATTTTGGCCTGTATAAATAGGGGCATTGCCAACAGATCGAGGGACGTGATCGTTCCCCTCTATTCGACATTGGTGAGGCCTCATCTGGAGTACTGTGTCCAGTTTTGGGCCCCATACTACAAGAAGGATGTGGAAAAATTGGAGAGAGTCCTACGGAGGGCAACAAAAATGATTACGGGGCTGGAGCACGTGACTTATGAGGAGAGGCTGAGGGAACTGGGATTGTTTAGTCTGCAGAAGAGAAGAATGAGGGGGGATTTGATAGCTGCTTTCAACTACCTGAAAGGGTGTTCCAAAGAGGATGGAGATCTCCTTCCTTAGAGGTTTCATAGAATCATAGAACCATAGAATATCAGGGTTGGAAGGGACCTCAAAAGGTCATCTAGTCCAACCACCTGCTCAAAGCAGGACCTAATCCCAACTAAATCATCCCAGCCAGGGCTTTGTCAAGCCTGACCTTAAAAACCTCTAAGGAAGGAGATTCCACCACCTCCCTAGGTAACCCATTCCAGTGCTTCACTACCCTCCTAGTGAAAAAGGTTTTCCTAATATCCAACCTAAACCTCCCCCACTGCAACTTGAGACCATTACTCCTTGTTCTGTTACCTGCTACCACTGACAACAGTCTAGATCCATCCTCTTTGGAACCCCCTTTTGGGTAGTTGAAAGCAGCTATCAAATCCCCCCTCATTCTTCTCTTCTGCAGACTAAACAATCCCAGTTCCCTCAGCCTCTCCTCATAAGTCATGTGATCCAGCCCCCTAATCAGTTTTGTTGCCCTCCGCTAGACTCTTTCCAATTTTTCCACATCCTTCTTGTAGTGTGGGGCCCAAAACTGGACACAGTACTCCAGATGAGGCCTCACCAATGTTGAATAGAGGGGAATGATCACGTCCCTCGATCTGCTGGCAATGCCCCTACTTATACAGCCCAAAATGCCGTTAGCCTTCTTGGCAACAAGAGCGCACTGTTGACTCATATCCAGCTTCTCGTCCACTGTAACCTCTAGGTCCTTTTCTGCAGAACTGCTGCCTAGCCACTCGGTCCCTAGTCTGTAACAGTGAATGGGATTCTTCCGTCCTAAGTGCAGGACTCTGCACTTGTCCTTGTTGAACCTCATCAGGTTTCTTTTGGCCCAATCCTCTAATTTGTCTAGGTCCCTCTGTATCCTATCCCTACCCTCCAGTGTATCTACCACTCCTCCCAGTTTAGTGTCATCTGCAAACTTGCTGACAGTGCAGTCCACGCCGTCCTCCAGATCATTAATGAAGATATTGAACAAAACTGGCCCCAGGACCGACCCTTGGGGCACTCCACTTGAAACCGGCTGCCAACTAGACATGGAGCTGTTGATCACTACCCGTTGAGCCCGACTATCTAGCCAGCTTTCTATCCACCTTATAGTCCATTCATCAAGCCCATACTTCTTTAACTTGCTGGCAAGAATACTGTAGGTGACCGTATCAAAAGCTTTGCTAAAGTCAAGGAATAACACATCCACTGCTTACCCCTCATCCACAGACCCAGTTTCCTCCTCATAGAAGGCAATTAGGTTAGTCAGGCATGACTTGCCCTTGGTGAATCCATGCTGACTGTTCCTGATCACTTTCCTCTCCTCTAAGTGCTTCAGAATTGATTCCTTCAGGACCTGCTCCATGATTTTTCCAGGGACTGAGGTGAGGCTGACTGGCCTGTAGTTTCCCGGATCCTCCTTCTTCCCTTTTTTTAAAGATGGGCACTACATTAGCCTTTTTCCAGTCATCCGGGTCCTCCCCCAATCACCATAAGTTTTCAAAGATAATGGCCAATGGCTCTGCAATCACATCTGCCAACTCCTTTAGCACCCTCGGATGCAGCGCATCTGGCCCCATGGACTTGTGCTCGTCCAGTTTTTCTAAATAGTCCTGAACCACTTCTTTCTCCACAGAGGGCTGGTCACCTTCTCCCCATACTGTGCTGCCCTGTGCAGCAGTCTGGGAGCTGACCTTGTTCGTGAAGACAGAGGCAAAAAAGTCATTGAGTACATTAGGTTTTTCCACATCCTCTGTCACTAGGTTGCCTCCCTCATTCAGTAAGGGGCCCACACTTTCCTTGACTTTCTTCTTGTTGCTAACATACCTGAAGAAACCCTTCTTGTTACTCTTAACATCTCTTGCTAGCTGCAACTCCAAGTGTGATTTGGCCTTCCTGATTTCACTCCTGCATGCCTGAGCAAGATTTTTATACTACTCCCTGGTCATTTGTCCAATCTTCCACTTCTTTTTAAGGTTTTTAAGGTCAGGCTTGACAAAGCCATGGCTGGGATGATTTAGTTGGGATTAGGTCCTGCTTTAAGCAGGGGGTTGGACTAGATGACCTCCTAAGGTCTCTTCCAACCCTGATATTCTATGATTCTATGATTCTATGATTCTCTACGCCAACCTCCTACCATTTCTTTTTGTAAGCACATGCACTGAGGCATGGCACCCCGGGCCCAAAGGAGCCCAAGTAGACAGCCTGCACTCCCTTTCCAGTGGCCCCCATATCAATAATAGTAATTACTACTGTTAGCAGTAAGAACACCTAGCTCTTACGTGGTGCTTTTATCCGTATATCTCAGAGCACTTTACAAAGGAGAAGAAGCAGCATTATGCCCACATCTCACAGAGGGTGAATCCAAGCTACATAAGGTAGCTGTGATATGCACAGATTCCACAACAAGTCAGGTAGGTATAGACCCCTGGCCTTACCGCCCATGTCATGCCCCCTCCCACCCGCCTTTGCAACAGACACCAAATCAAGGCCTTGCATGCCTATTGCATCTCACAGGGAGATTGAACACTCAAATGGAAAAGAGATCTAGAAGTGAAAAGACTTATCATTAGTGGAATACATCTGCTGGGTCTCACTGTGGAGATGGTTTTATTTCAGTGCTGCATGTGAGAGATCCTTATATAGCTTGTATATCGGTTTGCAAAGTATTTCGGGATGGGAGAAATGTAAGGTATTATCGGACCCTCACTCTTAGTCTATAAATGTCTCACTTTAGGGCAGGAGTGCAACAGTGTTTGGATGGGTCCCCAAATACAATTCTGAGTGCCCCAGTGTCAGGCGTATGGCCAAATGAGCTAGCGAGGCTGCCTGACACACCTCCCTGCCTGATTGGCTGAGCAAGCCAGAACGCTGGTTCTTAGGCCCAGCAGCAGCAGGAGCTTGCTGGTTGCTCAATGCCCATGCCTTCTGGTGCTCATCTTGCTTCTAGCCCTGCTCCTGCCTAGATCATGACCTGCATACAACCCTGCTCCAGCCTAGACCCTGCCCTGCAACCAGCCTTGTTCCAGTCCTGTCCCAACCTGCTCCTGCCTCCTCAGACTACAGGTACTTCGGTTCTGACCCTTGGCTCTGATCCCTGTCTCTGACTCTGCCTTGTCCCTGGGCTCTTGCATTCAAACTCTGACTCTGGTTCTGGCCCTTACTCTGCCCACTAGGTTTGACTCCTGTTCCATCCACTAGGCCAAACTGACACCCTCCCTACCCAACATAACCTGGACGTTTACATGGCCATCATGTTCCCCAGCTTCCCCAATCCCTAATGGATCTTGATGTTGCCCGTTCTCATGATTTCACTTTAAATCTTGATATATTTTGTGTTTTCTGAAAGCAACAGGTCCTGGAACTATTTGAGTACACCAACAGAGGGTCCTGTGGCACCTTTGAGACTAACAGAAGTATTGGGAGCATAAGCTTTCGTGGGTAAGAACCTCACTTCTTCAGATGCAAGTAATGGAAATCTCCAGAGGCAGGTATAAATCAGTGTGGAGATAACAAGGTTAGCTCAATCAGGGAGGGTGAGGTGCTCTGCTAGCAGTTGAGGTGTGAACACCAAGGGAGGAGAAACTACTTCTGTAGTTGGATAGCCATTCACAGTCTTTGTTTAATCCTGATCTGATGGTGTCAAATTTGCAAATGAACTGGAGCTCAGCAGTTTCTCTTTGGAGTCTGGTCCTGAAGTTTTTTTGCTGTAAGATGGCTACCTTTACATCTGCTATTGTGTGGCCAGGGAGGTTGAAGTGTTCTCCTACAGGTTTTTGTATATTGCCATTCCTGATATGCTGAGCTCCAGTTCATTTGCAAATTTGACACCATCAGATCAGGATTAAACAAAGACTGTGAATGGCTATCCAACTACAGAAGCAGTTTCTCCTCCCTTGGTGTTCACACCTCAACTGCTAGCAGAGCACCTCGCCCTCCCTGATTGAACTAACCTCGTTATCTCCACACTGATTTATACCTGCCTCTGGAGATTTCCATTACTTGCATCTGAAGAAGTGAGGTTCTTACCCACGAAAGATTATGCTCCCAATACTTCTGTTAGTCTCAAAGGTGCCACAGGACCCTCTGTTGCTTTTTACAGATTGAGACTAACACGGCTACCCCTCTGATACTTGAGTACATCAGAATCTCTATGAGCAGTAGCACTACTGGTAATGTCATAAAACTGTGCTACGGGTATGCTCCTTCCTCCATCTCATTCCCCGCCTCCTCCAGCTCCCTCCACCCCTGGCATGCCCATACCTGGGCTTGTGCAGTATCCTTCAGAGAACTACGCTGGGTGCTTTATGCAGTACCTGTGCTGAGGGAATTCTCTTTCTCCCTACCAGCTACAGAGTGTTACTAGTCTTTTAATGTTGGTACAGGGGGCAGGCCGTGCTGGGCTGAGCTGGGGGAAGAGAATCCTTCCCTGGTCCTGTGCTTGAGCCACTCCATCAAGTTGCCTCCTGTTCAATGGAAAGAAGATACATTTTAGTAGAGATTTGAAAATGGATGGCAAGCTAATGAGGTTGAAAAATAGAGGCTGTCTTCTGCAGAGGCTTCCACTGTGAGAGTAACAATGAAGTGTTAGGAGACAGAGGAGAGATTGTTGCCAGACAAACAAAGGGAGCAAGGGAAGAGAGTAGAGAGAAACAAGAGAGGTTGCCCAGTCTTGTGATTTTAGCATGCATTTCACACGATTTGGTGTTTTTCTTCAAGCTCCAGATCCTGGAATCAAGAGATTACACAAAAGTCTTTGCTTTCTTTTATTTTAAAAAATAAGTTGCTAACCAGAGAAAAACCTGAAAATGTGAACCAAGTGTACTCAGAAACCAGAACCTTGGAACTCTGGAACTTAAGTTCCATTGACTTTCAATGAGATTAAGGTTCCTAAGTGCCTAAGTCACTTTTAAAAATGGGACTTAGGCTCCTGTATCACTTAGATGCTTTTGAAAATGTTACTGCTAGTTTCCTGATCCTCAGAGCATGCTGCAAGTCCCATCTATTCATGTGGACTGCTGGGAAGGGGGGCCTTTGTGAGAAATCAGCTGTGTGGGGAGAGGGGGGTTTGGTGTTCTGTGGGGGATCTAGTTTTGTTTGGTAATTTATGGCAGGTGGCCCCTATAGGCTTTTTGTTATATTTTTAAAACAGTTGTAATGCTAATTAAGGCAAGAGGAGAAGATGGAAGCCAGGATGAGAGAGGCAGAGGGCAAGATAAGGAAGTGGCATTCATGCACAATGCTGAAGAGGAAGATAAGTTTGCAAAGGAAACATATATCTGACACAGTCTGTGCAAAGGTTCTAAAATGACCTTCCTATAGCTCACAAATCACCATAACTTCCATCTTATTGCTACAGCCAGGTAGGGAGAGAGAAGCAAGCCATACACTGGGATAACAGGGTCCAGGCTTGTTATTTGCACAGGAAGGCATCAGTGAACTGCTGGCACCTGCAGTAACAGAGGCAGCAGGATGTTTTTCTGTGTCAGAGCTGGAAAGGGGTTATTTGCTGAAGCCCCATGTCAGGTTTCTGTACTACTTTGCCCTTTCCCCCAAGCCCTCCTTACAGGCCATGAATGCTGCATGAGAAAACAAAGAGCTAAGAGGGCATGCCTAGAGGTGGAATGCATATGAGAAGCATGAAAAACAGATTCTGGCAGAACCGCTTATCACCCTGATAATAAGCGGGACAGAGAGCTGTAATGGATTATCTGCCCCAGGAGGAATGGCCGCTCAGACCTTGCAGTGTACTCACTGACTCCCAGCACAGATACCATGCTGTTCCTATCACAGTCTGTAATCACTGTGCCAGTCTTACTGTGGTCTCTGGACTTCATTGACAATTCCCCTGGAGCCTGGTACGAACTCCTTCACCGCCATAGGTTTACATTCTGATCTGCAGCACCCACTGCTATTCCAGCCCTGGCCCCACTTTCCCCCACAGCTCTGCCAATGCCACATAGTCCATACCAGCAGCATTCCCTACTAGTCCAATCGTGGGGCTCCCATAGAGCTTTCCTAAGGTACCTGTCTCTGACCTGCAGCACCCCCTAGTACTGCCAACAACACACCTGTGCCAATGCACTGCATTGCTGACCTGCAGCTCAGTCTGCCTGATTTCCTGTCCCTATATAACTCCACAAATGCACCTCAATACAAATTAACTGCACTCCTTGCTGATCCAGTCCTCCACCCCTTCCCTCCTTCCCCCACAGCTCTGCCAGTGTCCCTCAGTTCTGCCCTGCAGTTCTCCTGCTATTCCAGTTCTGGGCTCTCCACACAACTCTGCCAATGCCCCTCAGTCCTGCCCTGCAACCTCCAAGCTATTCCAGCCCTGGGCCCCCATAGTCCCCTAGTTCTGCCAGTGACCCAGTGCTGCGCCTAGTGCTCACAGACAGGTTGTGGGAGTCTTTGTGTAGCTTAACTCCCTCCTGTCCTTTGAGGAGCAGCGCCTGGGGGGAGGATGCAGAAACCTCACTGATATGATCTCTTAAACCATTTCTTTTCTTCCCTCCACTGACTCCTTTTTGCCTCAAGGCCTTCACTCCCCCATCTTGGGAATGACTTTGCAGCCTCCTCCACCTCCCGCCTGCAAATGTATTGGAGTTTGGCCTCAAAAGAGGAGAGTCATCGGATGTGGAGAGCAATAATCCCCCTGGTGCGGCTGATGGCTCTGTGCTCCACTGGACCGGAGAGCTGCTTGACGGGATTTCATGTGCCAGCTCACTCACCTTGGCGGGGAAGAGGGTACATTAACCCTTCTGTCCTAGCCCTCTCCCCCTGCTGATCCATATGCAGTGGCTGGACCTGCCTCTGTTGGAGAGTGGCTGGCAGATATGGCCTTTGTTTCTCCCTCCCTTTAGATCATGTTGGAGAGACTTGCTAGGTAGAGGTGGGAGCCCTGAAAGATGTAGTCACCTGCAAGCCTCCTGAATGCCCTTATCCTGGTTTCTTCCTACTTCATTGCTACATTCCTATATTGCTGCTTCATTCCTCCTCTTCCTTCTCAGCAGCTTATCCCAGAATCCATTTAGGGGGCACAGGAATCCAGTTAAGGTTGTCAAATTTCTAATTGCACAAAACCAAACACCCCTTCCCCGAGACCCCGCTCCCACTCGCTCCATCCCCCCTCCCTCCGTCACTCGCTCTCTCCCACCCTCACTCACTTTCACTGGGCTGGGGCAGGGGGTTGGGGTGCGGGAGAGGGCTCGGAGCTGGGGAAGGGGGGTGAGTATGGGCTCTGGGCTGGGGGTGCAGGCTCTGGGTGGGGCCAGAAATGAGTGGTTCAGGTACAGGAGAGGGCTCCGGGCTGGGGCAGGGGATTGGGGTGCAGGGGGGTAAGGACTCTGGCTGGGGGTGCAGGTTCTGCTGTGGGGCCCAGATGAGGGGTTTGGGGTAAAGGAGGGGGCTCTGGGCTGAAGCAGGGGTTGGGGTGTGGTGGGAGTGAGGGCTCTGGCTGGGGGTGTGGGCTCTGCGGTAGGGCCGGGAATGAGGGGTTTGGGGTGTGGGAGGGGACTCCAGGCTGGGGCAGCAGGTTGGGGTATGGGAGGGGATTCAGAGTACAGGGTCCCTGCAGTGCTTACTGCAGCTCCCAGGAAGCGGCTGCCAGATCCCTGCAGTGTGGTCCCTAGGTTCATGGATGGCCAGGGGGCTCTGCGCATTTCCCTCACGCCTGCAGGCGCCACCCCCACAGCTCCCATTGGTTGTGGTTCCTGGCGCAGCGCCCCTGGCTGCCCATGTATCTAGGGGCTTCAGGAACCTGGCGGCTGCTTCCAGGAGCTGTGTGGAACTAGGGCAGGCAGGGAGCCTGCCTTAGCCCCGGGCCCCCGATGCACTGCCGACCGGACTTTTAATGGCCCGGTCGGTGGTGTCAACCAGAGCCACCAGGGTCCCTTTTCGACTGGGCATTCCAGTCGAAAACTGGATGACTGGCAACCCTAAATCCAGTCCAGGCTATTCTCCCACTCCTGGGGCTGCCTTCTGCAAGGGCTATAGGAAAGTAGGGCCAGTCCCCAAGGAGTTGCACCTAGACTCCATTGCAAGGGGCACAGAAATTCAGTTGTTTCTGGATTTGGATGGTGAAGAGCGGGGGTGGGCTGGGATTGGTAGCTTGTAGGAGTTAGGGTTGATGTTAACAGAATGGGGATAGGCCACAGCAGGAGGGGGAGGCGTGCAGTGAGGTTTCCAGGGGCACAGGGGAAGCCAATCTAGTTCAGAAATTGTACGTGGTGTTTAATCTGCCTTGCGATCTGTCAGCGCACAGGCTGGGGGAGTCCAAGCATGAGGAGACTCCGAGTACAAAGAACAATTAGCTCAGACAGCGAAGCCAGCAATGCAGAACAGCCGTTCACACTGCAATGTCAGAGCCAGGGGGCTTTCACCCCCTCCCTGCCCACTCCAACACACACCTGCTCACCTCGCTCCCTTCACTTAAGAACATAAGAATGGCCATTCTGGGGCAAACAAATGATCCATCTAGCCCAGTTCCTGTCCTCTGAGTGTGGCCAGTGCCAGATGCTTCAGAGGGAATGAACAGAGAACAGGGAAATCATTGAGTGATCCATCCTCTGTCATTCAGTCCATGTTTCTGGCAGACATAGAATCATAGAATCATAGAATATCAGGGTTGGAAGGGACCTCAAAAGGTCATCTAGTCCAAGCCCCTGCTCAAAGCAGGACCAATTCCCAACTAAATCATCCCAGCCAGGGCTTTGTCAAGCCTGACCTTAAAAACCTCTAAGGAAGGAGATTCCACCACCTCCCTAGGTAACCCATTCCAGTGCTTCACTACCCTCCTAGTGAAAAAGGTTTTCCTAATATCCAACCTAAACCTCCCCCACTGCAACTTGAGACCATTACTCCTTGTTCTGTCATCAGGTACCACTGAGAACGGTTTAGAACCATCCTCTTTGGAACCCCCTTTTGGGTAGTTGAAAGCAGCTATCAAATCCCCCCTCATTCTTCTCTTCTGCAGACTAAACAATCCCAGTTCCCTCAGCCTCTCCTCATAAGTCATGTGATCCAGCCCCCTAATCAGTTTTGTTGCCCTCTGCTGGACTCTTTCCAGTTTTTCCACATCCTTCTTGTAGTGTGGGGCCCAAAACTGGACACAGTACACCAGATGAGGCCTCACCAATGTTGAATAGAGGGGAACGATCACGTCCCTTGATCTGCTGGCAATGCCCCTACTTATACAGCCCAAAATGCCGTTAGCCTTCTTGGCAACAAGGGCACACTCATATCCAGCTTCTCGTCCACTGTAACCCCTAGGTCCTTTTCTGCAGAACTGTTTCCTAACCATTCGGTCCCTAGTCTGTAACAGTGCACGGGATTCTTCCGTCCTAAGTGCAGGACTCTGCACTTGTCCTTGTTGAACCTCATCAGGTTTCTTTTGGCCCAATCCTCTAATTTGTCTAGATCCCTTTCTATCCTATCCCTACCCTCCAGCGTATCTACCACTCCTCCCAGTTTAGTGTCATCTGCAAACTTGCTGAGAGTGCAGTCCACGCCATCCTCCAGATCATTTATGAAGATATTGAACAAAACCGGCCCCAGGACCGACCCTTGGGGCACTCCGCTTGAAACCGGCTGAGGGTCAGGGACACCCAAAGCATGGCGTTGCATCCCTGACCATCTTGGCTAATTGCCATTGATGGATCTGTCCTCAATGAACTTAGCTAATTTTTTTTTTTGAACCCACTTATACTTTTGACCCTCTCAACACCCCATGGCAACAAGTTCCACAGGTTGACTGTGTATTGTGTGAATAAATACTTGCTTTTGTTTGGTTTAAACCTGCTGCCTATTAATTTCATTGGGTAAATAAGACTTCCGTATTCACTTTCTCCACACCTTGTCTCTCTCTTTCTCCTTTCTTTCCTGCCCCCCTTCCTCCTCTCATTCACACCCTGTCTCCTGGTCTCATTCTCTCAGGCCTGAACTACACTTAAAAGTGCTATTGGCATAATTAGCTTGATTAGAGGTGTGATTTTTTTTTTTAAACCAAACTAGTTGTATCAATAAAAGCCCCTATTGTGGACACAGTTATTTCAGTAACAAGGGGCCTTATACTGGTACAGCTTATTCCCGTAACTGAACCAGAATAAGGCCAAGTCTAGATTACAGACTTCTGCTGGCCCAGCTCGGTGAGTCAGGGAGTGTGAAGAGGTGTGATCCCTGACCCACTGAGCTGTGCTGGCAAAAGCCCTGAGCACAGGCATAGTTATAGAAGCAGAGCTGCACTTTTACAGGTATAGCTTATTTCACTTGGAAGTGGGGGTAGAAGAAGCTATGCTAGCAAATGTGCAGCTTTTCTGACATAAGCTGCAATCCCAATAGGAACACTTGGCTAGTATAGTGCACTGGTATTCTTATATTGGTAAAGCCTTCCTAGGGCATACATGATCTCAGCTATACTAGTATAAGCACCTTTAGACCAATATAACTATATCTATACTTTGGGGTGAGGTGGAGTGCATTTCATTGTACTGGCACAGTTAAAGTGGTAAAACTTCCTTGTGTAGTCAAGCCCCCACTCTCACTCTTCCCTTTTCCCCTTTTCACTCTGGCTATGCCTACACTTGTTATAGTGGCACAGCTGTACTGATGTAGCTGTGCCGCTTGGAGATCTCTCATGTAGCTGCTTTATGCCGGTGGGAGACAGCTCTCCCATAGACATAATTAATCTATCCCCCACTAGTGCTTATGCCAGCATAATTTATGTTACTCAGAAGGGTGAAATATTCACACCCCTGAGCAACATAAATTTTGCCAACTTAAGTGGTATTGTGTACATAGCTAAAGTCTCTTCGATACTTATTTTCATTAGGGTTTTATTAGGGACACAAACCAAAATCCCTCCTCTGAACAACCTGATGTTCAATTCAGATCCCAGCTTCAGAGCTGACCCATATCCCTTTCACTGAAAAAAATATGTAAAAGTTTAAACATTCAATTGACCTGGTGTTATACACAGACAAGTAGTGGAAACATCTACACTGTGCTGTCTGTACAGGAGAAAATATAAGGGTCTGGGCTAAAGTTGTGCATTTGAGCACTGTGATTGGCCTTGAACTATTGCTACAGATCTCTGGAGGAGGTTACAGGTGGGAGGGATAACTTAACCCTCCACAGCGGTTGGCTTGGGTGATGAACTTGCTAAAGCCTGCCAGACAGGGGCCCTATGGTGAAACAAGGGAGATTTGCCAAAGGAGGCTGCTGTTCATCACAGCATGTAGGAAAGAATAGGAAGAATCATATTACTAAGATTGACACCAACATTTCCCAAACGTGGGGGTGGGGAGAGGAACAAAGGACTAGCTGACCAGAGCAGAAGATAGGCAGGCCTTTAGCAACAGGCCGTGATTGGGGTTGTTTTCCTGAAGGGGGAAGGGGGGTCAGCTTTCAAAATGTGGGAAAACATTGGGAGGCTTGGGAGCCTTATGAAATTACCAGGCTCCTCCACTGTGTGTATTGCCTCACTCATAATTTCCCTGTGCTGAGTGTTTTATTAGCTTGATGGCCTAGGCAAAAACATCCCACTGCCACAATGCCTCCCAGTTCCTTACAGACCCTAAGCTCCCTCTGACCTGAGCACCTGCTAGTATCTGGGGGTGGGAGCATAGAGTCAGATCAACATGCACTCAAGTGCTGGAAGGGTGGTGCCTGAGCATCTCCTTCTGATGGGGCTGTTCAGGCAACCTGCTTCGTCCTCACCACTCGGTACCCCCAAGTTCCACCCTGCACAGAGTCTCTATTTTTAGGAATTTTACTTCCTAATTTTTTTCTCTGCCAAGAATCATAGAATATCAGGGTTCGAAGGGATCTCAGGAGGTCATCTAGTCCAACCCCCTGCTCAAAGCAGGACCGATCCCCATCTAAATCATCCCAGCCAGGGCTTTGTCAAGCCTGACCTTAAAAACCTCTAAGGAAGGAGATTCCACCACCTCCCTAGGTAACCCATTCCAGTGCTTCACTACCCTCCTAGTGAAAAAGTTTTTCCTAATATCCAACCTAAACCTCCCCCACTGCAACTTGAGACCATTACTCCCTGTTCTGTCATCAGGTACCACTGAGAACAGTCTAGATCCATCCTCTTTGGAACCCCCTTTCAGGTAGTTGAAAGCAGCTATCAAATCCCCCCTCATTCTTCTCTTCTGCAGACTAAACAATCCCAGTTCCCTCAGCCTCTTCTCATAAGTCATGTACTCCAGCCCCCTAATCAGTTTTGTTGCCCTCCGCTGGACTCTTTCCAATTTTTCCACATCCTTCTTGTAGTGTGGGGCCCAAAACTGGACACAGTACTCCAGATGAGGCCTCACCAATGTCGAATAGAGGGGAACGATCACGTCCCTCGATCTGCTGGCAATGCCCCTACTTATACAGCCCAAAATGCTGTTAGCCTTCTTGGCAACAAGGGCACACTCATATCCAGTTTCTCATCCACTGTAACCCCTAGGTCCTTTTCTGCAGAACTGGTTCCTAGCCATTCGGTCCCTAGTCTGTAACAGTGAATGGGATTCTTCCGTCCTAAGTGCAGGACTCTGCACTTGTCCTTGTTGAACCTCATCAGGTTTCTTTTGGCCCAATCCTCTAATTTGTCTAGATCCCTTTCTATCCTGTCCCTACCCTCCAGCGTATCTACCACTCCTCTCAGTTTAGTGTCATCTGCAAACTTGCTGAGAGTGCAGTCCATGCCATCCTCCAGATCATTTATGAAGATATTGAACAAAACTGGCCCCAGGACCGACCCCCGGGGCACTCCACTTGAAACTGGCTGCCAACTAGACATGGAGCCGTTGATCACTACCCGTTGAGCCCGACGATATAGCCAGCTTTCTATCCACCTTATAGTCCATTCATCTAGCCCATACTTTTTTAACTTGCTGGCAAGAATACTGTGGGAGACCATATCAAAAACTTTGCTAAAGTCAAGGAATAACACATCCACTGCTTTCCCCTCATCCACAGACCCAGTTTTCTCCTCATAGAAGGCAATTAGGTTAGTCAGGCATGACTTGCCCTTGGTGAATCCATGCTGACTGTTCCTGATCACTTTCCTCTCCTCTAAGTGCTTCAGAATTGATTCCTTCAGGACCTGCTCCATGATTTTTCCAGGGACTGAGGTGAGGCTGACTGGCCTGTAGTTCCCCGGATCCTCCTTCTTCCCTTTTTTAAAGATGGGCACTACATTAGCCTTTTTCCAGTCATCTGGAACTTCCCCCGATCGCCATGAGTTTTCAAAAATAATGGCCAATGGCTCTGCAATCACATCCGCCAACTCCTTTAGCACCCTCGGATGCAACGCATCCAGCCCCATGGACTTGTGCTCGTCCAGTTTTTCTAAATAGTCCTGAACCACTTCTTTCTTCACAAAGGGCTGGTCACCTTCTCCCCCTACTGTGCTGCCCAGTGCAGCAGTCTGGGAGCTGACCTTGTTCGTGAAGACAGAGGCAAAAAATCATTGAGTACATTAGCTTTTTCCACATCCTCTGTTACTAGGTTGCCTCCCTCATTCAGTAAGGGGCCCACACTTTCCTTGACTTTCTTCTTGTTGCTAACATACCTGAAGAAACCCTTCTTGTTACTCTTAACATCTCTTGTTAGCTGCAACTCCAAGTGTGATTTTGGCCTTCCTGATTTCACTCCTGCATGCCTAAGCAATATTTTTATACTCCTCTCTGGTCATTTGTCCAATCTTCCACGTCTTGTAAGCTTCTTTTTTGCGTTTAATGTCAGCAAGGATTTCACTGTTAAGCCAAGCTGGTTGCCTGCCATATTTACTGTTCTTTCTACACGTTGGGATGTTTTTTTCCTGTAACCTCAATAAGGATTCTTTAAAATACAGCCAGCTCTCCTGGACTCCTTTCCCCCTCATGTTATTCTCCCAGGGGATCCTGCCCATCAGTTCCCTGAGGGAGTCAAAGTCTGCTTTTCTGAAGTCCAGGGTCCGTATTCTGCTGCTCTCCTTTCTTCCTTGTGTCAGGATCTTGAACTTGACCATCTCATGGTCACTGTCTCCCAGGTTCCCATCCACTTTTGCTTCCCCTACTAATTCTTTCCAAAAACTTCCTGGATTGTCTGTGCACTGCTGTATTGCTCTCCCAGCAGATATCAGGGTGATTAAAGTCTTCCATGAGAACCAGGGCCTGCGATCTAGTAACTTCTGCTAGTTGCCGGAAGAAAGCCTCGTCCACCTCATCCCGCTGGTCTGGTGGTCTATAGCAGACTCCCACCACAACATCACCCTTGTTGCTCACACTTTTAAACTTAATCCAGAGACTCTCAGGTTTTTCTGCAGTTTCATACCGGAGCTCTGAGCAGTCATACATCTGGAGATCATATGGAATCTGTGGTGTCTTGTGTACTAGAGTATCCTTGAATCAAGGCACTGAGACTTGATAGTGGTATTCATAAACAGTGTTCTTTATTGATCTCACCTGCACTGCATGGTATATGTACAGCACTCACTAAAGGCCAGATTTTCAAGGGAGCTCAGCACACTGTAGGTCCTCACTGTGCTGAACCTTTGTGAACATTTGGCCACAAACTCCTGAAGTCCTGTCCCAGCCAGCAAACCCTGGGCTCATTGTAAAAACAGGGAAAGATTATCTGGGGGCAAGTCTCTTTTTTTTATTGTTTCAAAGTCCCAGTCAGGAATCTGGAGATGGCCCCAGAACATCACATGATATAGAAAATCTCCATATTCCAGTCCATTCAGTCTTCTGATAAATTTCTAGGCTTGAAAGAAATGGTATCCTGAGTATAAGGCTAAAAATCCCAGGCACCCAGGAAAGAAGCAAATACCTGAGAGTAGAAGCAGCATCCCTGAAAAAGAGTGTAAGATCACTTTGGGTTTGACACAGATAAGTTTGTTAACCAGCTACTGCCCAACAGTTATATCCAGGGCAGAGTAAATAACCCAAGAGTCTGTCCCATATTCATAGATGAAAGGTAGAAAATGTGAAACAAATAGGAGGAATAAGAAAATGTGCAGTGGAGGGAGGGGAAAGGGAGAGGAACAGCTTATAGATGATGATGCAAAACTTTCTGTTTAAAATTCCACAAACTTTGTAGGCATCTACTAAATGGAGCTGGGGTTACACTATGAGTTTGAAAATGATTAGAGAAAATTGCTTCCCAAGCCACGTGCTGGAAACCCCATCACTTGGGACATATAAATGTGGTCCAGACAAAGACCTGAAGGCAAAACTGTAGTGGACAATCTTCTAGACGCTGGGGGAAAGAGAAGTGATGGACAAGACATGACCTAAAAGAACTTTTTCATCTATAATATAAAACTACTCAATAACAGCAGCTGTATCTCTGCATTGATGATGCTAGAGCACCATCTGGGGGCTGTTTTAGGGCACATACTTCTATTTAAACTAAGCTTCATCTTGAAATCTAGTCATCTTCTTCTTAAGTAGAATGCAGTTTCAGGCCCCACCTCTGCCCCTGAGCCCCTTTCACATTTTTTATGGTTTTACAAGCACATTTTCCTATTTTTAAAAATGTGTTTCTCTCCACTGGTGCTGAGTGAAAGACCTACACAAACAACAGTGATTCTAGCTAACTGGTAATACAGGGAAACTACTACAGAACCCCTTCCCCCTCGCACAAAAACAGAGAAAATATGATTTGTGAAGTCTGTTTCTGTTATAGTGTATGAAGTGAAACTTGTAACAATAATAGGTACATGTTCAGAATGAAGCGTGATTTTCAGATCAATGGTCTCCCTTTCATTATGATCTTACAGTTTGCTAGCCCAATTCCCTTCGCCTCCCTTTTAGTTTTGTACAGTCTTTGCTGTAAGTAAATCATAATCCTACAGGTTCCCAAAGTGCTTTCCCACTCTCTCCACATTCTAGGTTCTTGTTAGCTGTGAGTCCTTGCTCCATTCTGAAGGGGACTGTTCCCCCCATCTCTCCTCTTGTTCGCAGGGCAGATGCATACAGAGTATGACATCATGGTATGTCACAAGGGCCTGATGACATCATAGCCCACCCTGAGCTGGAGTCAGTCTGCCAGGAGGATCCTGAGTCCTTCATTAATTCAAGGGGCAATGAGTACAGGTATCTCCTGCTGGACGGGAGAGGTGGAGGAGGGGTGATCCAATCCTGATGGTTTCCCTGGGGTACACCATCTATTTGTTGGCCATACTTCTGGCCACCCACTTCCTCATGTTCTCTGATGCCTTCATACCATCAAAAAGCCAGACCATGCTCCATGGAGTCAAGGACAAGAAGCTTGAGGGAAGGAGCCCACCACCAGGTTAGAGAGGCTGTCTCTGGCTTTCTTGTGTGGAGAGCCAATGGGGAGAGAGGATGGACTGAGAAGATGGCAGAGTGGGAAGGAAGAAAGGATGTGGCGAAGGAGGGGTTAGAGTGTGAGTATTAAAAAGAAGGGAGGGTGCAAGGCGACAGCTAGAGATGGAGGAAGAGGGAAGGGAATGGCTAGAAAAGTGGAAATAGGGGTTGGCAAAGAGGAATGAGTGGGGAAAAGGAATGGGACGGGAAGTGAAGAAGGGTGATAAGGAGTGACAGCATTAGGGAAGGGTAGATATAAAGAGAGGGGATATCAGAGGAGCTTGTTTTTTAGTTATCTATATGTGCAATGCCTAAATTCAATGAGGCCCTGCTGTGGGCCAGGGCCTCTGAGTGATACTAGAGATTAGTATGCCTGCTGCAACTGTTGCTGAAAAAGCTGTCTTTTAGTTCAGGCAGCAGTCCTGCATTAAGATCCAGAGGTCTCAGGTTTGCTCCCCGCTGCTGACAACCCATCCAGGAGTCATAACTACTAAATGATACAATCCTGCCATTCTCTCAATCATGCCAGCTGAAATGCCGCTCATAGGCAGGGAGCAAGGTTTCCCCTTTATCTGCTCAGCTCCCCTTCCCAGCAGGGGTTGCTCTCAGAGCTTCTCTGAACAGGCATCCAAGGCTTCCTCTCCTTGCCCCACCCTCACTTGGCCTCACATGGGGGGAGAAAGGTGAGCAGGCTGTGAGCTTGAGCACATCCACCTCCAGCAGCCTTCTGTGCAATGAGGGAGATGGGACCAGAGTTCACAAGTTCATGGGGAGCAAGGGGTCTGGGAGAGGGGCACTGGATCCCTGTGGGAAGAGAGACAGTGGAAAAGGGGAGGAGAAAGGGCTGGGTGAGAGCAAAGAGAGAGAGAGAGAGAGAGGGCCAATAATGAAGAAGTAAAGGTGGGAGGGACTAGATGAGAGATTGTGGTTGAAAGGGAGGAGGGAAAATGCTGTAGGGACAAGTCATGTGGCTCATGCACAGGCCTGGAATTCCTGAGTTTCATTGTCAGCTCTGCCACTGACTTGCGGTAGGACCTTGGGCAAGTCTCATCCCTCCTCTTTGCCTCAGTTTCCCCATCTATAAAATAGGGATAATGACCTTGGGTCACGGGTGGGTGAGAACACCTTCATAGCCTCGGATGGCAGTGTGACATTCATTTATTAGCATTAGATGATTTTTCTGGTGTAGAAAACGTTCACTCACTTCACACACATCCATAAGCACGTCACACGAGGAGCTACATAGAATTTGGCAGCTATGACAACAATATGGTGAGGGATGGGCTAAGGGGAGACATCTAGGGAGAGGAAGGATAGTGAGGGTAGGGAGTTCGGAAAAGAGAAAAGGGGACAGGAAGGAAGGGAAGCAGTTGGGGAGCTGGAGGGGACTGAATGCAGAAAGGGAGTGAAGGAGTGAGAGAATGGAGTGGGATGAGGATGAATTGAGGGAGAGAATGGAGAAAGGAGTGGGAGGAGAGGAGAGACAGACATAGAAGCAGCAAGAGACCAAAAAGAATGAGAGAACAGATAGGATGGACAGCGAAAGAGACAGAGAGGAGTGAGAGAGGCAGAGAGGAGAGCTTATGTCCCCTTCTCGGGTTGCAGGCTGGGAGCAAATGGAAGAAACCTTTGTGGCCTCGTCAACAGGGGAAGGCATGGAGGTGATTGACATGGTGCAGAATGAGGATGCACAAAGACTGAGGAACGCAGTGGTGAAGGATTTGCTGTTGGATCTGGCCATCTCCTTGAACACAGGCAGCATCATGCTCTTTTTTTTATGCGTGACATAGAACCAGAAATCATTGCCATGCTCATGGATGAAGACAACCTGAATGTCTACCTGC
Organism: Trachemys scripta elegans; assembly: GCF_013100865.1. Classification (NCBI taxonomy): domain Eukaryota; kingdom Metazoa; phylum Chordata; order Testudines; family Emydidae; genus Trachemys; species Trachemys scripta. The sequence continues at coordinate 137,664,610 of NC_048298.1, forward strand.
GTTTCATGATTGCCTACTAAGCAGCAGTGCTTTTCCTCACTATTCACACCCCAGGGAACCTGTGAACCAAGTGACATCAACAAGCACCTTCCCCATCACCCAGACCTGTCTCATCTCCCAACCCCCTTGAGAGCCCTCAATAAACCCTCAATCCAAAGCTTGTGGAATCTCTTATAAACCAGACTTCCCCATCTCAGGATCTCCATCCTCTATCTCCCATCTGCTTTTTATGGCAGAGCAGAGCACTCCCCAGTGAGCTGGGCCAGGGGGCTCTAAAGGGGCTTATGCACTTCATTGCCATGCTGGAGACCTACCTATGGGTCACAGTCTTGATTCCTTTCTCACCTGGTGCTGCTAAGATGACAGAGACCTAGTTACAGTGTGGCAGCCAAAATACCTAATGGTCCACCCGGCGCAAGGATCTGGAGTGACTCACCCTGTAGGTACTTGCTCCAAGTATGTTAATGGTTAAATCAGTGACATGGATTGTTCACATGAGAATGAATGAAAGGAACTATCTACACAAAGGGTACGTCTATACTTACCTCCGGGTTCGGCGGTAAGCAATCGATCTTCTGGGATCGATTTATCGTGTCTTGTCTAGATGCGATAAATCGATCCCAGAAGTGCTCGCCGTCAACGCCGGTACTCCTGCTCCACGAGAGGAGTACGCGGAGTCGACAGGGGAGCCTGCCTGCCGCGTCTGGACTAAGTTCTAACTAAGGTACTTCGACTTCAGCTACGTTATTCACGTAGCTGAAGTTGCGTATCTTAGTTCGAACTGGGGGGTTAGTGTGGACCAGCCCAAAGGGAAGCAGCTGGTCCATCTGGTCTGGTATTCTGTCTCCAGCAGAGGCCATTACCAGATGCTTCACATGAAGCTGCAAACTCCACCATAACTATACAAATACATGCTTACAGGGGAAGGTATTTCTTAATGCAGGCAGCTAGTGTTTGTTTTATCCATAAACCAGTAGGTCTGATCCTAAGAGTTGATCCTATCCAATGTCACCGCAGATATTTTCTCACTCAGATACGTATCAGCCTGCTTTGAATCGCACTATACTCTGCATCTCCATAATATGTTGAGGCAATGAGTTCCACAGGCCAACTATGTCCTGTGTAATAAAGTCAGACTCTGTAATGGCCAAAAATAGTCCAAATTTAAAGATGTTTCTGGCTTTGAAAGAGCAGCAGTGTAAAGGGGTTAAACAATTACGTTGCGTACATTGCTGGAGAAGAAACTACTGAATGACAAACATTTTTCTCAACTAACATTCCAGAGAAAATGTTTTTTCCCTGATTAACAAGGTATAAAAAAGTCAAAACAGAGCTCAATGTAGATTACTATAAGAATCAGTTTAAATAACAAAAAATAGGTTTGTTGGGGACATAACAAAATCTTTTTTTGATTATGAAAATTATGAGTAAAATAACTAAATACACTTTGAGATACCAATTATAAAAAAATCCACCATGAGCTGAATCATTCCCAGTATATATTGCTCACAATTCATTAGGTCAGGCTGTGGTATCTGAAGGAAATAAATGCAAAGGAAAGAGGAGTATTCTTCAGGGAGTCTTTCTTGAGGTGACTGGACTAGGAATTAGTGGAACAAAATTGAACAAAGAGGAAAAGTTTGGGTGTGGAATCAGTAAACACTTTAAGAGTGACCTGCAAAGGATAGCAATATTGGGCTTGTGCTCTTCTTTATGAGGGACAAAAAAAAGCCTAACAGGATTTGTTAAGGTGGCGCCCAGTCATGAACCTGGAGTCCATTGCTAGGCACTGTACAGACACAGAACAAAACGGGAGCCCTCCCTAAAGAGTTTACAATCCAAGTAAGGGTGTGTCAGCACATGGAGTTATTCAATAATAGCTGTCCCTGAATAACTCTATGTGTAGTTAAGCTGTAAGGTATTCACCACCTTTTTTTTTTTTTTTAACCTTAGAAATACCAGGAAAATAAAGTCTTGCTTTTCCTGTTTTGCTGGACGTCTTTCTTGGAAGACATGGATATGTGGATTCTCAGATCTCACAAAACATACTTGAAAGGCAAGGTGTGCCCTATCTACAAGAGCTTTGCTTCACACTGATTATTCAGGCATTTGAATTAGTTAAATAGATGTTTAAAAAACAAAAGCATCACCGCCAACAACCAAACAAATCGTTTAAAACAGTTAGAGTAAAAAAAAAAAAAAACCTCTTTCCATATCAATGAATCAGGTTTCATTTGCATGATTTCTCTGATGTCATAAAGATCCTAGCTCTCTGGTAGTCCAAGAGACTTCCAAGAAAAGCATGGCTGACAAGACCTGAATTTCCAATGTTATAAAAAAAAAAAAAAAGGAAAAAATATTGGGGGAGGAGGGCAGAGGAGGCAATGCCAACACTTTCAGGAAGCAAACAAACAAACAAAAGAAAAACCCCACAAATCCAAATTTGTTTCTCATTGGAAGTAATCTTAAATATATAATATTAGGTTGTTTTTTTAAAGGGAGTCAGTGTGATGCAGTGGATAAAGCACAGGAGTAAGAATTGGAAGACATGGGGTGAAATCCAGTCGTATTAATGTCATAAGGGAGTTTTGTCACTGACTTCAAGGGAGCCAGGATTTCACCTATGGTTTATTCTCTCATCTCTGCCACTGACCTGCTGTGTAAACTTGTTTAAGTCATTAGTGTCTCTGTGCCTCAGTTTCCCCATCTGTAAAATAAAGATAATGATATCTAAACCCTCTTTGTATAGCGCATGAAAATCACCAACATAGGTGCTATTACTTATATCAAACTGTGAGTTTGATATACACCATTTTCTTAAAACTAATAGAAATGTTTCTAAGATTTTCTTTGTTCACTCCAAGGAATACAGATTTTAGTTTGGATTTAAACATTCTCCGGCAGCATTTGCAACTCTGATATTACAGCAGTGCTTGAGAGCTGGAAAATAAAACTGACAGAAAAAAAAGTAAAAGAAGTGCTCCTGAAGAATATACTGTGTTGGCCTATACTGGTTGGCACTGGATTCATAGATTCCAAGGCCAGAAGGGATGATTGTGATCATCTAGTCTGACCTCCTGTATAAACAGGCCATAGAACTTCCCCCAATAATTCCATTTTTTAGAACAACATCCAGTCTTAATTTAAAAATTGCCAAAGATTTAGAACTCTCCACAACCCTGGCTAATTGTCACAGTGAGAGGAAGTAAGACAATTAATAGGTCTTTTCCAGCTTTAATTTTGATGCTCATTCCCAATACCAGTATCTACTCCCAAAGAATCACCACACCGGTAATATAATGGTCAGAATAAAATAGCTCCCACCATTTAAAAAATTTCCCAGGGACAGCTTTACAAAGAAACAGGTGCCTGTGAGCTGCAGGAGGGTTGTCTTGCCAATTCTAGTGAATTTTAGGTTTTTTGTTTTTTTAAATATAGGTCTAATTATCAGGGCCTCCAAAATGATAGTTTTCAGGCTGTTCTTAGTAACATAGAAATGTTCTTATATGCCAGTTTTCTTGCTGCTCCTGAAATCCACTACATCTTTTACTCTTTTCCCCCCTACACTGCATTACTACATGACATTTGGTTACAATAATACTATGTCACAAAAACATAACAGCAGCAAAACTACCCCATCGGATTAGCAAAAATTCCTGAAAAGCAGTTTGGTATTTGGAGAAGCATTCTAAAATCTGGAGGCTGACCTCTGGAGGTTCCCATAAACCCTGGAAACCATCCCCTACCATCCCAACCTTTCATTAAACAGGCCCCAGCCATAGCTAACTTGATGTAGGGTGACCATATTTTCCCAAAGGGAAAAGGGACACCATTCGGGGCTAACCCAAGGCACCCCCTCCTCCCTTCCCATGTGGGGCCAACCCGAGGCCTCCCTTTCTCCCACATGTGTGGGGCCAGCCCAAGACCCCTCTGCCACCCACCTGCGGCCAAAAGAGACTGGCCCAGCCAAAATGAGACATATGGTCACCCTAACCTGATGCCTTTTTGTGAGAGGGAACAAGACTTATCTGTTATCTCCATATGGAGTGACTGGGGGCAACTAGTAGGAATCTCTAACATCTTGGGGCGGGGGCATAACACCCTCCCACACCCCATTGCCTCCTGACCGGGGCTGGCTCTAGGCAGGATCTTCGGAGGGAATTTGGCGGCGAGTCCCTCAGTCCCTCTCTTCTTCTTTGAGCTGCTGCCGAAGTGCCACCAAAGAGGGTGAGAGCCAAATTTGTGTGAGCGGCATTGCCACCCTATGGGCCAAGTGATGTGTCGGAGTGCCATTCCATCTGGAAGTCCCTCAGAACCTCATAACTCAATGGTTCTGGTGGAACTTCATTACTTGCAACATTATAGCTACGTCACTGACTATACGTCACTGACTCCTGAGATTCCACTCCCTGTCCTGTCCATGCATTGCTTCCCCCCTTCCTCTTCTCCACAGAAGGGGTTCCACCGTTTCAGCCTTTCTTCTCCTTCAGCCAGAGCATGCTCTTCCCCTTCTTCTGAGTGCGAAAAAGCTTGAGAATAGCTGCTGCTGCTACTTCCTTCTCAGCAGAAATCAGCAGGGGGGGCAATTAGAAAAGAGAGGCAACTGCTGCATCGGAGGAGTGGTATCTAGGGTTTGATCCAAAGTCCAGTGAAGTTAATGGGACTGAGCTTTCCATTCAAGCTGGCCAGGCCCCTAGTGGTCAGAGGTAAGAATAACCGGGGGGATGGGGGGGAACAATCACAAAGAGCTAGACAGGTCAGATCCAGGACACTAGGCTAAGTAGCAGAAAATAAGATAAAATCCCAGGACCATCCCACTCATATTGGGGGCACTAAGACAGGTGTGCCATGACATATCTAGGTGGGGTTTTTAGCAATGTACATTAATTAAATGTCTCATCTTCCCATCTGGAAGCGGTAACCAGTGAGTCTCTCCCCCCATGTGATTTCAGAGTGAGAGATCCGGGTTCTTCTATCCCTGGTGGTCCAGGGTGGGAGGTGTGCATGGAGACTTGTGAGGTTTCCCCCAGAGTTGTAAATGATTGTAGCTTGTCTATTTACCTTGCAAGCCTGTGCCCCCACACTCTGAAGGGCAAGTTTTGCCTAATTGGGGCAGAGCATGGGGAGCATTTGAGGAGTAGCACACACTGTACTGGCTGCTATGTTTAGCCTCTCTTCCCTCCTGCTACCCGGACTGGAACCTTCTGCCACCATGACCTGTTGGCAGGGGAAAAGGATGAGAAGAAGGGATGGGGAGGAATGGGTTAGGCTCCAGAATGTCTTTGTGTGGGGGCAGGCCATTCTTCAGCAGGGATGAATTCTACAGCTCCAGTCTCCAGCTTTCTCTCTCTCTCCCCCTCCTTCTCCATGTGGATTACCAGATGTGGCACTTGAAGGCTGGATTCATTGGTGCTGTGCTGGAGCAGTGGAAATGCCTGGCAAAGTCCTGGCTGTTGCTGAGGGGCCCGCGGACGCGGAGTGGTGGTGGGCTGTGTGGGTCCCTGTGCAGGAAGGCTCGCAGTCTCTCGGGGCTCTGGTGCCCACACATCCCCTGGAGGGAAACAAAACAATCATGTCAGCATTTAAGAATGATCCCAAAGGCTCACTTGCCCACGAGCCCTCACATAGGTTCTGCAGGGTTCCAGCTTGTCATCCTTCCTGGGCAACATGAGCATAAGGAGACAGGGCAGACAGAGAGATATGCTGGACAACAGTGCCAGGAGAGAGGATGACACTCAGATCTACATGTTCTTCTCTTCACACCTGGATACTGCCATTTCCTAGTGCATGGTAGAGGGCAAGAGTTCCATCTATCCATATTTATCTGTTCTAAACTCTTCACTATGTTATTTCAGTGTGTTAATTTAGTCACAGCCCCAACAAGGCAGAAATTATTCTGGCTGGCAGGGGAAGCACCTATAGGACAGGTAGTGCTGTGAATATGCCATTCTTTGGAGGGGAGTGTCCAGCCTTTATTCAGGTGGTTTGCAGTGTCTGGGTCATACTAGACTCATCACTGTTGCTGGAAGCCCAGATGATCACTCTGGTTAATCCTGCCTGCATTCACTGACAGCTGGTCCTAGAGCTGCCCCATCCCTTCTCTAATGCAGACCTTACCAGAGTGACCCAACGCTTTGTAGCCACAGGATTGGATCACCTTCTTCTGCACTCTTCTCAGGAGCCTACCATCAATAAGCACCCTGAAGCTCCAGCTAGTGTGGAATACAATGGCTGATCTCTATGATCCCTGAATCTCTATGAGAACATAACACCAGTGATCTATGAAGTGCACTTCACTTGCAGCTCAAGAGTTTGGTTATGTATAAATCCTAAACTTGCGAAGAGGAAGGTACCTGAAAAATCTCACTCCATCCATCCATCCATGCATGTACTTGACCCCCATCACCAAAATACTTGATCATCTCTCTCCCTAAAGCCCATCATGGTGGCAGTGCTGGTTCACTCTTGCTGTCTTTTCCTTCCTGCAAACCTAAATTTCTTCTTGCCCACTCTTCCCAGGTAAGTAAATTATCTTTTGATGGGCAAGTTAAATATCATTCTTTTTTTTCTTTCATTATCATCAGTCATCATAACCAAGGATGCTTAGATATTCCAGTGACTGCTGCCTTAGATAAACCTTAAATGATGGATAGTAGATAGATTGTTGTGCTTGGTCCCTTTGACAGTCTGATATTGCTTCAGAGCCCAGTGTAGGATGTATGCCTTCAGTGAGGCCTTTGATCAGCATTTAGGGAGCAGTCCAGTGCTGCGAAGTAGGGAGAGAGACTCACACCAGGAGGGAGGGAGATGGTGATGATCAGACACACAAACCAGAGAGAGAAAGTATGAGAGGAAGATACATTAAAAGAGGCCAGATGGGCTGAGACAGACAAGATGAATAAGATCAGCAGGGTGTTCATTACATTGGCAAAGCTGATGTAGAAGAGCTGATGGTGTGAGAGTCCACTCCCGGGTAAATTCCTCTCCTGTTTGTGCTTTTTCAGCCAGTTCTTATAGGCCTGTGGGCAAACAGGGACAGATAAATTAAAATAAAAAATCTCAGACTGTGTCCCACAAATATCATTAAAGTTTAACTCACAACAGAGAGCTGAAATCAGGAGCCTCCATCCTCCCAGTGTGGATGTTGGTGCTGTCCGCTGATGCTGCCCCAGAGCTCTTATGCTGGGACACAGACATCCATCCACCCACTCACTGAGAAAGTGTAGTATCCTTTTCTTTCCCATCCCATCTCCTTGCTCTCTGAGATGGCTTATCCCTGCCCTCTTTCTTATCAACCTAACTGTTGTGCTTCCCATTCAAGGCAATACAACATAGTGGCAGCAGAGGGTCAGAAGATGATGCAGTTTGATGCACTATAATTGAATGAAAACCATTTCAACTTGAGTCACCCATGCTCAAAAAATACTTGCCATGCTTTGCATATCACTAGTACCTTCTATCTAAAGATCTGAAGGCATGTGACAGACATTATTTAATTAAACCTCATAACTTCCCTGAAGAGGAACTTTCTTCTACAGAGTACTTTCAGCTTCATAGATATGGGTATTGATTCATACAGGACCAAGACAGGACCAGAGTAGGGGGGTTGCAGGGCAGGGCAGGATTGAGGGGTATTGGCAGAGTTGTGTGAAACTACAAGATTAGAACAGCAGGTAGCTTGTGATACTTGGTAAGCGATGGCGAGTCCTCCTGTGTCAGCTGCATTCTCCAGCAGGGTGAAAGTGCCATTGATTCTCAGGCCCTGCAGAGAGTAGCGTTCATACTGTTCCACCAGGCAGTCTGTACCCCGCACTAATGCATCCTTGTTGCATCTAGGACAGCTCTCAGGCACCACTGTGGAGAAGAGGGAAATCCAGGAAGGTAAATGCAGTACCAGTGTCCACTGGGATTCAGTCACTACTCCCATTAGTAATGAACATGGTCTGGGATTGAGTCTTTTGAATTTACCAAACCCACCTTTGCACTACACATTTAAATAGGGAGCAGGTCCTGGAGTAGCTCCCCTGAGCTCTCCAGAGGGAACACACCCCTGAGGTCTGTGACAGTGAGCAATTACCAGCAATGGTTTGGGGCACTGGAACAATTTTTATAGTCAGGGTGCTGAAAGTGGAAACCATGTATTTGGTTATGTATTACTACTTCAGGCCAGGGGATGTTGCTGCACCCTTGGCACCTCTAGCTCCAGCACCCCTGAATGGTTCACAATACGCACCGTAATCATAGAATGCGTGAAGCAGCTCGTGTGCCATGATGACTCCCATGGCTCCAAAGTTCACAGCGCTGAAAAACACAGAATGTAAAGAGGTATCAGCTGCCAAGCCTGCAGGAGGCAGGGGACGCAAGGGTTTCTCTGTACAGCCCTGCTCCATCAAGTGTGATTCTACTCTGCCAAGTGATGGTGTAAAACCAGTATCAGGAGCTGCATGCTTATCGTCTCTGTTATTCCAGATCAACACGTTCAGTAAATGTGCAAGCAAAGGTATGATTCTTCTAACTATCAGCACTGCCAATTCCCCCTGGCTATGTTTACATAGCAATTAAATACCCACACAGCTGGCCTGGGTCAGCTGACTTGGGCTTGCTGGACAGCTGCAAAATTGTTGTATAGACTTTTGGGCTTGCTGGAGGCTCCAGGCTGAGCCTGAATATTAGATCTACACAGCAATTTTAGCCCCACAGCCCGAGTCAGCTGACCCAGGCCAGCCACAGGTCTTTTATTCTGGTGTAGACATATTCTGAGAGTCAAGCTGAATTCTTTCTAGCTCATATCCTTTCACCATTAATAAAGATTCTGCAAGTCAAATTCTGCCCTCATTAATTGTGGAATCCCACTGTCCTCATGCCAGGTTAGTGACATGGTAATGCCAGGTTAGTGACATCTGTGCAACCCCATTGCCTGCTGAAGAGTTGCACAAATGGTAACTGAGGGTAAAGATAATGGGGTTGTACAAGGTGAACAATTGCAATTGGATGTTTGTTAACAAGTCTGCTAATTATGCACAAGATAGTAATCTAATCAGGAGTTTCACTAGAAATAGTTGTGGTACTCCCACAAATTCCACCCACAAACCAAGCTCCACCCATTTGAAACACCAGAATTAATCCACACACAGTCAAATTTCCACAGTATGATCATCCCTCTCCTTTCTTACATGCATTGATCAATAATGAAAAAGCAAAGAACATTGACATGTACATAGTGATCGTCACTACCTTTCAGAATTAACAGGTCACTGAAATGAATAGGAGCAACTCACATCTCTCTAACAGTGGCTGCTTTAATAGTTCTACAGACTCAGTTCACATTTTAAAGGTTATCTGCAACTACAGCTGGATGTATAACTGATTTTTCAGTTTACTGGCCATTCTGAAAAATCAAAACTAACTTTTGTTTCAGGGTTGACCAGAATTTAATTTTAATTTTTTTTTTAGCAAACTGTTGAAAAAAATATCTGCTTTGTATTGAATGAAACATTCAGTTCCTCCTGAAATGAAATGTTTCATTTTCAGTTTTTTTAAAGTTTCTTTAATAAAATTAAAGTAAAATTCAAAATGAAAAGTCATTTAGAATTGAAAAATCAAAACTTTGCTTTAAAAAATGTCGAAACAAAATGTTTTTATTTCAACTGAAACAACTTGGAGAATTCAAAATGAATTTATGAAATATTTTTATCAACCCCAACCCTGGATGTCTGACTCCTGAATCTAATGCTCTCTCTCTGAACTGTTGGCTCTGCTGGGCTAACAGTGTTAACAAACTTATTTCCCTCACAGTCAATTTAGTCAGCAAATCAAACTGAATACAGGGGGCAGATCTGCTGGTTCAGAAGTGACTCACTCATTAAGCGGAAGCACATAGCATTAGAAAAGTATATTTGTCTTGCCATTAGTCATTTCAGCTGTGTCCCATTCTTAATCCTGTTATGAGTTTTATGAGTCATCAAGGGCATATGGGTGTTCTACAGATAGGAAGTGTAAGTGTCACCATAGACTAAAAAGAATTATTATATTGATCAGACCACTTGTTTCATTCCTTCCCCTAGTGAGAGCCTACTTTTGTACAGAAATTTAATGAGTCTGGGATTATTCTCCCTGTACAAACCTTTCTCCCGGGGAACAAAAACAATGACATCAAACAGTGTTTGATGTGTCTTAAATGACCACTTAATGACAACACTGGTTGCTCAGCTGAGATACTCTCATTATAACAAATAACAGAGGAACAGAATTGTACTGTTCGATGGTTCACAGGAACGCATATAAACCTCATAATGCAAAAAAAAAAAAAATTAAAAAATGGTTGCTTAGTAGTGGTGATCTTTTTAAAAAGGAGGAGCAGAGCTGTCTTTGATCCATTTGAAGACACTTTGGACAGGAGATTGCCTAAAGGTTTCATAGGATTTAGTCTTGGAATCTAGAAAACAATATATCTCTATCTTTGAGTGACTCAATATCGAGGTGGGCTCAGGAACTGTCTTCGTTGTGGCCTGTCTTGATGAGCCTCATGTCTTTTTCCTTCTGCTCTATTATATTCTGCCTGTATGGGAGGGACAGGAAAACTGCCAGCCTGAGTCTCAGGTTAAGAGCCCGAGGTTACTCAGTGACAGATGAGAGATGGCTTATCTCAGCCCCACATAGGGTGACCAGATGTCTCGATTTTATAGGGACAGTCCCGATATTTGTGGCTTATTTTTATATGGGTTCCTATTACCCCCTCACCTCCTGTCCCGATTTTTCACACTTGCTATCTGGTCACCCTAGCCCCACATGGAAAGCACTTAGGCTCTGATTTTGCTCTCACTGAAGCCAGTGGACAAATTCCCACTGAGTTCAGTCAGAGCAGGACCCTCCCTCCCCACTTTTGGCCTTTTGCAGTGAAACAGTATGCTGGAAACTCAGCATGCTGAAGGGGTGAGGTTTATGCTGGTGGCTTTGCAGCCCCTCAGTACCTGGGGAACTCAGCGTGGAAGAAGGGGCTGCGGAACATTCCCGCGGGGAAGACCACGGCGTGGCGCCTCAATGAGTAGTAGGAATGGACAGACCAAGGGAAGACCTCCCAACTAGAAGCAGAAAAAGAAAGGAGAGAGAACACCCACTATTAACGGCTTGGGACCGTCTCCTGATCCCTCTCCCTACTGGACCTTTGTGGGAATGGTGGTGACATAGAGAAAGAACTCCCCAGTGCAATCCCATACAGCGAGGAGGCAGAGTTAGAGGTTCACATTATTCAGAGCCTCATGTGTTCAATACAAACACTGTATCTGCCTTTATTTATTTATTAGGCACTTATCACTGCCATAACTAAGTTCCTTGGAAACAGTCATGGATGTACCCTCCCCACACCACTATCAGGTAAGCCACGGCTAGTAGCCTCATTTTACAGAGTGGCTAAGAGACTTGCTCGGGGTCATGCAGGCGGTATGTAGCAGAACAGGGAAATGAACCCAGCTTGTCTGACTTTCTGCTCAGTGCATTAACCACAAGAGCAAATTTCCTCCCCACTGTCTTGGCCCATTCCTATACTATATCTCAAATCTTTTGTTTTTGTTATATCTTCTTTTGTGTCCAATCAGCTGCTCCTATACCTCCTCTCCACTGCCTATATACATCCTATAACCAGTCCCCTACCACACATCATCCCCACCACCTGTCAGCTGACACATACTTATCCTGCAGGTGGGGATGAAGGAGCCTCAGGGAGAAATTTTCCCTCACAGCCTTCAGGCAGGCCACCACATTGAGCAAAAAGGTATTGTCATGTATCTCCAGCTAAGGAAAGAGAGAGGCAATGAGAGCGAGTTTAAAAGGACACAGAAGAGAGAGCAAGAACAAGAGAGAGATGAGAATCAGAAAGAGGACGGGGCAAAAGAGACAACACCAAACAGGGCAGAAAATGGGGTTAATCAAAAAACAAACAATCAAATATTCTCTCTTTTCTCTCCCAACCCTCAAAATCTCCAACCTAAGATGTGGAAAAGGACTGCAGGAGATATTATCACAAGCAAAGCAGAGCACGCATTCTGTGGGGGATGAACGGTGCCACATCCAACTTTTCCTGTCCCAACAGGAGGCAGAGTAGGCAAAGACGCAAGAGCACTGGCTGGACCTCCCAGCTTCTCCAGACCCAACCTCTTTCAAAACAAGACATTGGAGGGAAAGGAGAAGGTATGCTAGTTGTATGGAGTATGCTCTGCTCCCTTCCCCTCCAGCAGAAGTTGCCCTTGGGTATGGAACAAATATATTACCAGTAACAAGACAGGTATGTTTGCATTGTATAACTCACATCCTGGAATTCCCGGTCCATTTCAGCAGTTTGGAGGATGCTGTCTGGATAGCCAATTTCCACCTGAAGCTTAGAAACCTTAAATCATTAAAATAAAATAAAATAATACACATAATCAAGAGGATTCCTTATATTTTGAATGTCCCTATAATGTGTTTCAGGGCAGGGTAAGTAGGACTTATAAGTTAGCTCTGTAAAAATAAGAGCTGTCCTATTTGACTTCTCCAGGTAACACATCTCCCCTTGCTCTTCTCCTTTCCCAAATCAGTGCTATAAGGCCAAATGCAACCCTGATATAAACAGTAGCTGCTCTAATGAAGCCCATGGAATTGCAGCTGCTTACACCAGTGCAGCTTTGTGCTTTTTTATCTCTCTCCATGTGGAAGCTTGTTGGTGCTCATATATGTTGGCATGTGTGCAGCTGTGGGTGCGCATGGATAAACACTGAACTTTTCCATATATACGTTAGTTTATGACCATGTGCATATGATGGTATATGTGTATCCACCTAGAGGTGTTGAGCAGGTATGTATAAAAGTGTCCATGTAGGATCATGTACATGAGAACACATGTCAAAGTATGTGCAGGTGCAGACACCCATCCCTTCCCAGGAGCTTCTGGGACATAAGGACCCAGTGACCTGTGTCTTCCACACATGCCTTGTCCTTGGCCTCTTGTCGGGTCTGCTCATCCATCCACTCCACCTGATCCAGCCGACTGTTGAGGGCATCTCGGACCACAGAGAACATCTTCTCAGCCTGCCAAGGGGGAAAGAGAGATACACTCAGGGCTACAGAAAAGCAGCTGCTCCTTAAGAAATACCATATCTGTCTCTGAGAGGAGAGGGGAGCAAACAGGGCCCATGTTTATTCAGTCCTGGGCTACTCTCTATCTATGCTCCACAAATTGAGCTACAACCCAGCCCTGGTAAGGATCCCTCTTTCCAGGGAGTGAGAAGGGAATTCGTTCTTTACTTCCGTTCAGCCATGGGCTTGTCCCTGTACACTGTTCCCCTAACCCTGCCCTGTTCTCCTCATCTCCTCATTGCCTCTGCTTAGGTGAGAGGAGAACACAATCCCTTGTTCATTCAGTCCTAGACTTCTCCTCTCCTAACATGGGATGGGATCTACTCTAGACTCTTTCCCTTTGTTTGAATTAAAGGAAAGTTCAGGATGTATTTAGTTCCAGCTCCCTCTATTATACAATCTGACCCTCCTCTTTGCTGGTGGTGTCTGAGGGGGATTCAGTCAATCAGTTCAGGGCTTTGCTACACACATGTGCACACATACATACACTTCTCCCACAGTGGAACCTATATTCTGCCCTGGAGGAAGCCCAGCAAATTCACTTCACTGATGACCTTACAAGGAAGATGAGCGCTGTAGTTTGACATGCTCTCCTGTGTCCTTCTTCCCTCTTTCTCTTCTCTGTTTCTTCATTGCTCTTCCCTCTTTAATCTCTCTCATTGTCCCATGTCCCTGGGTCATTTTTTTCATGGCATTTTTCACACAGTGCAAACCCTTTATAAATTCAGTGCTTGTGCTAATAACCTTGGAAATGGAAATCTGATCCCTTAGCAAAAAGGTTCCCCTTCCCCAGGGTATGCAGACTTGTTTGTTATTACTGACCCACTCAGAAGCCCAGGCATATTGGTTTGTTAATACAGTACTGGGTTCACAAGTACTGGGTAATCCATGCTAGTCTGTTATTATGAGATGGTTAATGAGTGCTGGATCTGCACTTACTGGGGCTGCATGCACTAGTTTGTTATTGTAGGGTCACATATAAGTACTGGGTCTGCAAGCACAGGTTTGTTATTATAAAATCACTCATGAGTATTGGGGCTGCATGCACTAGTCTGTTATTGTAGGGTCCTGTATGAGTGCTGGGGCTGCACACAGTGATTTGTTTTAGTGTAGGGTCATGCATGAGTACTGGGGCCCCCACTCTCTGCTTTGTTACTGAAGGGATGAGGATAAGGACGGCGGTCCTAGTACTGACTATTTTAGCAATAAGTGTATTGAAGCTCCAATAACCTACCTCACTCCCAAAGAATGATGGGACATTTGTAAGGAATAAGGAAGTGACCTGACCTTGACAGTGTATCAGGTGAGAATGGAAAGAGGAGAAGGAAATTAAACTGAGTTTGTGTTTGGGTGGGGGAAGAAGAATACCTACGAGTTCCTTTGTCTCTTGAGGGAAAATCTCTTGCACAATCATCTCCCCAAGCACAGGTTCAAAGAAGGTGCTGGTGTCACTCAGGCATTTCCTCCAGCGATGGGCCAGTACCTGGGAAAGAAGCAGAGAGAGAGAGAGAGAGAGAGAAACAAAGTTCCAGAGGAGGAAGGCAGAACAACACATAGAAAGAGAGAGGGACAGAGAAATATGTGTACATGTGTAGTAATGATCATAGCAAATAATCAAGAATTTAATTTATTTTACTTAGATTTTTATCAACTCTAAAAGCCTTTGAGCATTTCAGAAAACATGACCATAGAACTCAAGGCTGGTTCACCCTCTTCGCTTCCACAAGTGGAGGGGACTCATATCCTGGCTGGAAGGGACAGAAAAAGGAAACCTGCCCATCTGTATATTGTTCTCCAACCCCTGTCCTTGTGGAAGTCTCTTAGTGTGGATTGGACTCCATGGGTGCAGCAGGTACAGGGCTGGCTTCCTCCATGGCATCATCACTAGAGGAAAGTGCTGGGAAATAGGAAGTAATGCTGCTATCCTGGTCAGCATGTCCTTCCACTCTGTCCCTCCAACATGAGAAATTACTTCGAGGACTAGAGATCAGGGCAGCAGTCAGTGGGGGTGGCCATGGGAGCAGAGCATCTACAGAGCTGCCTTGGGAGCTGGGGGAACTGAAGGGAAGCTGACTCACCATCCCAGATTCTCCTGTCTTTCCATGCAGCTTTTCAAACAGCTCCCTGCGTGCATCTTGGAACCGGCTGTCGAGGGCTGGGGAGAGGTTTCCAACCAAGCAGAGGATCATATAGATCTGTAGGACACTGGGGAAAAGACACAAAGCAGCACATTTATAGGGACTAATATATAAGGATCACTTCAGCCAGTACTAAATGCATCCATATCTTAAACTGTGGCAGCTGTTTAACTGCAAACAGCAATATCACTTAACAGCTGAAGACAAGGAGTGATTAACAGTACTTCTGTCTGGAACTGCAGGAAGAATTTAGTTTGGCAGAATATAATTGCCTGAGCTGGAACTGGGCCAGGAAACAGGTCAAAGCTTGCAGAAAGTGCCATAGGATCTTTAATGACTACAAGTGGGAAGAGCCTTGCTCGGTCACCCACTGAGCTTCTGCAGTGCCTCAGTGTTTCCTTGGCCATCTCCTATCTGAACACTTACTAAGTCCATTCGGGTTTAGTTTGATACCTGAAGCTATCACAGCCTCCTCAAGGCACAATGGCTACAGTATCAGACATCAGTTCCTACCTCCCCTTCTGCCATTTTCCAATAATCCGCGACATGCCTTTCAAATAATCCATGTCATGCACTACGATTGGCTGGGAGATGTTCAGCTGCACAGGATGGAAGGCTGCCTGGAGGCATGACAGCCAATCAATCGCGGGTGCCTTTTCCTAAAGGTAAAGCCAAACAGAAATGCTGAAATGTGACTTCCCAGCCTATCCCCAGGACTGAATGGGGAAAATAGGAATGTCTCCAGGGAGATTGAAGTGCTCGCACATGATGGCATATATCACATTGGTAGATGTGCACAATGCCCCTGTGCCATGTACATTGGCCAAACCAGACAGTATCTACTCAAAAGAATAAATGGACACAAATCAGACATCAAGAACTGTAACTTCAAAACCAGTAGGAGAGCACTTCAATCTCCCTGGACACTCAATAACAGCCTGTGGCCATTCTTCGAACAGTGGCCATTCTTCAACAAAAAAACTTCAAAAACAGACTTCAACGAGAAACTGCAGAACTGGAATTAATTTGCAAACTTGACTATCAAATTAGGCCTGAATAAAAATTTTCCCTCTGTTGATACTCACACTTTCTTGTCAACTATTAGGAATGGGCCACATCCACCCTAATTGAATTGGCCTCATTAGCACTGATCCCCCACTTGGTAAGGCAACTCCCATCTTTTCATTTGCTGTATATTTATACCTGCTTACTGTATTTCTTACTCCATGCATCTGATGAAGTGGGTCATAGCCCATGAAAGCTTATGCCCAAATAAATTTGCTAGTCTCTAAGATGCCACAAGGACTCCTCATTGTTTTTACTGATACAGTCTAACACGGCTACCCCTCTGAAACTGACAATTCAGTGGCAGAGGAGACTCTAGGAGGCAGGAGAGTGGCAATTTCTGCCGGGCTCCTGCAAGGGGCTCCACACATCCTCTCTCATTTGGAAGTTCAAGACACACACCTGCAGCTCCCTGATAGTGGTGTGATAGAACAGCATCCCTCTCTCCCGCCGTTTCTGCAGTGGGGTGACCTCCTTCTGGAGGTTGGAGATGAAGGACAAGGCGAAGGAAATGAAGGTGGAGGTAACATTCTGTGGCCCTCCCAACAGTGTCCCCAGCTTCATCAGGTATGAGAAATACACACGGACAACCTGTGATTTAAAACCCATCACCAGTAGAAGAGCTATGAGTTGGGATCTGAGCCATCCCACCCGCCCAGCCATTCACCTGGATCATCCCACACAACCCTCAATCTTTCAGGGGTTGCTCCCCACCATCTCACCAACACAAACCACGCCTTTCATCCCAATGTTCCTGTGTATCTGCCTGGAGCAAGGTTTGTGAATAGGGCTGTTGGATCTGTGAACAAAACTGAATTATCAATGAGAAATAATAGCTTATAGTTCCCTCACACTTTACAAATGGTTTAAATATAGGGATCATTTTAGCACTGAAATGCAGCTACTTTTGGGGTGGGAGGAGGCAGCTGTTTAATTGCACGAAGCAGTAGTGAACAACAGTGAACAGTGTGATGATGTCTTCCCTGGTGCCAGCTCAGGACAGGGCTGCAGGCTAATTCAGTCTATTATGTTAATAGAAATCAAAGCAGTGTCAAAGGTATTGTAGTGTAATCAGGCCAATTCATTTGTGAACACACAAAGGAAATGTTAGTGGTATTGTCTTTGCTTATCTATAACCTGTTGATTGCTATCACATTACATTATGTATAGCTCTGTAACTAGATAACCCTAGATCAAAAGTGTTAGTGTTAAAATGAGAATGTACTTGATGTGTAAACTTCACGAAAACTAATGAAGGATTGTTATTTGCTATTACATTACCTTTCACATTATGTATATCCCTGTAATTAAATTACCCATCAAACGTGATTGGAGCCTTGGAAATGTAAATGAAGAAGAGTGCTAATTTCAAAGCAAGGGCCATTGTATCTGATAATGGAAATTCACTGGCCCAGGTGGGTGAAGACATGCAGATGTCACTAAACTGGAAGGAGTGGTAGATATGCTGGAGGGTAGGGATAGGATACAGAGGGACCTAGACAAATTAGAGGATTGAGCCAAAAGAAATCTGATGAGGTTCAACAAGGACAAGTGCAGAGTCCTGCACTTAGGACGGAAGAATCCCATGCACTGCTACAGACTAGGGACCGAATGGCTAGGCAGCAGTTCTGCAGAAAAGGACCCAGGGGTTACAGTGGATGGGAAGCGGGATCTGAGTCAACAGTGTGCCCTTGTTGCCAAGAAGGCTAACGGCATTTTGGGCTGTATAAGTAGGGGCATTGCCAGCAATCAATGGACAAGATCATTCCCCTTTATTCGGCATTGGTGAGGCCTCTTCTGGAGTTCTGTGTCCAGTTTTGGGCCCCACACTACAAGAAGGATGTGGAAAAATTGGAAAGAGTCCAGCAGAGGCAACAAAAATGATTAGGGGGCTGGAGCACATGACTTATGAGGAGAGGTTAAGGGAACTGGGATTGTATAGTCTGCAGAAGAGAAGAATGAAGAGGGATTTGATAGCTGCTTTCAACTACTTGAAAGGGAGTTCCAAAACGGATGGATCTAGACTGTTCTCAATGGTAGCAGATGACAGAACAAGGAGTAATGGTCTCAAGTTGCAGTGGGGGAGGTTTAGGTTGGATATTAGGAAAAACTTTTTCACTAGGCGGGTGGTGAAGCACTGGAATGGATTACCTAGGGAGGTGGTGGAATCTCCTTCCTTATTGGTTTTTAAGGCCAGGCTTGACAAAGCCCTGGCTGGGATGATTTAGTTGGGTATTGGTCCTGCTTTGAGCAGGGGGTTGGACTAGATGACTTTCTGAGGTCCCTTCCAACCCTCATATTCTATGATTCTATGATTCAGATTGTCTTCTGTGAGCAGAAACTATGAATACCGATTCAAAGGAATAATCGTCATCTCTGACTGTTTGGACTTTTGGATATTCTATGATTCTATGACTTTTAGAGGGAAGATGCCAAATGCAAAGTGACGATCCCCAGAAACATCTGGGTTCCCTGAAAAGACTTTTGGGCAACTAGCAGTTTATTATATCAACTGCTATCGTTTTGGACTTAACCTTTTATCACTAAGTTTAGTTTGTCTGGGTGGCAAGATAGACTGGAGAGGCTATGACTCCATGGTAAGGATGATGTAGTGATCCAGGAGTGCACATTTGTTACTGGCTTGGTGAAATCTAATTATAGAATACACCACCAGTTTGGGGTATGTACCTTGTTTTCTGACAGTTCTGAGCCAATCCAGAGAGTGAGACAAACAGAAAGGAAATTTTGGACAGAGATAGCAGACCAGACTCCTGGTTGTACTTGGATTATCAGGGGATCTTAAACATCCATGGTGGGAAGACAGAACTTTGGTATTTCAGATCTCTTCTGAAAGACCCACAGTCAGTAAATTGCAGCCAATTCAGCTGATCCAGTTCAGAAAGATGAAGAAGACGAGATGACTAAATGGAATTGGATTTTCTGGACTGAATTCAAAGGTGATTCCAAGGGCTCTCATCCACACTAGAATGAAATGTGTTACATTTTAACTAACAGGTTATAAAGTCCTACTATAATCAGGACAAGTTTTTTGTACACCACGTTCCCCTTGACAAGCTAACACATTAAAAAAATGCAACATGCCCTTCCTACATCAGGACTTAAAAACCTGTTAGCTAAAAATATTCCAACCCCCCATCCTGTCCTAGTGTGGACAAGCCCTGGAATAGCCCCATGATCTCATCAGACACTGATGATCACCACTCACAAACCAATCCAAATCAGGGGACATTTCAAAGTAGATCGCTGAACCCAGTAGGCCTCTTATAGGGTACCTCAGGATAATTTGCTTTTTCATTGTAGTCACTCTCTGGTGGCATCTCAAACTCAGGATGGTCAATCTGAGGAAAGGAAAAACACTTAGTTAATGCCAGAAACACTAGAGATGGGGAAATAATTTATTCAATGACTTTTGTTTCTTTATCTGTTCAATAATTTGTCTGCAAGCAGCTTATGATTGTCATAAACTGATTTTATTATTGAGAAGTGTCCCCCAAACAGTTCTAGGCTTAATTTTTGGTCTCCAGCTCATTTGCAAGAAGTTTGCTGTGAGTATTTGACATTTAAATTCAAGCTACATTGGTTAGTCTTCACTGGATACAGAAGAAAGTAGCAGGAGGGGGAAGGATAACTTAGTGGTTTGAACATTGGCCTGCTAAGCCCAGCATTGTGAGTTCAATCCTTGAGGGGGCCACTTAGGGATCAGGGACAAAATCAGTACTTGGTCCTGTCTAGTGAAGGCAGGGGGCTAGACTTGATGACATTTCAGGGTCCCTTCCAGCTCTATGAGATAGGTAGATCTCTATTATTATTAGGGCTGTCAATTAATCACAGTTAATTCACATGATTAACTCAAAAACTTAATTGTGATAAAAAATTAATCACAATTAATCACAGTTTTAATTGCACTGTTAAACAATAGAATGCCAATTGAAATTTATTAAATATTTTGGATGCTTTTCTACACTTTCAATTACAGGGAAACCCCGCTATAACACGCCCCGCGATAAGGCGAATTCGGATATAACGCAATCATAAGGTGGCTCTCGCCACCCCAAGCACGCAAACCCCCCCCCCCCCCAAAAAACAAAAAAAAACCACCGGCCGGAGCGCCGCTGAAGCACAAAACAAACAAACAAACAAAAAAACCCAGCTGGAGCACCGCCCAAGAAAAACAAAAAACTAAAAAAGGAACGTGCCTTCCCCACTGCATCTTCCCCCCCTACCCCTGTTTCTCCTTTTGGCGGGAAGAGCCATTCTCCTCCCCAGCTGCTCTTCACTCTTCCTCTGTCCCTTGCACATCTCCCCTGCTCTCTGCCCAAGAGAAATGGACCGGCTTGAAACTGACCCCGCTATACCACGACCCCGCATTTATTGCGATCGAATTTTTTGAACCCCAATCATCACGTTATAGCGGGGTTTCACTGTATATTGATTTCAATTACAACACAGAATACAAAGTGTACAGGTTCACTTTATATTATTTTGATTACAAATATTTGCACTGTAAAAATGATAAACAAAAGAAATAATATTTTTCAGTTCACCTTATACAAGTACAAGGTGTACAAGTACGTAGTTCAATCTCTTTATCGTGAAAGCGCAACTTACAAATGTAGATTTTTTTGTTACATAACTGCACTCAAAAACAAAACAATGTAAAACTTTAGAGCCTACAAGTCTACTCAGTCCTACTTCTTCTTCAGCCACTAGCTAAGACAAACAAGTTTGTTTATATTTACAGGAGACAGTACTGCCCACTTCTTATTTACAACCTCACCTGAAAGTGAGAACAGACATTCGCATGGCACTTTTGAAGCCAGCATTCCATCGTATTTACATGACAGATATGCTAAACATTCGTATGCCCCTTCATGCTTTGGCCACCATTTCAGAGGACATGCTTCCATGCTGATGGCACTCATTAAAAAAAATAATGCGTTAATTAAATTTGTGACTGAACTCCTTGCGGGAGAATTGTATGTCCCCTGCTCTGTGTTTTTACCAGCATTCTGCTATATATTTCATGTTATAGCAGTCTCAGATGATGACCCAGCATGTTGTTTGTTTTAAGAACATTTTCACTGCAGATTTGACACAATGCAAAGAAGGTACCAATGTGAGATTTCTAAAAATAGCTACAGCACTCGACCGAAGGTTTAAGAATCTTAAGTGCCTTCCAAAAATCTGAGAGGGATGAAGTGTGGAGCATGCTTTCAGAAGTCTTAAAAGAGCAACACTCTGATGCAGAAAATATAGAACCCAAACCACCAAAAAAGAAAATAAACCTTCTGCTGGTAGCATCTGACTCAGATGATGAAAATGAACATCTGTTGGTCTGCACTGCATTGGATTGTTATCGAGCAGAACTCATTATCAGTATGGACGCATGTCCCCTGGAATGGTGGTTGAAGCATGAAGGGACATATGAATCTTTAGCACATCTGGCACATAAATATCTTGCAACACTGGCTACAATAGTGCCCTTTGAATGTCTGTTCTCACTTTCCGGTGAACAAGAAGTGTGCAGCATTATCTCCTGCAAATGAAAACAAACTTGTTTGTCTGAGCGATTGGCTGAACAAGAAGTAGAACTGAGTGGACTTGTAGGCACTAAAGTTTTACATTGTTTTATTTTTGAATGCAGTTATTTTTTGTACATCAAATACTACATTTGTAAGTTTAACTTTTATGATAAAGAGATTGCACTACAGTACTTATATTAAGTGAATTGAAAAATACTTTCTTTTCTTTTTACAGTGCAAAAATTTATAATAAAAAAAATATAAAGTGAGCACTGTATACTTTGTATTCTGTGTTGTAATTTAAATCAATATATTTGAAAATGTGGAAAACATCCAAAAATATTTATATAAATAGTATTCTATTATTGTTTAACAGCACAATTAATCATGCAATTAATTTTTTTAATAGTATGATTAATCATGATTCCTTTTTTTAATCGCTTGACAGCCCTAATTATTATTATTACATATAATACATAACAACAACAACGTATGAATTTTTATTTAAGTGATGCCAAGAGACCCCATTTGAGACCAGGGCCCCATTGTGCTATGCACATAACAAGAGCCAGTCCCTTCCAAGACAGCTTACTATCTAACTAGACAAGGGCAGATAAAGGGTGGGAGAAAGGAAAATAACTTTATCTGCATGTGCTCACCCTAACCCACTCCCCATATGCTCAATTTCCAGAAATGAATGATAAAGATTATGTTATTGTTTAAAAAAGTAATTACAGAATTAAGAAATGAGTGGAAAATGTAAGAAAATGAACTGATATAAAATAGCATCTGGTCTCCAGTCTCTGACAGACAAAGGCTTTAAAATATCCACAACATACCTCATTATGTAATATTATAAAACTGGAGCATGGAGGACTCCTAGGCCTCCCAGCTCACGAGGATTGATGACCAAAACAATTTGGCCCTTACGTAGCTGGTGTTGGTTCAGTTCATGGAAGTGCCTAATCCTCTTCTAGTCTCCCTGATCTAGTAACATCAATGACATCCTGCAGCAGGGAGTTCCATGGGTTAATTACATACTGCATGGCAAAACAGTTCTTCTTGTTTATTTTAATTGCATAGATTTGCAGAGATCTTTTTAAGGAGATAATATGTTTATAATACTCATAAGATATGTCCAATTTCCACTGCCTCTCCCAGTAGCTTAAGCAGTTATTTGATCCTAAAGGCCCACAGGTACTGCCCTGACTTTGTCCTTTCCGACTGCCATCTCCTGCTGATCCTCTCACCTGGATGATATTGGTGCTGGGGTCAGAAGAGTTGGGTCCCACATATGCTCTGAAGAAGGGGAAAGTGTTGTATTTGCCCATGAGTGTTTGCAGGGTCTGGTTAAAATCAGTCTGTTTCTCGGGGCCTGTGACGTTCCAGCCACCAACCTGAGGAAAAAGAGTGACAAACAGAGAGAACTTACTGATTACCATTGGTGGAAAGAGAAATGGGAACAGCTGCCAGATACTGATTTCCAAATTTCTCTCCACCTACCCACCCCCATGGAACATGATCACAGAATGTCAGGGTTGGAAGGAACCTCAGGAGGTCATCTAGTCCAACCTACTGCTCAAAGCAGAACCAATCCCCAAATGGCCCCCTGAAGAATTGAGCTTACAACCCTGGTTTTAGCAGGTCAATGCTCAAACCACTGAGCTTTCTCCCCCCATGAATATGACAACCAAGCTTCAGGATCAGTACAAATAATTAAGAAGACTGGGAAGAACCCATGAAAATCTTCACACTCGCTGTGTGACCCTAAAGTGACCCTGTCACTTTATCTTTATGGAATGACATAAAATTGCTATACAGGGCAGAGGAGGGCAAGAGGATGAGAGGAAGTCACTTGAGGTCCACAGGTGACATAAGAAGGTAGAGGGGGATGAAAGGAAAGTGTCTACACTTCACTGTGACCCTCAAGCAGGGCAGTTAGGGCTCATTTTTCATACTTGGGGATTTAGGTGCATTCCTTGGGCCCAAAAATTCCATCTGTTTTGGAGGGAGTTTCCTATCTTGCAGACTGGATCTTATGAATTACATGAGTTCCTGTTAAGAAAAATATCCCTGCCTGCAGGATGGGAGGAATTCTAAAACTGCAAGGCTGCACGTGCCTGAATGGACATTAAGGTATACTAAATACATATTCAGGGCCTGAAATCAGGCAGCCAAATATGAGCGTTGAGCCCAACATATCTATTAGGGAAATGCTGTTTGTGCCATGGAGTCTCGTCAGTTATAAATTAGGCTGTGACTCCTCATTTACAAATTATGCTCGTTCCATGGGCAGAAGCCATCAACTTGCCATCACTGACACCTTAGTCACCAATGACCTGGTGCTGGCAAGTGCAATAATGAAGGAGCAAATAATGAAGCAGATTATTATTTTTCTCCCTATTGTTTTCTATCCTTTTCCTGGTAGAACTGTTTTCTGAAGTGTAAGGGTATACATATGCTCAGAAATAGTATTGTGTGAACAATGATCACCTGATTTATAAGCTCCTTCAAGGGCTGAGCCCCTTCTGCTTCTATCTGTTGGGTATCCATGCAGGAGTGGTAGAACTGGATGGCTTTTTCCTTGGCTGAACTTCCAACCCTGAGCTGTGGAACCTCTGAGAAAAGGAAAGCACACAAAACATTAACGGGCCAAAAATTAAAGAAGACCAAGAAACAGCATCAGGTGAGGAGGTGGGGTTGGTAAGAGGTAATGTGCATCCTGAAGCAGGAACTACAGCTTGTTTGACAATCCTTGATGAAATGTAGCATACTGAAGCTGCGATAGATAAACGCCATGGTCACCAGTGCAGATCAAATCTGGATCTTCCACACTAAAAGGTACAACCCACAATCACCTAAACCAAAATAGTAGCTTTAGCAGTGAGCAAGGAGGTTTCTGCTATAATTTCTAGGGGCCCAGAGAGTAACGAGAGACATGATCACATCCAGACTCTAGGAGACAGAGGGATACAGTCACAAGTCAGCACTGGAGAATCCCAAGAGAGCTTTATTTTCTCATCTAGGATGGTTATAGCTCTGGTGGCAGTGACAGGGAGATAACATGGGGGTGGTTGTGTGTCAGTGCATGGTTGATTATATTGCTGCCTGATTGATGTGGCTATTTCCACAGTGGTGATGGTGTGAGATGGCAGGAAAATGATTTGGACTTAAGGGGCTGAAGTGAGAGACCATGTGGTTGTTACTCTGGCTATGGTGACTGAAATGGTTTGGTCATTTTTTGGGGAAGTTTGTAGTGATGCATGTTGGGGGTTGTAGTGACAGGGGGATGGTGTTATTCCCATTGGTGTGGTCCCATACTGGTGCATGCTGGGATTCATGGTTGTGGTTGCAGTGACAGAGAGGTGACAGGGGTTGGGTTTGGTCCCTGTTGGGAGTGGCTGCACTGTTGTATATTAGTAATCAGAGCTCTGACTGAAGAGCATGCTGGCAGTACATACACCATCCATCTCCCCTCCCTACCTAAGAGCCTCTTCAGGATCAGCTGGTTTTCTTCCAGCAGGACATCAAACACATTTGATGACTCCATAGTCCCCGTGCGCAAGTGGTTGGCTTCCCAGTTGCCACAGGCGTAGCCATAAAAATCCTCACAGGGGTCTATGGTGGCATTTCTCACCTCCAGGAGTCTGGCCAGGAGCGTGAGACACTCCTCGGTGTCACAAGGTTCTGAGCAAGAAGCAAAGACAGGAGCCATCATTAGCAGGGTGAAGGAAACTGTATGAAAATATAGGGGAGAGGTTATTTTGAAGTTTTATTTGTGGTAAAAATTCTATGCTTTTGGCACAGTGTTGGATTCTTTGAAAAATTATTGCTGAACAGAGGATAAAGTGTATCCTATGTTTGACTTTATGGATGGATGTCAATAAGTACCAATTAAGGGAAGCCATTAAAATAAAGGATGAATGGTCACCCCAGGGAGAAGGTCCCATCTTGGCACAACCCAAACGGCCACAAAGCTGATTATCAACAAACTTCTCCTCCTATTTTCATCTTCTTACCACATTCACTGTGTGTTTGGCCAAGTAATGACCCCAAGGGAATATGATAACCACTACAAGGTTAGGAAGGGTGTAAACACCAGAAAGGAAGAGAAGGGCATAGCTAGGGGAAAAGAGCTAAACCTGAACAATGATATTTCAGGAAGCATTTTTCAAAAGTGACATCTGTCAGACCTTTTCTACAAAGGAAAGTTGCACCAGTCCAACTTATGTTGATTTAAAAACTGATTTAATTAAGCCTGTGTAAACTCCTGGGTAGACACTCTTATTTTGTTTTGAGAGTGGTTTGTATTGGTTTCCAGTTAAGTCTGTTTTTTGCTGAAATAAGCCACTCTTCAGTCAAAATAATAATACATCTTTAGTTAAACCCTTGGAAGTTTGTGTCTAGACAAGGCCATAGGCTGCGGCTTAATGTCTCAAGGTGTCTCAAGGTGAAGGGTGGAAGGGCCATTGTCTGAGACAGAAAACTGGCCTAAGTAAAGTGATGTATAATATACAAGTAGGGCTCAGAACTTCACTGTTTGTTATGATGTATGTGGGAAAAGGTGGAGATCTGAACTAATATAGCCTTTCTGTCTCTAACTTCTAGGGGTTTATAGTGAGGGGCTCCCCAACCCGCACAAATGGGGAAAGGACAGGAGAGGAGTTAAAGGGAAATGCCTGCTAAGGGGAAAATAAGTAAACTGGGGAAGAGGATGTGTATGACTTGGCCTCTTCATATTTATAGATCTTTATAGCAGAGATCTGTCTAGTGGTTAGAAAAGTGGACTGCTTGTGGATCTGGATTCCTGGGCTCTATTTCCAGCTCTGCCACTGACAGGAACTCTCTAATTGTCTTATTAATACAAGGATTCCATTGGTTGGACCCGTGAAAACTAGGACGGGCCTATGAATTCAGGGATGGAAAGGAGGGGCAATTCCAAGCCCCAGCCCCAAATTCTAGACTTATCCACATTTCTGCTGGGTCACCTACAGACAGACCAATACTGCTCAGGGATACAGAAGCTGTGAGTTAGAGGGAGGGGATGAGAGTACTGTAATACAATAGCTTTTAGAAAGTGCAGTGCTGCTCTTCATGGAAGCTGGGCCAGGCCACACTAGATTGGCAGGAAGCTTGGGAGTGAGGCGGTCTCCACATAGCAGGGAAGGCTTCGAGAGGGGTAGGGCAATATCTCTTTATTAGAATTTATTTACTTCAGACATTTATGTTTTCCTAAGACTTAGGAATCTTCCAGGGCTTGGGCCTCATATAGATGCTCAGCCCAAAAGGCAATGAAGGGAGAGGAGAGAGAGGAAGGGGTCTCACTGGTGGGTCGGGTGCGAGGGAAGGGAGAAAGACTGTCATGTCTTGTACCCAGGCCCTGGTGTAGGATGGTGTAGGCAAGAAGCAATGCAAACCCAAGGACAGTACTGAGCGTGAGAGCACACAGGAGCAGGCTCTTCCCCCGAAGACATCTTCCTTTCTTTGCAGCCTCTCTTGGATCCTCCTCACAGGGCTGAAAAGGGGGAGTTAGGAAAAGAGAGGCGATGAAGAGAGAAACATTCCTTTTAAAGTTACGCCAGGTCACATGCCCTCCCAGCTCCACCCGTCTACCAGTATTGATACAGGAGGGCTGGTAACCAGAGACATTAGTAATTGTACCAGTTCCCCAGCTGCTTCTATCTATGCCTTGCAGAACCCTCAACAGCAGTTTCTGCACCTCTTCCTCACCAGCTGCAGCGATCCTTCCCTTTCTTTCCATTTAGCTGAGCTCCCAACTCCTCCCCAAAAATCATGGCACTAATATGCTGCCATCCCATTGTTCATTCTGCTTGTGTGTTACCCCCTTGCCCCCACCCTGTGTCTCTCCGGTCTGTTCAGACTGTAAGCTCTTTTTGGCAGGGACCATCTGCTGCTCTGTGTTTGTACAGCACAATGGGGGCCCAATTTTGGTTGGCCTTGGGCACTACTGCCATAAACATGATTAATAATAAACAATAATAATAATAAAAGCAGAGAAAAGATAAGAACAGAAAACCCAGGCAGGGAAGGAGGAATGTGGAGATGGTATAGAAAAAGAAGGATGCATCGGTGCAGGAGACAAAGCTTTCTCAGGAGCTGATTTGAGAGTGTGGAATGGACTCCTCCAGAAACTAAGGACCATCCCAAACCTCACCACCTTCTGCTTCAAGTGCAAGGTGCACTTATTCAGCCTGCCTTCTTTACCATAAACACAGAGCAATAAGTATATTTAAGCAACAACAACGACAATACAAAACTAAACAAAAAATTCTACCAAACTGAACACTCTCGTGCAACACTCTTCTCCCCATGGGAGAGTATGAGAGAACTAACCAGACATGACAGACGTTAGTCACGCTGCTTAATGCACTACTGGAAGGTGCTTATACATCTGCTGGAAGCTGCTCACACACTACAGTGATGAGCGTGATATAAGATCCTATACAGAGCTGAATAGAATAGATGGAGAAGAACAAAAAGCAGTGTTATAGCCCCAGATCCACAAAGGTATTGAGGCTTCTAACTTCCATTGATTTCAATGGAATTTAGGAACCTGCCTCAATATTTTTATGGATCTGGGCCATAATGCTTAGCACACCTAGTATTTTATATCCTCGAAAGGCAGCACAATCGTTAATGTGGGATTTTCAAAGACAGACATTCCAGTACGGTCCTGCTAATGAAGACAGGGGGTTGGACTCAATGACCTTTCGGGGTCCTTTCCAGTTCTATGAGATAGGTATATCTCCTTATATTATATTAATTATATTATATTATATTTTATATTAGGTGCCCAGTTCCCACTGGCTTTCAATGGGTGCATAACTGTGCCTTTGAAAATCTGCCCCCAACTAATTAAGGCAGGATTTGGAATAGGAGAAAGGAAATCAAATAGACAGAAGTTGGGCCTGCACATGTAGGGTAAAAAACATAGAAAGTGACCAGACAGAATACAACAAAGGGAGAAAAATGGTTTTCTTCCACCCTTTGATCCCACTGTGATGGTAACACACACTGGGTTTTACTCTGAAAGTGAAGACAGTCTCAGGGAAGGGGTGGAACGGGAGGGAGAATCTGCATGGCTTAAGAACAGAGAGGAGTGGGTACCCTTTTCTTCTGTGTGCAACTCCTTAACTCCCTCCAAAACCATCCCTTGTGCCCCCTCTTTGCCCCTGCAATATGTTTCCCTGTTTTTCAGGTTTGCAGCCTGATTACAAGGTGTTCAAAATCCTGGATTACCCTGGTCTTGTGCTCTTTGAAGGGTACCTATATCTCCTCCTCAAATGCTGAAAGTTGTGGTATAAGAAGACAGGAAGCAGCAAGATGTGACTTTTCATTTCCTGTGGAAGCTATGATTCAAAGTAGACTCTACACACACAGTGTATTAATATTTTCCTTGTTAAATAATGCCTCTGTTAAATAATAGTGATTAAAACAAAGAAGCAAGCAAGCAAACAAACAAAAACAGACATTTAGAGTGCTCCCTCCAAATGTACAATTCTGAACAATGCAAGGAAGCTGAGATGTTAGGGTCTGTGCAATAAGGGACATGACAAGAACAAATGTTCCTAAAACACTTCATATTTCCTAAATAATAGCCTTTGGATTTAGCTTATCTGTTTTTGATGTTGGATTTGAAGGAATGACATTCAACTTTTGAATAACAATGTCTTGGGTCTGCTCGGAAGGACACTGATCTCCTCCCTTAGTGCTGTGGGAAGAAGATACAGAATGGGGGAATGCCTCCTCTGCCTCTCATGGCTAGATACACATGGCCCAACACAAACTAACTATCCTTGACCGTGGCTCTGGGGGACTGTTGGGAGGAAGGGGTGCCACTGATCTACAGAATTTTTCAAATAGTCTGGCTTCAGTCTGGTCTCAGCTCAGGTAGGTCTGGATACTCAAAGGGATTTGGCAATGGGATATGGAGGCTTTTACATCTTGTTCCAATCTGGCCTGAAGTTGTGGGGAGCAAGACAGTTGGATGGTTTACACAAGACTGAGGAATGGGATATGGAGCCTATCATGTGCAGGTTGCCCCTCCCCACCTGGCCTCAGATAAGAGAAGAGTGAGTGAATAAACTGGCAGTATGGTTGGAGGAGATTGAGGAAGAGGATAGAGAGCCTTTTACCTCCAAGCCATCACTAGCTTCAATTCATGAAGGAGTGTGGAGTCTGAATGGTTTACAGGAGACCGAGGAGTGGGTCAGCATTTCTAGTGCTTCTCCATGTTGTGGGGACTGGATATTCCAGGGTAGGGGATGGACATGGGTGAATGGGGTATGAACCCTGTCATTTATAGGTTACATATGCTAATACAGATAGGATTGCCAGGCATCCGGTTTTCAACTAGAACGCCCAGTCGAAAAGGGACCCTGGCAGCTCCAGTCAGCACTGCTGACCGGGCCGTTAAAAGTCCGGTTGGCGGCGCAGCAGGGCTAAGGCAGGCTCCAGTGTCAACAAAAGCAGATCTCCCCAAAGCTCTGCTTATTTCATGAGCTCCTCACAGAATAAATGGCCAAATTCAAATTTTCTGTTTCAGTCTTTAAGGTTAGACACAGAATCAAGCCAAGTCAAGTAACCACCTGGGCAGATATGTGGCCCCCCAAAATAGGGTTTAATTAAAATATTTTTTTGTGAATAAATATATAAATAAATATATCATTGCTGATGACTTGTTTGTTTAGAAAAATTTCTAAACAAAAATGTTAAAATATCCAAAACTCTTAAAATGTTTGAATTTTTTATTTCAAAATAGTTAGAAATTTCCCAGTTTCTCTCTATTTTACTTACTTCCCAACTTTCTTCCCCTGAAAAAGGGGGATGGGAAAGGTAAAGAAGTTAGAGAAATAAGGGGGAAAAACCCACTATCTCTTATTTAAATTATTCACTACAAGAAATGTATGAAAATAAGTGTATATAGTGAGAGAAAATTCCCCCCCCCTCCCCATTTTTATACCCCGTTGCCTTTTTAAAAAACTGGGCAGGAGTAAAAATTGATATAAGTGGGAGGGGATCCAGAAATTGTAAACAATTTTTTTCAAAATTAATTTTCTTTTCCCTTTTTTTTTCAAAAATTGAAAACAATGTGAAAATTTTTTAACAAAACTGTTCATTTTCTTTTTAATTTTTTTGCTGAATCTTTGACCATAATTTCAACCAGTGCAGTGCTAGAAAACATCTTTGTCCGTCTCCATAGATGTCTAATCAGGAACTATGAAAATGTTAGTCTGGAGAATTAACCCTGGGAGAGAAGAAAGCAGAGCTTTTTCAGCAGTTGGCTCAAGAGATAGAATTCACTTCCCATGAAAAATAAGCTCAGAGCTCACAGCTCTTAGAGCAAAATATAAAACTTGCTTCTTCAGCTGAGCTTTCCCCACATCTGCAATAAAGGGGACGATAGAGGAGGAGAGGAAATTGCTGAAAAAAACAACCCAGAGTGTCTAAGGAAGAGGCTTTTGCCTTGTGGTGATGATAATTTTGCAAGGTGCTCAGATTCTGAAGTGCTGAATGTGGGAGAAACTCTTGGTGGTTGGAGGGAGGGGAGAGAGAGAAAGAGAGAGAGAATTGGCATCTTAAGCAAATATATATCTAGAGGTGAACAAAGCAAGGAGACAATTCTCTATGAATATTAGTATGAAGTGGAAAGTGTACTTCGACTCAACCATGTTCACAATCCTATTTGCTTTCCACGAATATTCAGGCACTCAAGTTTTACTATAACATCAATTCTTGTCAAATTTGCCATTTCAGCCCAAATGCTTGAATAGCACTGGAAGCTAATTTCTAACTGATTATTTGAGAGTAAAATACACAATTTGGAATTTACAGTGTGTAGGTTAATTACATAAGTCATCCACTCAGGGATGTGAACCATGTGACTTATAAACTAAGAGGACATGAACTGAGACTGTTACAGTTAGAGCTAGTAGCATTATTTGTTGCAAATAAATTCTCCAAATAATGTAGCCCTTTTTCTGTTTGTGACAGATTTCTGCCTATGCATTCCCTGGGCCTGGTTCTCCATTGTCATTAACATTTACACTTGTGCAAAATGAGCACAAAGCAGGTGTAAAACACTACCAAAGCAGAATGGTAGCATTTTACATCTAATTTGCACTCAGTTAGTACGGGTGTAAATGATGAAACAAAAGATGCAAGGCAGCGGAGAATCAGGGCTATTATTTGTAAGTATTCTCTAAATAACTTGAATGAATTATTTTCAGCCATTGGGTTGTTCACAAAATGTTCACTTTGATCATTTGCTATTCAGTGGGCCTGAAGTGTGACTTGCCATGGTAATCACATGCAGGGGTGGATGTAGTCTCCCAATTCAATGGGTGCACAATGCCTCCTCCTCCTTGCCCTGATGAGGGAGCACTGCCCACAAGCAGCAGCACCCTCCGCCTCAGCACTACAATCCTAATACTGTCACAAGGCAGATGGAAGGTGGGTGAAGTGGGTGGGTTGGAGAACAAGCCTGCCTCACATTCACCCCCCCAAGCAGTGGTTCTTGTCCCTTGGGGCTCTGCCCGACTCCCTAGAAAACCAATGGGATTGAAGCACACATTGAAAGTGAAGTACATACTAAAGTGCTTTGCTGAATAGAGATGGTTTGCTGAACCCTGGCCTGGAAGACTGAAAAGTGTGAAGCATAAAAACAGCCAATAAAAATTTAAAATAATGAATGACACCTACTCTTGTTCTCATGAGAATATGAGTATTTGTATGTAAAACAGCCATTCCCCAAATATACATGCCCATTTGCCTGAACAGAAAATAAAAATGGGTATGAACATGAACAAATGGAACAGCAATTCAGAATACAAACAAAGGCTTATGAACACTACCTTTTGCTGTATTCAACAGCTTTAATTATAACATAATAGATATTTTGAAAATCATGTTGATTAGTTACATAACTCATATGGTATTGTTTCTGTTCCATTTGGATCTTATATAGTTAACCAAATTAGCACTACTTGGCAAATGTACAATTGATTATAAATTTGCAGTTATGTTGATTAATTACATAAGACATCTAGTCAGGAAAGAGAAACAAAACCACATGACATATAATTAGCCAATACA
Organism: Trachemys scripta elegans; assembly: GCF_013100865.1. Taxonomy (NCBI): domain Eukaryota; kingdom Metazoa; phylum Chordata; order Testudines; family Emydidae; genus Trachemys; species Trachemys scripta. Next base: position 137,697,581 of record NC_048298.1, read on the forward strand.
ACGTGATTTTCAATTTGCAAATATTTCCAATTGAAGAATGATCTCCACACTAAAAAAAAAAAAGTTGAAAAAAATTGCAAATAATTCTGAATAAAGAGGGCATCTGGAATTCTGAAATTTGTGTGTGAACAATTTGTGGATACTATAAAAAAAAACCGCATCAGATACACTATTTGTTGCAAATTGTTCACTTAGGTCTCAGCATAACCTAAATATGGCCACCAGTGGGAACCGGTTTTCTAAAACCTTTAACTGTGGACAGCAATTCCAAGACAAAACTGCCCACTGGGATGACCCTGAACTGTAGCTGGTGGTTCTAACAGCAGTTACCAACTGGAATAGCGCAAAATGAGCCTCCCCCAGCAATTACTCATCTGACACAGAGATATGGAAAGAAAGACTCTTAGAGACAAATGTGGGCAAAGCAGGGGATACAGATACATATAGAGTCAGAAAACTCTGATATCTTGTCTCACCGGCAGCAGGGAGGGGAAGCCAGGAGTTATCTATGTGTACATTAGGCAAGTCTAAACAAAGTTGAAACTCAAACTTCGTAGATCCCCGTGCTGGAACCTGAACCCCTAGTGTTGGGCCCTGTGCAAGTTCTTTTGTACCCCAACTCTCAAGTGCAATTGAGTCCAGCTGTTCAACCCCCTGAGGGCACAGAGCAGGGTAAGAGTGAAAGAGAGACATAGAAAGGAAGGAAAAGAGAGGGAGCACAACTGAGTTAAATGATATGAGTAGGGAACTAGAATTCTTTCCCTACCTGCTGAGGAGTCCTTATGCTGTTCATTGTGGAGACTCTCCTGTTCCCTGTGTGGTTACTGCTGCTGCTGCTAGGTTGTTTATGCCCTACTCCTCCCCGAGGGCTGGTAAAGAACACAGTTCACATCACAGATAGTCTCTCCTTCCCACCTTGGCTGAGTGCTCGGAGGAGGAGGAGGAGATGGGAAAAAGGGCTTTGAAAAACACCCTTAAAGAAAACAGGAGGCAGAGAGAGAGAGAGAGATATGGATACATTTCTGCAGCTCCCCGCCCACCTTCTCCTTCTGACACCCCTTCCTCCCCTGACAGTGCATTTTTGCTTTCTACTTCCCTTTGGGAGAGCAAGGTTCTACCACAGTTTATCTATCTGTCTGAGTTACCCTGTGCACCTGCCCCCTCCCCACCATGCCAGGAACCCATATTGGTCACAAATATGTAATTCTTTCCCCGGCCAACTCACCACTTCTTCCTTCCTACCCCAGCTGCCCTGCTGTTCCCTGCACTCCACATGCCTGCTCTGATATTCAAACTGCCTGTTTGAACCTGCTGTTCTGGGCCCTGAGGCCTCTGTTAACCTCCAAGATAATGAGAGTTACAGAGTCTGGTGCTCCTCTTCCCCCAGAAGGTGCAAAAATCCAGGTGTGCTTCTCCTGCTGCTTCTACAACAGCACCAAAATCTATTTCCAGCAGGAACAGAAATGGAATTCTGATTCTCTTCCTTCTGCACCCAGAATCCATTCCAGGGTGGCAGGTACACCCCGTGTGCATTCCAGCTTGGTACAAAATAGCAACAGCCCACTTCCCTGAAGACCCTTCCTGGGAAGATTTAAGAGGCATGGTTCCTCCGCTTTGAGAAACCAGCTGGTGGTCCCTTGAAGGTTTCATGAGTGGAGTGGGAGTCTAGGTTACTTCCCCCAAGACCCGTAAAGCTCAGTGACAGGGAAGGACGGTGACAGAGGGGTGGTTGGGACCAGGAGCACTGCCAGCTTTTCTGCTGCCCTAGGTGGCGGAAGGTCCCGCCCCGAAATGCCACCCCCCCCCAGAGGTGGCGGAAGGTCCCGCCGCAGAAATACCGCTGCGGTCGCCGCCCCCCAAATTGCAGTGCCCTAGGCGACTGCCTAGGTCGCCTAATGGGTTGCGCCGGCCCTGGCTGGGACCTATTTGGAGGGTGAGAGTTTACAGAAAGGTTAGACCTGAGCAGGGGTCCAGTGCAGGGTCCTCCCTCACCACTCCACTCTGACAGACTCTCCAGATGAATGTGCCATTGTCTTCCCACACTGCTTTTGGGATGTACAAATAGGCTTGGATTCCAGTTCAGGCGTTCAGATATTTCCCAAGTATTAGCCCCCACCCCGCATCTAACAGTGAGGTTATTTGTGTATCCGTGAAGTGCACATGCAGATTCATAGTTTTATAATTATGAGATAAGGATATTGATCCCTTATGAAGCTGAAGTCAATTACTTATCCCCAGGTCCTTATACCTCTAGGTCACCCCAAGTCATACATCTCCATATCCATCTGATGGTTCTGAACAGCCAGGAACATGGAGTTCCCTCTAGAAGTTTTCTTTTTGTGCAGTGTTTTACCCTGTGTCACCCCCAGCTCAGGCTCCATTTTATAAATGTTCCTCGAATATGCAACTAGCTGTGTATGAGAAAATAGCTCTTGGGTCACCCCAAATCAAGTCTCTGAGACTGAGAGCATCATGTCCCAGGATGTTCAGAACCATTTGACAGACACAGGGACATATGACTTGTGTGACCTGAGAGATGTTATGTCAAACGACCAGTTACTTATTTAAATTAAGAGCCCCTGAACAATGAACCAGGATCCTGAATAAGGGGATGGGAATAGGTAACTCATTTCAGCCTCATGATTGCTTTATTTAGCACAGCCTCTGTCATCCCCTGAGCAGCATAAACTATTGTCCCCAACCAGTGTAGGGAGAATAACTGTGAAGTGATTTATATCATGTGAGGTACTGAGGTACTCAATTTGTCCTCAGACTGGCTGATAAGGCTCTCCTGACAGATGGCCTGGACCCTTATGCCCATGTCTTCACTTTGGCATGTGCTCTCTCAGACAACTGGCAAGATGAATTACAGCAGTATTTATATTCATATTCAAGCTCTTTATTTTGCCTTCAAGGCCCTACACAATTTAACTTCTACCTAATGCTCAGCTCATGATTATTTTTGCTCCCTGCCCCTTCCAAGCTGCATCTAGCTGATCCTTTCATGTCCCTGTGCCACACTTGTCTCTGTGCCTTTACCATGGGGCTCACACTCCCGTACTCTTCATCCAGAGGTCCCCCTTCCACCCTCTCCTCCTTCAAATCCCTTCTCAAAACATAGATCTTCCATGACACCTATAAGCATCTGTGAATAAACTGGCCAAATTTGTTCACTGCTATTTGCTCTCTGACTCTGTCCCTCTGTCACCCTTGCACCCATAGGTGCTGGAACTAGGGGTCCTGGGGGTGCTGCCGCACCCACTGGCTTGAAGTGGTTTCCATTATATACAGAGTTTACAGTTTGGCTAAATGAGGCTTGGTCTACACTACCCCCCTAATTCGAACTAAGGTACGCAACTTCAGCTACGTGAATAACGTAGCTGAAGTTCGAAGTACCTTAGTTCAAATTAGTTCGAACTTACCTTGGTCCACACGCGGCAGGCAGGCTCCCCCGTCGACTCCGCGGTACTCCTCTCGGCGAGCTGGAGTACCGCAGTCGACGGCGAGCACTTCCGGGTTCGACTTATCGCGTCCAGACTAGACGCGATAAGTCGAACCCAGAAGTTCGATTTCCAGCCGTCGAACTAGCGGGTAAGTGTAGCCAAGGCCTTACTCTCAGCACCCCCACTATACAAATTGTTCCAGCACCCCTGCTTACACCTGGTGGTGTTGACAGCAACAAGGGCTAGGTTCCATATCTAGAGGTTCCTGTTAATATTGCAAAACAGAAATGCCTCGAGCCCCCACCCAGAAATCTGGTAAAACTAAATACCACCCCTGGGCACCTCTAAGAGGCAATACTTCCCCTCTTGCAAACACGGAGTCTGTGAATAACAAAAGAAAACTTTTATTGCCAGGGAAAGGAGACCCAGCATTAATTTTGGAAAATACCATAATAATGATTCAAAAATATGCAAACTACAAGTGAACATCTGCCCCACAATATCTTGGGCAATGTCCTTTGCCTCAGTTTCTCACCGGGTAGAGTAAAAGCCTGACAGACAAATGTCCCTTTAACATGCTGCATCTCACTCACAGTCAGTTGTCCAAAGTCAGCAAAGTCCCAGAGGTCAGGGGTGCTTTCATGTGGGTTCAGCTCCCGCCCCTGAGGGGGGCATTGAGCAATGCCTTTTCTGCTGCTCGCTGCTACCACTGTTGTCTATGCTGCTGTCTGCCACCTCTGCATCTAACTGTGATGGTTCCTCAACCTAGCCCAGTTCTTAGCCATTTCACTGGGTAGTGGGGAACCTCACTGCTGCTGCTGCTGTACCCTTTGTGTTGTATTTCAGTGCAATACTGTCCCTACACAAGGTCTAAGGTTCAACGACCAGCGGTTCTCAAACTTTAGCAATCCGAGGACCCCCATTTTAATTTTAAAATTTTCACAAACCTCCTGATCAGCCCCAGGCCCCACCTCCCACTCCACCCCTGCTACTCCTCTTCCCTGCCTTTTTCCACCCCCCTCCCTACCAGTGCCTCCTGCATGCCACTGAACAGCTGTTCTCCGGAGTGCAGGAGGCACTAGGGGGAGGAGTTGATCAGTGGGGCCCACAAACCCCCTGAAGTGCCCTCACAGACCCCCAGGGGTCCAGAGACCCCAGTTTGAGAAATGCTGCCCTAGACCCCATCAGTGATTTTACCTCTTGTCATTAATTAGTAAGCAGAAACAAGGACTCTCCTTTGAGTCTGATCAACTCTGTCTTTAGACACTGAAGGAGAGTATCAACTGGTACAGACTTTTTAAACAATGTCACATCAGTAGCTAGGAACACCCATTCCAATCCTCTCTAACTTTCACTTGGATTTGGCATCACTACTCCCTATTTAATGAGTAAGGTAAGAGAGTGAGATTAAAGTGAGGGTGACCCCCTCAATTAGGGCATATTAAGTTCTGCTGCCCTTTCGTCATACAATCAGGATAATAACATTTCATTATCCCTGGGTCCAAGATTAAAGTGAATTTTAACCCAAAACAGCCAAAATTGATTACTTTGGCAAAGCAGGTCTCTCTGCTTTTCAGGTGTGTCTATGCAAATACAGTCTGCTTCTGAAGTCTCTTCCCCCAGTTCATCAATAGAGGATAGAAGAAAACGTATTCTGACTGTTTACATATCTAGCTAGCTATTTAAATGCTTCCTGTAACTGAGGTACCTGAGAGCCTCCTAAAACTAAGGAATGTACTCATAAAGTAATATTTACCTCTCCTCTCCAGTTAGCAGGGGCTGGGCTTTGTATGCTCTTTGAGGCACAGATCTTATTTCCATTTTTGTATGTAAAGTGCCTAGAATGATTTGGGCATGATACAATTTAAAATAAATTGGTTTGCTAAATAGGATCAATTCTCCTGCTATTCAGCAAACTAGATTCTGCTTTCCTGACCCAGAAATTTTGATGCTTGTTTAGGCCCTAACTATCTTTTAAAGAACATTTTATCTCCTTTCCTTGAAGTTCACCCACACCCTTGAAAAACAAAATGTTGATAAATACATTGGAAGCTCAGATGGAGGAATAGCTGCCAACAAAAACCATCTAAAAACACACACAGAGTAAAGGAAGCAGGGTCCAGCTTTCAGAGTTGCTGAACATTTACAACTTTGCAGGGCTCAAATTCAGCCAGAGGTGTCCAGAGTGGAGCTCTGGTAAATATTTTTAAACTCGTGGGGCAGAAGCCTTGAGCCCCAGCACCTTCAATAGGGCTAAAGCCCCAAGCCCAGTGTCTCTCAATGGGCTGAAGCCATGAGACCCAGTGCCACCCCACATGGGGCTAATGCCCTGAGACGCTCTGCTCCACAGGTGAAACCCAGAGCCCTGCTGAACCGCAGGGCAGAAACTTTTAGCCCCATTACTCCATCACTGGGCAGAAGCCCTGAGCTCCCCCAAGCCCAGGAGCTGAAGCCAAGAGCCCCAAATGTGCCCCCATCCCCGATGGGCCCTGGAGTTTTTATAGCATGTGTGTGTGGGGGTGGCCCTGGGAAATAATCTATGAGAATTTAAGCCCTGCAATTTTGATGGAAGTCCTTGGGAGCTGTTGCAGCTCAGACCCTCTGAAAATGAGGCCCCAAACACATTTGGTTTTAAAATTACTGTGAAATGTGAATTGGCCAGCAATCAACATTGGATAACATCAATGAGAGAATGAGACAGGAGTTAACCTGTTTAAGTGAATTTCTTAACTAGATGCTAGGCACTGATAGGCTTTTTTTAATGTATGCCCCACCAGTGGGAGAAATGTAATTCTATTATTATGACCCTGCTATGTATTCTCCATGGTACAGTATCTAGACCATTTTGGGTGAGTGTGAGCTGTTTCAGATCTCACAAGCTAAGGATAGGAAACCTTCATGGAGATCTAGGGTGCTTCAAGAAGTAGTGCCATTTCCTCAACAGAGACCACTCATCCCTCTGTCAGTGCTCACTGCAATGACCAGCATGGCACTAGAGGGTGCTGTGCTGTAGTGTATGGGTGGCTCAGTTCGGGGTGCTCTCTCCTCTGAGTCAGCACTGACCCCAGTGCCCCAGAATGGAGCTAGTGTGCCCTAGCATGGTACTGGATTGCAGGGAGAGTGATTAGTAATTCGATAGGAAGGTGCCACGAGTCATCTAGCTGTGATATAAAGCGACTCTTGGCCATTAAAGATTCAATGGCGTTTTTTCTCCAAGAGTAGGGGATGTTAAGCCCCGTGTCCTTGCCAAACTCCATGTATCTCTCTCAACTGTCCATATTTCCACTGGATATTGAACTCTTCTGCACTTCATCACCTATACTGTTGTGTAGTGTGACTGTGATGGAGGAGTGATGCCTGTACTGTCTAATAGCCTGCAAATAGCTTGGGATCCTTCAGGGGGAAAGGTGCTGTGTACGTGAAGTTGTTTTTGTTGCTAACTCATGAATTTCTTCGAAGACACCTTATCAGCTACTGAAAGAGCAGACAAAATGCTTTTCCCTAGAAACTTTCTTGTGTCACTGATGGAGGCAGAGGTGTCGGGGGGGACACCTCAGAACCCTTTATCAGCTGACTCATTTCTCATCTCTGAGCTCTGCAGAGGACAGCTCTGATCTCTTGAGGCCCGTAGTTGTGACAGGAGTTGTAGAAGTGGCAATACTGGCTTTCTTCCTCTTCCCTGTACAGAACTCTACTCTTACGTGGGCTTTGCATTCCTTTTCTCTCCCATCCCCTCCCTGGGCCCCCAGGATGCAGTGCAGGGCTGTCCTGCAAGCAAAATAAACTGTGTCACATGTTGTGTGAATTGTGCTAATATAATCCATGTCATAGAATGCTCTCTGCTCTGCTACAATGCTGTAGCCTGTCCATGTCAGGGGAAAGGATTGTGCCCATTGGCATGAGGGACTGGGTAGCAGAAATACAACAGTACTCTTCCAACCACACAAAACCATGAGTTTGCCATAAAAAACAGGAGGGTTTTTTGTTTGCTTGTTTGTTTTTAAATGTTGGTTTCTTTGTCTTCTGGTTCTGGAGCCTTTCGGGGTCACTAGGTTCACATTTTCAAACTTTTCTCTGCAACCATGAAAGCTAGAAACTTCCTTCTATTTTTATATGAAAGCTGAGATTTTCCAGTAATTGCTTGAATCTAGGAGCTGAGACATAGAGCAAAACATGAAACACTGTGAGAGCTGGCAAGAGTGCTGACCAGCCCATTGTCAGCTGGAGAAGGGAGGAGTGGGGAGAGCGAGGAGAGTCGGTGCACACAGACAGCATGAGGCTGTCACACTGTGGAGGCTGGGAGGGTGACCCTATGGGCAGGGTGAGTTCACCTCTCATCCATAGACTAGGAGTGAGGATGCCATTCAGGGCTTTTGTCACTCCATTCTGACCAGCCAATGGTTGGCAGAGCCCATCCGTGGCAGAAAGTGCTGATGGAGACTCAGTGACACACACAGGTGGCACCTTGCTTCTCACGTTATCTATACCTTTCCTCCCTCTTTATGTATGCTATCTCTTCTACTTTCATTCCTCCACTTGCTTCTTCATCGCCAACCATGAATGGGGACAGGAAACCTGTGAGGCTGCCCACGCTCAAATGGCAGGAAAGCTCAGCCACCAGGGCAGGGAAAAGGGGAAGGAAACTCTAGCATTCCAGCCAGGGAGGGATAATGGGATAGTCCAGCTCATAGCAGAAGAGGTGGCAGACAAGCCTACAATAGAACTAGGGCAGGGAGGGTGGAATAGTGTCATTTCTGTGGGCCCTTTGAAGAGAAGGAAATGGCCAATCCAGTCTGGAGCCAGAGCACACTTAGGCCAGGAAGCTGAGTTTGTATGAAAGAAGCAGAGGCTGGATCAGGGAGCCTGATATCCATGGAAAGGAGAGAAATCAAATTAAGGGTGAAAATGGAGAAGGGGCGGGGAGGAGATCATGGGAAGCCAGGAAAGAGGGGAAAGGACTGGAGGGTAATCCTGGATGGGGGGGGGGGGAACAGGAGGAATGGAAGAAGGAAAGTAATGCAGAGAGAAAAGAGCAGGAGATATGTGAGAGCCAGGAAGAGAACAGGGGTGGATAATCATGGGAAGGGAGGAAAAATCAGGGTATTCAGGGCCTCAGGAAAAGGAGGGCAGGAGAATAGAGAGGATTGGAGGTGAAAGCCAAGAGGCAGGAGATCAAAGGTTAGGTAGTAGGAGAAGGTGTTGGATAGAAATTGTAAAGCACCTACCTCTTCTTGTTATTGTCATTTTCCCTGGGCATAATTCCGCCTACCGAGAATGCCTTTCATCACTTTCTGAGAACTTTAATGCCTGGTTTTACTGCTGCATTGGGCAAGGTTTCTGAGAGCGAATCTGTCTTAATTATAACATCACTTCAGGCTAGATCTAGTGAGTTCTTGTTTGTGTATACGTGAGTTCACAAACGTGATAGTGAGTTTAAACTTTTTCCACAAAACGTTATAAGGACTCAAGCTAATCATAATACTTAGAGCTTGTATAGTGCTGTTTGTGTTCAGGTACTAATTATGAGATGCAGCTGCAAAAAGGCTAATACAGCAGTTCCCAAACTTTTGAGGGTTGCACCCCCTTAACCCCTTCCTGCCTCCCCCACCCTCCCCAAAGCAGGGGCCGAGAGCGGGGCCACGGCTCTGGGGGAGGTGGGACGCGGCCAGGGATAAGGGAATCTATGGGGGCTGGCACAGGCCCCACTGCTCCCCCCTGGATGTTCCTTCATGCCCCCCCTAGGGAGGCACACCCCACAGTTTGGGGACCTCTGGGCTAATAGTCTGGGGTGAATTAAAGGGAGTGTCATGGGTACGACACGGGCTGGTGAGGCCTCAGCTGGAATCCTGCATCCAGTTCTGGGTGCCACACTTTAGGAAAGATGTGAATAAATTGGAGAGAGTCCAGAGGAGAACAACAAAAATAATAGAAGATTTAGAAAACCTGGCCTATGGGGAAAGGTTAAAAAACTGGGCATGTTCAGTCTTAGAAAAGAAGACTGATGGGGGACCTGATATCAGTCTTCAAATGTCTTAAGGGTTGTTATAAAGATGATAGTGATCAGTTGTTCTCCATGTCCACTGAAGGTAGGACAAGAAGTAATGGGCTTAATATGCAGCAAGGAAGATTTAGGTTAGATATTAGGAAAAAACTTTTTAACTATAAGGATAGTGTGATGGGGCAAGGCCAGATGACTACAGTAAAGTAGTGAGGAACAGGTATGTTAGCCCCAGGCTAAACAAATCCCTGGTACCATGGTAACCAAATGGCAGTTGCTCCAGGTTAATCAAGACACCTGGGGCAAATTAAGATCCTCTAGAAGGCAGGAGAGACAGCTAGATTGATTGGGACACCTGAAGCCAATTAAGGACTGGCTGGAACTAGTTAAAAGCCTCTCAGTTAGTCAGTGTGGGGTGGGTGCCAGGAGCTATAGGAGGGAGCTGTGCTGTTGGAGGAATGAAGTAGTATGAATCCATATCAGGTGCAAGGAAGGAGGCCCTGAGGTAATTGTGAAGAAGATATTGAGTGGGGGCTGCTGTGGGAAAGTAGCCCAGGGAATTGTACATGTCCTATTTCCAAAAAGTCAGCTTTCATAGCTGCTAAGTTTAGGGTCCCTGGGCTGGAGCCTGGAGTAGAGGGTGGGCCTGGGCTCCCCTCCCTGATTAATCACTGATACTGGGAGACAACAGAGACTTTGTGAGGGAGGGTTGTTTCTCCTCACCTCCCTTGCTGGCTTATGATGAAAATGGCTCAGTAGACTGTGACCCTTGCCTCTAGAGAGAGAAGGGCTATGTGGAGGGTCACCGTGAGCCTCTGAGGCTAGCAAAAATCTGTCAGGAAATGCAGGACCCATGGAGTTAAGGACAGAACTTTGTCACAATAGTTGAACTCTGGAACAGGCTTCCAAAGGATCCCCATCACTGGAGGTTTTTAAGAACAGTTGGACAGACACCTGTCAGGGATGCTCTAGGTTTACTTGGCCCTGCCTCAGAGCATGGGGCTGGGCTTGATGACCTCTTGAGGTCCTTTTCAGCTCTACGTTTCTATTATGGCTATGATTCTATAAAATTCTGCCAACACTACTCTGGGGTGCTGCTTTCCTATTAAAAAAAGCAAACCTTGAATGACTTTTATTTTAGATTATGGGAAAACAAAACACGGTAGAACAAAAATAAGATCCCTGCAAAGGAGAGCACAGTGTATGTATCTCCCTTATAATAGGCTGGAATCACTCGAAATACAAAATGGATGCTGTTGTGTAATGCACATATTTCACAAATTTAAAGGTACATTACACAAACTAAAGACATCATGGTTTCAAGCTACACACACATACTTGTGATGTAAGTAAGAATAATTATCCTCATTTTACATATAGGGAAACTGAGGCAGAGAAGTGAATGACATGCCCAAGGCCAGCAAGTCAGTCATAAGACCTGCATTAGAACTCAGGAATCCTTCCTTGCAACCTCATTTTTAGTCCTCCAGAGTATACCATCTACCCAAATATATGCTAAAAATCGAGCTACCCACAGTCCTAAAAGGTAGTGTCTACTCTCCAGTTATTTTTTTACAATTACAGTTGCATCTGGCCAGAAGCCCCATGATGCCATTTACAGGGAGTCACTTTTCAGAGTAGAATTGTTTTCTTGAAACACTTGTTCCCTTGAAAAGATTTTTGAAAAATTAGTAAATGCACAGGAAGTTGAAAGCAGGACAAGAACAATATTTCTATAACTCCGGTATAACAAACTGGATTGAGACATTCTGAGAAATCATGCTGTAGGAAACAAAGGATATGCAGTATACAGGTGTAAATCTGGAATAACTCTGTTGAAGTCAAAGCAGATATGCTGGTGTCACTGAGAGGAGAACTGGGCCCAGAGATTCTGTCATTTGCAAAATAGGAACAATTGCATATACATACAGTGCAAGTGGAGATTCAACAACTGGATTTTTAAAATTTTTCTGGGTGCAGCAAAATTGTAGGGGAAAGTCACTCATTTGGGGCCCAATTCTGCAAGATGTTGACCACCTCCTGAGAGCTGTTGAGTGTTCCCAACTGCTATGGAAGTGCATGGGAATTGAGGGTGCTCACCAGCTCTCAGGATCAGCCAATGGAGGTGACCTACAAAATGACACCAATGTAACTGCTGGTCCATTTAAGAGCAAACTGAAAACCAGGCCTCAGTAGCATGTATCCTCACTTTAAAATGGAACCTCCACCCATTTAATTCCTTGTCAAACCTCCTATTGACTTTGGAAGGAGTTAGGGTCATACCCTTTGAATACTTCATCCAGGCTTGCTCTCTTCTTAGAAAAAGCAGATATAGTAGAAATAAAACAGGCTTGGAGAAGGGCAACAAAAATGAGAGATGTGTTTGCATGTGCATATGTATGCCGGGGGGATTTAAAGGAGTCAGGGTTAACAGATTAACAGCACAACAGTTTAATTTGGAAAGAACTTGACTAAGAGGAGTTTTGATAAAGTTAAAATATTAAAAAGAGCAAAAGAGTAAGACGCCACTGACAATGAAAAGAAGACACATTGAAAATGGGGAAAAGGAAATCAATTTTTAGTATAATATTCCTAAGGAACTCACAGTAGGAGAGGCAATTAATTTAGGAAGAATCAAAATTGATTTAAACATAGAAAGAACAGCACTTGCAGTTAAATTAGCTAGAATAACAATTACAAGGCCACCAGTTCTTATGCTTCTGGGCTGCTAGAGTTGTGATGCTGCAGACTGGGATATCTGGCCATGGTGAATAAAACTGCAATAGTCTTTGCTCTGAGAACCTGTGTCTTTTCTACTAATCACGATAAACACACAAAACACGTTGGCTTCCTGGAGTAGCCCTCTTTATCTTTAGAAACTACATCCCACCTTTCTCACTCTGTGCTTCCTCCAGCTGGCCTCACCAAACCCAGAAACGTCATATTTGCTAATGATATGTGTGACGCATGGCTAGAAAGGGTTAAACAGCTTGCAGGCTGGATGACCTAAAGCTCATCTTTAAAGTCATGTCAGAAAAGTATGCAAATTATAATTAGGGCCATTAATGCTAAATAGGCTAGAACTTTGAAATGCAAACCTATATTTTAGAAGTAATATTAATGGTGTGTATCTTAAATGCTACCCATAAACAGACAGTTCCTGTCTGTCATTATAACTATGGATTCAGAGATCAAAAGGGAATATTAACATTTGGATGTCTCTTGGGTAAAATTATGTCATTGTCTATATGTCTCTTTGAAGTTTGTGATAGATTGCCTAATGGATAAATTGCCCTATGTTAATTTGTGTAACTAATTACTGGTGGTATTTAGAAATCAAAAGGTTACATCAAAAGTCTATTGTTTAACCAGGACTGTGTGGTCAAGTGGATGCTAGAACACTGTCTAAAAAGACCCTTGGGTCCTGATCCTGTTAATCTCAGATCTGCTTAAGCTTCATTAGGGGAAGTTTAAGTCACAAGACTGAGGTCTCAATTATGCTGGTATGCCCTGAATATGATATTTGGACATTGGACTATAACCTATGAACTGAATTCTAAAGGAACTCTTTGAAACTATAAAGCTCACCATCTCTGCAATAAAATTATTTGAGCATAAGCTTTCGTGGGCTACAGCCCACTTCTTCAAAACCTTATTCTCAAATAAATTTGTTAGTCAATAAGGTGCCACAAGTACTCCTGTTCTTTTTGTGGATACAGACTAACACGGCTCCTACTCTGAAACCTGTCATCTCTGCTATGAATCTAAACCTCAGTGGATTGAACTCATGTCTGTATGTATATTGATCTTTTAACCATTCTCTCGCTCTTTTGGTTTTTAATAAATTTTAGTATAGTTAATAAGAATTGGTTGTAGCGTGTATTTGGGTAAGATCTGAAACATTCATTAACCTGGGAGGTAATGTGTCTGATCCTTTGGGATTGGTAGGACCCTTTCTTTTATTTGATGAAACAAGATTTTCAGAAATCATCATGTTTTGACTTGATGGAGGCCTGAGGTTGGGTCACTTTAAGGGATCTGTGTTGTTTGGACTTCTGAGTAACCAGTAGGATAATAAAGAAGCTGTTTCATGCTGGCTTGGTAAATCTAAGTATTGGAATATCCACCAGCTTTTTGGGGATTGTGTGCCCCATTCTTTGCAGTTCACCCTAATTGAGTGACCACAGCTGGCCCCCACTAGGACCCCGGTCACAGTATGGTACCCAGGCCTATAGGAATCTAATGGCTGCTGAGGGAATTTACCCATGATTAGAGTTGGTCAAAAATTCTCCATTAGAATTTTTTCTGTTTTAAAATGCTATTTTTGTCAAAATTGAAACTTCCAGTGGAAACATGTCAGTTTGGACAAAATTTCATTTTAATAAAATGTAAAAATGCTTTTACATGAAATGTTTTGACTTTTTAATTTAAAACAGTGTTTTGTATCAAAATTTATTTTATTTTGTTTTAAAAGTCAAAATTTGAACAAAACTTTTTGATTTTATTGAAATGAAACATTCTAGTTGTGTTCTGTGGAAAATTCTGATTTAGAATGAGAACAAATTTTAAAATTTTTCACAGAGCAAAAATTCTAGTCCCTGAGCAGTTCTACTAACCTAGGCTCCCATGATTCCAAGCAAAATGGTTTAGTCATATTCCATTCTGTAATCATACTGAACTACCCAGACTTCTTGACCTGGGGCTACAGCGAAACAGGGGACCAAGAGATGAAAAGCTCCATATCCCATCCCCTGGCTGTTCTGAGTCATCCAGTCCCCCCAGGAGCTTTGACTGTGATCTTAATTTTGTTTCTGGGAGACAAGCAGCAGGTGAGTCCCAAGATGAATGGACACAAACACAGCCATGGCGATCAACAGGCGGAAAATCCAGGAGCTCCAAAAGTAGAAGACACGGCGGTGGGATGGACCAACTGACAAATCCTCTGGGGAAACATAAAGGGGAACAGGAGTCAGCAGGACAAACCCAAGGGCCATCAGTTAGCATTCCATGCACACTAACACAGGATAAATATTTTCACTTTGAAAAGTCCATCTAAGAAAGCAGGGACAGGGTGGAAGCAAGAATAAACTAAGCCAAAACCGTCACTCCAAAACTAGAACCTTCACCCCAAATTTCAACTGCACCCATAATTCTTCTCACTCAACTCAAAATTTGCATCCAAAAATTCAGCCCTGGCAAACCTTCGGTCCCCAAACTCAGCCGTCACTCCTTTAAAACTCCCTCCTCCTCCTGGCGCTTCATACAAAGAACCTAAACCACAGGGTTTCCAGGGCTGTGAAGAGCAATATTAGAGCCATTCTCCCAATCACACAACTCCCCCACCCCCCAGCTCTCAGATCCCTTCCCCAAAGATTCCCCTCTCCCAGGCTTACTCTGCTACCCTAGAGTCCTCCCATAGAGTCATAGAGGACCACCAGATCATCTAGTCTGACCACTTGTAGATCACAGGCCACCAGCACCACTCAGCACCCACACACTAAATCCATAGGCTTTCTGACACTGGTGAGAGGCAGGAAGGAGAGGGACATGCCCCCCACAAGGGTTTACTATCCTGGTTATGTTCCCCTCTTTGTGGCTATCAGACTCAGGACCTCATTCTGACCTTCTCCCCCATTACCCTCCCCAAACCCGCTTTGCCTTGGACTGGGGATAATAAGGGGTTCCTCAACCACAGAGCTCTGGGGTGGGATCAAGACAAATCCTTGTCACACCTGTGTCTGAGCAGACCACCACCACGGCATTTGCATCAGCGTGGAGCTTCCTGTCCGACAGCCACGAGCTGCACTGAGAGATGTTGCGGTCTGCAGGGCCACAGAGTAGGCCATGGAGTGCCAATGAGTGGCCTGACACTGATGCTGGCATAGATGATGTCTCTAGAGGTGGTCCACAGCCCAGACTGCCACAGAGGATGGAGGAGGATGTGGTGCTCCAGCCCAGGCTGCACACAGTGCCCCACCTGCCCTGGAGAAATACCTCTACACGCCCCGCACAGGGGCCTTGGTCACCTACCAGGCGCACACCAGAGATATCTGCAGAAGAAAGGGCAAGGTTGGGGACAGGTACTGCAGACTGATATTGGCCCTGTGTCAGAGTAGGGAGCAGCTGCAGTGTTTTCTCCATGGGAAGTTAGAGATCAGGACTGGGAATTGAGCCCTGGTCTCCAACATCATGTGTCTCTAGGAGGCAGCCAACTCAGCCTCTAAGCTCTCCCAACACCTGCTGCAGCTGTAGGAGGACAGCAGGAGGCTAGAATTGCTAAATAAATCCTGATCTCCCATAAGGCAGCTCAGAGTGCCCAACTCTAGGTCCCCCAGGCCCATCTGCTTTGGCACTCCCAACCTCCATTGGCCCTGGCCAGGGAAAGCTAGAGACCTGGCACAGATGACCCAAATCTGTATCTTCTGCATGGCAGTGCAGAGCTCTAACTCATAGGAGGGAACAGACTCAGCCTCCACAGCAGCACTCGTGGTTCCTGGAGGGTGAGCAAGTTGGAAGGAGAATTGTCTCATGGCTGTCTGCACTAAACCATATGAGTTTAATAGCAAAGAATGGAGTTACCTGATCCTGAGCATATTACTCCAACATCCTGAGCATGACTGCAGGACTCCTGCCCCATCCCATGGTTCAGACACTGTGAGAGATATTGCTCAATACCACGGCAGAATGTGGCCTCCAGCCACACAGGACCAGAGCCTGGTCCAAAGCTGAACCATGGAGATTCCAATGCAGATCCACACCCCAGTTGTTTGCACACTACCGCAGAGTCGTGAGCATCCCAGTGCTTATCACACACTGTGCCCCAGGTACCTTCATGCAGCAACTCCAGCCGCCCAGCGCAGGGGTTGTTCCCACCTACCAGTCGCACACTAGAAATACCTATGGGAAGAGAAGCAATGAGAGGAGTCAATGTGCTCCTCTCCAAGGCCTGGTCCACACTAACCCCCCACTTCGAACTAAGATACGCAACTTTAGCTATGTGAATAACGTAGCTGAAGTCGAAGTCCAAACGTGGCAGGAGTGCTCCCCCGTCGACGGCGAGCACTCCTGGGATCGATCCCAGAAGATCGATTGCTTACTGCCGGACCCAGAGGTAAATATAGACCTACTCTAAGGGCTGAAATCTCACACTCTCCTATGTACCAGTGACCTATCAGTTTATACATAGGTGACCTGAACTAAAGTAGTTCTCAGGGCTGGCAGCCACATTTCCTCATTCCCTTACTGTCTGCTGCCACTATGTGATCACTTGGTGTCTTGCACTCCCATCCTTTTATGCTCACATACATCTCAAACTATTGCACCATGCTCCAGTGGCTAAGGCACAGAACTGGTGGTCAGGAGACCTCAGTTCCATTCCCATCAAGGTGTGATTTGGGGCAAATCACTTAACCACTCTGTGCATCTGGCAAATGGGATAATTATGTTTATCCACTACTGTAAAGTGTTTTGAAATTAAGTAAAAAATCTCTTGTATAAGTACATAATAGGGCTGTCGATTAATCGCAGTTAATTCACATGATTAACTCAAAAAAATTAATCGTGATTAATCACCGTTTTAATCACACGGTTAACAATAGAATACCAATTGAAATTTATTAAATATTTTGGATGTTTTTCTACATTTTCATATATATTGTATTCTGTGTTGTAATTGAAATCAAAGTGTATATTATTTTTATTATAAATATTTTCACTGTAAAAATGATAAAATAAATAATATTTTTCAATTCACCTCATACAAGTACTGTAGTGCAATCTCTTTGTCATGCAAGTTCAGCTTACAAATGTAGATATTTTTGTTACATAACTGCACTCAGAAACAAAACAGTGCAAAACTTCAGAGCCTACAAGCCCACTCAGTCCTACTTCTTGTTTAGCCAATCACTAAGACAAGCAAGTTTGTTTACATTTACAGGAGATAATGCTGCCTGATTCTTATTTACAATGTCACCAGAAAGTGAGAACAGGCATTTACATGGCACTTTTGTAGGTATTTACATGCCAGAAATGCTAAACATTATTATTATTATGCATTAATTAAATTTGTGACTGTTTTACCCGCATCCTGCCATATCTTTCATGTTATAGCAAACTCGGATGATGACCTAGCACATGTTGTTCATTTTGAGAACAATTTCACTGCAGATTTGACAAAACGCAAAGAAGGTGCCAATGTGAGATTTCTAAAGATAGCTACAGCACTTGACCCAAGGTTTAAGAAGTGTCTTCCAAAATCTAAGCGGTACAAAGTGTGGAACATGCTTTCAGAATTCTTAAAAGAGCAACATTCCAATGTGGAAACTACAGAAGCCGCACCACCAAAAAAGAAAATCAACCTTCTGCTGGTGGCATCTGACTCAGATAATGAAAATGAACATGTGTTGGTCCACACTGCTTTGGATTGTTATCGAGCAGAATCCCTCAGCATGGGCGCATGTCCTCTGGAATGGTGGTTGAAGCATGAAGGGACATATGAATCTTTAGCACATCTGGCACGTGCATATCTTTGATGCTGGCTACTACAGTGCCATGAGAACACCTGTTCTTACTTTCAGGTGACATTGTAAACAAGAAGCGGGCAGCATTATCTCCTGCAAATGTAAACAAACTTGTTTGTCTGAGCGATTGGCTGAAGAAGAAGTAGGACCGAGTGGACTTGCAGGCTGTAAAATTGTACATTGTTTTATTTTTGAATGCAGGTTTTTTACATAATTCTACATTTGGAAGTTCACTTTAATGATAATGAGATTGCAGTACACTACTTGTATTAGGTGAATTGAAAAATACAATTTCTTTTGGTTTTTTTACAGAGCAAATACTTTTAATCAAAAATATTCTTTAAGTGAAAAAGCCAAGGAGACATATCTGTTGTATGAACAAATGCCACATCCAGTTGTTTGCAGGCATCTTTTGCTCTAAGCTTAATTGAAGATTCCACAGTTTTGCCGACAGTCCTAAGTCTAGTTCTGAAAAGCCCAAAGAATGGAGAGAACAGTGAATTTGAAAACAGCCAAGCGAACTTTAGAATATGTATCTTCTTGAGCTGTTCCTCTAGACATAAACTTAGAAGGCACTGTAGATTCATTTGACAAATGCAGAGCCAATAATTAATATAAAGGCTTTGGTCGAAATAGCACATTCCCCTACCTTTGCCCTGGGTAAAGCAGCAGGGGTGTAATTTGGAGCATTTTCTTTAAAATGCTGTTTTGCTCAACCCTGACTCCCTAAGACTCTTCCAGCCCTAAATTCCCATGCGATATAGTACTTGGGCACAGACTTTAGCCATGAAAACGCTACAACTGGGGTGATTAGATTTGCTCCCATAGACCTGAGGGAAACATAGCACTGCTTGTGTAGAATTTAAGGCTTTCTTCTTTCTTCTTTACACCATCTATATGTTTGTCCCATTAACCATCATGAAAAGTTTGGCTGTGCAGGGCTCTCAGGAGATAAAATAGCTTAGCTAGTATACTAGCTCATGCAAGTTTCTCCAAGAGATGACCTCTGTCAATCCAAAGCCAATTTCAGGTCGACAAAGGCTGCATAACATTTTCCCTGCTTGAAGGAACAATATTTGTGAATCAATGAGAGGACAAAGCAGTTAGCAATGGTAGAGTGGCTATTCAGGCTTATTCCTTGGCAAATAGCCTGTTTATTCCTGGGCAAATAAATTACAGTTCTCTGCCCAATATTCTACTCACCCCAGGAGATATCTAGTGTAAATTTTAAAAACTACATGTAAGAGGCTAACTGGCAGTAATTCCCAGGATCATTTCTGTCACTGTTTTTATAAAGTGGAACAATAATACCTGTGGACCAATCTGAGGAGAAAACTCCTGTATTTTTTATATTAATAAAAAGTTTTGCTCACACAGGGGCCCACCAATCAAATTGTCCGTACAACTTCTGCTGGGATGAAATCCCCTTCCTGTCTTGTCAAACCCCATTGCCACCAACTTCCAAAATAAAGATGAATTTTTCTCTGTGATTGCAAATTCAGGTTACTTCCAATTTTGGGTGTTCCAATTTTTCCTTATTCAGCATTTTTTAATATTCCCTTCTGAGGATAAACTAATTTCTTAATAGAAACTGGGGAATCATTATTTCTGGCAGCCTTTGCAATGATCTGAAGCTGTTTCTGAATATTGTACCCATCGGAATCATACCAGATTCTTTTATCTTTTAAATGATAAAAATAAAACATTTTGGAGGTAGGGTCATCCTGTAATTTTTTAACAATCTAAGTACATACTGTATAAACTGATGCTGGATCTCTAAGGTCCAAAAGTTAGTTCTTTAAAACCAACAAATCACTGGATGTGAGTTTCTTTCTGATTTTAGACTTAACTTCATCAATGATTTAGACAATGGCATAGAGAGTATACTTATAAAGTTTGTGGACGATACCAAGCTGGGAAGGGTTGCAAGTGATTTGGAGGGTAGGATTAAAATTCAAAAAGATTTGGACAAGCTGGAGAAATGGTCTGAAGTAAACAGGATGAAATTCAATAAGGACAAATGCAAAGCACTGCACTTAGGAAGGAACAATCAGTTGCACACATACAAAATGGGAAATGACTGTCAAGGAAGGAGTACCATGGAAAGGGATCTGGGGGATCACAGTGGATCATAAGCTAAAAATGAGTCAACAGTGTAACGCTGTTGCAAAAAAAGCAAACATCATTCTGGGATGTATTAGCAGGAGTATTGTAAGCAAGACACGAGAAGTAATTCTTCCGCTCTACTCCATGCTGATTAGGCCTCAACTGGAGTATTGTGTCCAGTTCTGGGCGCCACATTTCAGGAAAGATGTGGACAAATTGGAGAAAGTCCAGAGAAGAGCAACAGAAATTATTAAAGGTCTAGAAAACATTACCTATGAGGGAAGATTGAAAAAACTGGGTTTGTTTAGTCTGGAGAAGAGATGACGGAGAGGGGACATGATAACAGCTTTCAAGTATATAAAAGGTTGTTACAAGGAGGAGGAGAAAAAATATTCTTTTTAACCTCTGAGGATAGGACAAGAAGCAAGGGGCTTAAATTGCAGCAAGAGCGGTTTAGGTTGGACATTAGGAAAAACTTCCTAACTGTCAGAGTGGTTAAGCACTGGAATAAATTGCCTAGGGAGGTTGTAGAATCTCCATCATTGGGGATTTTTAAGAGTAGGTTGGACAAATACCTGTCAGGGATGGTCTAGATAATATTTAGTCCTGCCTTTAGTGCAGGGGACTGGACTAGATGACCTCTCGAGGTCCCTTCCAGTTCTATGATTCTAATGGATTCCATTTAATTCACCTTGAGTTTACAGCTTCAGAATTAGGAGTCAGACACAATCTGCCAGCAGTTGTCTCGGGGAAAATGGTTAGAGGATAGGGGTTGGATTACTGTCTGATTTAAAAGTGAATAAAAGTTAGAGAAACAAGACCAGCTTAGAATTGTAACTGTGATATAATCCATCATATTGTCCTCTCTGTAAGAGGAAAGGCAACCGTTTTTAAAAAGCAACAAATAGAATCTTTACAAAATAATAATATCCTAAAATAATTCTTTCCAATTTTCCACACAGTTTCCGGACCCCTGCACATTCCCTACTATTTAAAGGGCAACATATCAAAAGCAATTAGAACTGAGTGAATTAGGAAGCATAACCTTAGTGAATGCATCTTTGTTTTCAATAAAAAGCTTAATAGGGCAGTTCAGTGTTCAGACTGGAGTATGTCCAGTAGAGTTAATTGTGAAATGTTTTTTCCCTATCAACTTTTTTATTACATTTTTTTTTATTTGCTACAATTTTTTTTGAGTTCTCAACAAACGTTCCAAAACTGACATTTTCTTGGTTTTCAGCAACCAGAGTTGATTTAAGATTAACTAAAATAAACCACTTTTAAACTGAAATAAGAGCCCTTTGCACCAGTTTAACTAAATCATATGTTAAGTTAAACCCAGGCAGCTTTCTCATGCAGACAAGGCCACTCTCTTCCAAACTGACACATTTCCCACCCAATGGGAATTTTTCATCCTAAAATTATAACTCCCCCTTTTTTGAAAGGAAACCAGAGAAGTCAACATGCTTCCCTAGCAAGCACAGTGCCATCTGCATTCAGTGTAACTGGCTGATCAGAGCTGCAGACTCACCCTCTGCCATGAAGCCTCCGTCAAAGAGAAGGCAGAGTAGGAGGAATCTCAAGGTGGATATCATTATCCAAATTAATTCTTCACAGTGCCCCAGGAGAGATGTGTGAGCAGGGGACTCCAGACCACGGTTAGTGCGGCTTATATCACCTCTGCAGAGTGCGAGTGCTGGACACTCTCTTGACTTCCTGCCATTCGGCTCTGCAGTCACCCCCAAAGTAGTGGCTTGTGACCACAGCCAATGTCTCATGCAAAGCGTTGGCTATGGGAAGTAACTTGACTTATTGTTATCTGGCTCTGTGGTCAGCCTTCAGCCTGGGGTCCTTAGGCTGCTGTCAGAGTTACAGAGACCTTGGAAACTTAGCAATAGAAGTTACTACTAATAATTATAACAACTGGTGTTTCTATAGAACCTCTGAACCTCAAAGAACTTTACAGGCATTATTGAATTTACCTTGAATGGGGCCTGATTCTGCTCTCGTACTGTTGGAAATCAGGAGTGACACAATGGCATTACACTGGTGTAAAATTAGTAGCCTCCATGCTTTAAAGCAGGGACTTGAAATTAGGTAGCAGGAAAGGGGGGGAAGGGGTCAATATAGTGAGAAGGATTTGTTCTTTGCTAGCCCTGTGAAAATCCACCCAAATTAAACACCTCTGGAAACCACCATTTGCACATGTGGTTTCTTAGGGTATGTCTACACAGCTTACAGAAGCGAGCCTCCCAGCCTGGGTTGACTGACTTGGTCTAGCAGGGCTCATGCTAGTGCTCTAAAAATAGCTCTGTAGAGAGCGCTCTGAAGTTTGGGCTGCGGCTCAGGCTCTGAAGGCTAGGAACAGGGGCTTGGCTTCAGAGCCCAAACTTCAACCTGGCCTGCAACTTCAAAGAACTGTCTACACAGCTATTTTTAGAGAGTTAGTGTGAACCCCATCATCCCAAGTCTATCATCCTGGGCTGGGAGGCTCACTCCTGCTGGGTAGAGGCTGGCAGCATTCTTGTCCAAAACTTCTTTTACCCTTCTTCCCCACCAGAGCTCACTGAGCATGCTTTAGCCTGTGGCTGAGCAGGACTTTTTCTGCAATTGGTCCTCCTGGCTGCTGTGAGGCTAGATGCTGGGCTGGAGACCAGGGATCCTGTCTCTGTTGTGCACTCAGTGACCCCCTTCTGGCACCCTGACAGCAAGGAAGAGAAGGAGGAAAGAACATGATTGAAATGCAGAGGGGTTAGTAACAGGGGTGTGGTGGGAAGGGGAGAAGCTGGGTGAGGTGGGATAGCAGTAGAGGGGGACCAAGACAGACTGGAGTGGGGACAGATGTGGAAGGGATAGAAGCAAGGACAGCAGGTATAGAAGGGGGCATATGTGTCTTCCTGTAAATGGCTCATCACTTTGTTATTTTGCTGTCTTAATGGACCCCCCCACACACACACACTGTCTGTGAAACCTAGTTGGCTGATCCTCCTTTATCTTGTCCGTGCAGCTGGTCAAAGTTTATTCATCAAAACTTTTTTGGCCAAAAACAGCTTTTCAGCACAAAGGAAAATTTTACATTTTGAAGAACTGTGTTTTTGTCAGAATGTTTAATGGAAAAAAGGCATTTCCCAACCAGCCCTACCCTGCTGCATGAGTAGGAAGACATCCCAGAGTGCATTGCTCCATGTGGTGCTAGTGCTGTCCTCTGTGCACTCCGTGCTCACTACGGGATTGTACCCAGATTTTCCCAGCATACACTGAGACATCCCTTTTTAGACAGTGGGGTGGATGTAGACACACAAACATCATTTACACATAGTTAAAGGTGAGAAAAGCTGCTTCTGTGTGGGTGCTGCTTGCTTGCATTTACTATAACCAGGTCAGATGAGAATGCAACAGCCTGATTACTAATGCACATCCATCCTTGTACTATGGACCAGGCTATAACTTTGTGTTCCTTTATAACAGAATTCTGAAGGATTCTAGAGACTGAACTCCGGAAGAATTTCTGGTCAGTTTATGGTTCTGCAGCTCTAACAGCTCAGAGCTGAAGAGACAGCCTGATGTCTTAAATTACTGATCACATTTTCTACTGGAGCTGGAGAGGGCAAACTCCCCCCTGCAGCCTTCACACTCACTGAAAGGCATCTCATTCAGCTGGCCCATGCTTGCCAGAGACAGATCATAGAATGTCAGGGTTGGAAGGAACCTCCAATCCCCTGCTCAAAGCAGGAGCAACCCCAACTAAATCATCCCAGCCACGGCTTTGTCAAGCCTGACCTTAAAAACCTCTAAGGAAGGAGATTCCACCACCTCCCTAGGTAACCCCTTCCAGTGCTTCACCATCCCCCTAGTGAAAACGTTTTTCCTAATATCCAACCTAAACCTCCCCCACTACAACTTGAGATCATTACTCCTTGTTCTGTCCTCTGCTACCACTGAGAACAGTCTATCTCCATCCTCTTTGTAACCCCCTTTCAGGTAGTTGAAAGCAGCTATCAAATCCCGCCTCATTCTTCTCGTCTGCAGACTAAATAATCCCAGTTCCCTCAGCCTCTCCTCATCATTCATGTGCTCCAGCCCCCTAATCATTTTTGCTGCCCTCCGCTGGACTCTTTCCAATTTTTCCACATCCTTCTTGTAGTGTGGGGCCGAAAACACAGTACTCCAGATGAGGCCTCACCAATGCCGAATAGAGGGGAAAGATCACGTCCCTCGATCTGCTAGTAATGCCCCTACTTATACAGCCCAAAATGCTGTTAGCCTTCTTGGCAACAAGGGCACACTGTTGGCTCATATCCAGCTTCTTGTCCATTGTAACCCCTAGGTCCTTTTCTGCAGAACTGCTGCCCAGCCATTCGGTCCCTAGTCTGTAGCAGTGAATGGGATTCTTCCATCCTAAGTGCAGGACTCTGTTCTTGTCCTTGTTGAACCTCATCAGATTTCTTTTGGCCCAATCCTCTAATTTGTCTAGGTCCCTCTGTATCCTATCCCTATCCTCCAGTGTACTACCACTCCTCCCAGTTTAGTGTCATCTGCAAACTTGCTGAGGGTGCAGTCCACGCCATCCTCCAGATCTTTAATGTAGATATTGAACAAAACCGGCCCTAGGATTGACCCTTGGGGCACTCCGCTTGATACCGGCTGCCAACTAGACATGGAGCTGTTGATCACTACTCATTGAACCCTATGATCTAGCCAGCTTTCCTTGCCCTTGGTGAATCCATGCTGACTGTTCCTGATCACTTTCCTCTCCTCTAAGTGCTTCAGAATTGATTCGTTCAGGACCTGCTCCATGATTTTTCCAGGGACTGAGGTGAGGCTGACTGGCCTGTAGTTCCCTGAAACCTCCCTCTCCCCTTTTTTAAAGATGGGCACTACATTAGCCTTTTTCCAGTCATCCAGGACCTCCCCCAATTGCCATGAGTTTTCAAAGATAATGGCCAATGGCTCTGCAATCACATCCGCCAACTCCTTTAGCACCCTCGGATGCAGTGCATCCAGCCCCATGGGTTAGTGCTCG
Source organism: Trachemys scripta elegans (assembly GCF_013100865.1). Classification (NCBI taxonomy): domain Eukaryota; kingdom Metazoa; phylum Chordata; order Testudines; family Emydidae; genus Trachemys; species Trachemys scripta. The sequence goes on from NC_048298.1 coordinate 137,722,670, forward strand.
TCCAGCTTTTCTAAATAGTCCTGAACCACTTCTTCCTCCACAGAGGGCTGGTCACCACCTCCCCATACTGTGCTGCCCAGTGCAGTAGTCTGGGAGCTGACCTTGTTCATGAAGACAGAGGCAAAAAATGCATTGAGTACGTTAGCTTTTTCCACATCCTCTGTCACTAGGTTGCCTCCCTCATGCAGTAAGGGGCCCAGATTTTCCTTGATCATCTTCTTGTTGCTAACATACCTGAAGAAACCCTTCTTGTTACTCTTAACATCCCTTGCTAGCTGCAACTCCAAGTGTGATTTGGCCTTCCTGATTTCACTCCTGCATGCTTGAGCAATATTTTTATACTCCTCCCTGGTCATTTGTCCAGTCTTCCACTTCTTGTAAGGTTCTTTTTTGTGTTTAAGATCAGCAAGGATTTCACTATTAAGCCAAGCTGGTCGCCTGCCATATTTACTATTCTTTCTACACATCGGAATGCTTTGTTCCTACAACCTAAATAAGGACTCTTTAAAATACAGCCAGATCTGCTTAAAATACAGATCTGCTAGGACGGAAGAATCCCATGCACTGATACAGGCTGGGGACCGACTGGCTAAGCAGCAGTTCTGCAGAAAAGGACCTGGATTACCATAGACAAGAAGCTGGATATGAGTCAAGAGTGTGCCCTGGTTGCTAAGAACGCTAACGGCATATTGGGCTGCATTAGTAGGAGCATTACCAGCAGATCAAGGGAAGAGATTATTCCCCTCTATTCGGCACTGGTGAGGCGACATCTGGAGTACTGCGTCCAGTTTGGGCCCCCCTACTCCAGGAAGGGTGTGGAGAAATTGGAGTGAGTCCAGTGGAGGGCAATGGAAATGATTAGGGTGCTGGGGCACGTGACTTACGAGGAGAGGCTGAGGGAACTGGGTTTATTTAGTCTGCAGAAGAGAAGAGTGAGGGAGGATTTGATAGCAACCTTCAAATACCTGAAGGGTGGTTCCAAAGAGGATGGAGCTAGGCTGTTCAAAGTTGTGGCAGATGACAGAACAAGGAGCAGTCTCAAGTTGCAGTGGGGGTGGTCTAGGTTGGATATTAAGAAAAACTATTTCACTAGGAGGGTGGTGAAGCACTGGAATGGGTTACCTAGGGAGATGGTGGAATCTCCATCCTTAGAGGTTTTTAAGTCCCGGCTTGACAAAGCCCTGGCTGGGATGATTTATTTGGGGTTGGTCCTGCTTTGAAGTCTCTTCCAACCTAATCTTCTATTAATCTATGCTAGATCTAAAGCATATTCCTCCATGAACTGTTCTTCCTCCTGTAAGCAGAGTCTGAATGAGCTCTCCCCTGACATCTAGTGACGCTCTGGGGGAAAAGACTTAAAGAGCAGACTGTGTTTTCATAGACATGCCTAGGTGCAGCATGATGCTTTGCCAAAATGATCAATTTTGGCTGGTTTTAGATTACAAATCACTCTAGTATTTGAAATCAGGGGTAATGAAATGTTGTCATGCTTACTGTCTGAGTAAAGGGCAGTAGAACTGTGCTTGGCCTGCCCTGATTAAGGGGGTCATCCTGAACTGAACCTCACTTGCTAAGCAAAGTGAAGGGATGCCAAATTCCAGGGAAGCTGAGAGTGGGTGGGGACAGGTGTTCCTCCGGGTGGGTGTGGTCTCTACCTAAAGAGTTCTAGACACTCTTTGACCTGCCCCTCTCTAATGGTTAATAGCAGAGCTAATTAGACTAAATTAAAAGCCCTTGTTTCTGGTTGGTGATTCCTGGTGCTGACATCACTGCTGAATGGGTCTAGAAGCTAATCCTTAGTCCTTGCATGGGGACTGTGAAAGACAACACAGAGACTTCACTGACTGTGAGGTTCCCCATTCCCTGCTGAATTCACTAAGAGTGGTGGAACCTCAGACGGTGACATCAGGATAGCAGCAAGCAGTGGTGGCCAGTGGCAGCATAGTGACAGTGGCTAGCAGTGGTAGAGAGACAGTGGCAGCTGTGAGCCAGTTGCAGAAGGAGCAGCAGAGGCATTGTTTGATCCCCCTCCCTGCAGGGGGTGGGAGGTGAACCCCTGTGAACACACCTCTGAACTCTGGGTCTTTGCTAACCAAGGACAGCAACTGTGAGTGGGGTGCAGCAGAGGGAGAGGGGAGTGATGTGTTAAATCATTTGTTGGACTTTCACACACAAGATTGGAAACTGAGGCAAAGGACCCTACCCAACACATTGTGGGGTCGGGTTTGCTTATGGTCACATGCTTTTGAATGTGGTTGTGGCATTTTAACAAACTAATGCTGGGTTCCCTTTCCCTTTTAATAAATGTTCTCGTTTGTTAACACAGACTCAGTGCTTGGGAGTGGGGAAGTATTGTCTCTTAGAGGTGCCCACGGGTGGTGTGACATTTTCCCAGATCACCCGGTGAGGGCTTGAGCTGGTTCTGTGTTATATTATTAAGAGGAACCCCAAGATATTGAACCTGGCCTTTGTTGCTGCTGACTCCTCCTGGCAGAAGGTTACACTCCTTGCATGCATGGGGTGGGGTGGGGATCGCAGGACAGGTTTGAGTAGGTGTATCTGGAGATGGGGCCTCATCATGACCCCTCCAGATCATGGAGGTTAGTCAGAAAAATTAATCTAGGCTGGGATAATCACAGCTCTTTTGGAATTGCACTACAGGGGCTCCTCCTCCCACATCTTTCTACAACTGTCCACAGAGGCAGTCTCAGGCATGAGAGGTCATGGGAATGCAGTTCCAATGGAGCTGTGATGCCAGGAACTGGGGAGGGAGGAACCAGGGAACTTTGAGCCAGTACAAAGAAACATAGGTGTTGTGACGGAGGTTCCAGGGGGGCCACTCTGAGATGGGCAATCAGGGCAAACTGCAAAGAATGGGGCAGACAATCCCCCCAAATGGAGGTTATTCTAATACTTAGATTCACCAAGCTTACAACAAAACAGCTTCCACAATACCTTACTGGTTACCCAGAAGCCAGAAATATAGTTCCCTTAAAGCAACCCAACCTTGAGCTCCCACCTAGAGTGCCAAATCAAATATGATGAGGGGATTACTGAAAATCCTGTTCATCATACCGTATAAAAAAGTTCTAGCAATTTCAAAGGATCAGACACATTACCCACCAGGTTAATGAATATTTCAGATCTTTTCCAAATACACGCTTGCAGCCAATTCTTATTAACTAAACTAAAATTTATTAAAAAAGAAAAGAGAGAAAGTATTGGTTAAAAGATCATTATACATACAGATGTGAACAGAATTCTTAGGTCAGTTTCATTGTAGAGATGGTGAACTTTAGAGTTGCAAAAAGTCCTTTCAGAATTAGTCCATAGGTTACAGTTCCATGTCCACTATCAGAGTGATCTAGATGAGACTGGAGACCACAGTCTTGCATCTCAAACTTCCCCTGATGAAACTTAAGCAGATCTGAGATGAAAGGATCAGGGCCCTAGAGTTATTTTTATGGTTGTTTAGCAGCCTCTTGACAGTGTGCAGTCCTTGGGTAAACAACAGGCGATTATCCTAGCTTTCAAGTAGAACTCCTAAGCATATACAGGTAACTATTTGCATTCATTGGTATAAGGTAATTATCCATTAAGCAGTGCGTAGACAGTTTACTACAAACTTCAAAGAGAGATCTAGACAACGAAATTATTACACCCAAGTTTCATCTAAATATTAATATTCCCTTTTGATCTCTGAATCAATAAACATAGTAACAGACAGGAACTGTTCGTTTACATGGTTAATAGCTAACAAGATCTAAGTAAATACATACAATTAGTATTACCTTTAATTCTCTAACAGTATAGGTTTGCATTTCAAAGCTCTAGTCTATCTAACATGGAATGGCCCTAATTAACATTCATACACTTTTCTATGATGTTTTTAAAGGTTGAATTTGGGTTATTTAGCCTGCTAGTTGCTTAACCCTTTCTGGCTCAATGTCACAGATGTGCTCTACTAATTAGAAATATATTGTCTAGAAATTATTTCAGGGAAGTTCTGTGGCCTGTGTTATATAGGAGGTCAGACTAGATGATCACAATGGTCCCTTCGGGCCTTGGACTCTATGAATCTATGAAGGCTCATTCTTCACATATGTTTGTGGTGTCAAATCCTGTCCCCTTCATGGAAAGATTTTGGGAGGACTCTGTTGGGGACCTTTGTAGAGTTTTCCTCACCCTGAGCCCCTTCCCCCTGGTAATTCCATGGGAAGGGGTGAACCAGCTCTGGAGCTGGCCCATAGTATGCTACTTCTACATGGGAGATGTCCCAGTTAGACATCTGAGCTGATGTTTTAGTTGATACTGTGGTCCAGGATGGGTCCAGGGTTAGCCACAAGGCCTCCTGTGGATCTGTAATTTAAGGAAGTCAGCAAAAGAGTTTAGAAACTCAGGAGACAAGTTAGGTGAAGACATAAGTCACAAGGAGCTACCTTGAATATTGCCTGGGTGCGCCTAGGACATAAAATCATTCCAAAGAGAAGATATTTGCCGGTGAGGAAGAGGAACAGGAGAAAGAAATGTCCAGGGGACCAAGTTTATAGCATACTTATATCAGTAAGGAAATGCCTGTGCCCATCTCTTGCCTCTCCAAATATATATATATATATAGGAATAAGAAGTGAGGCATACATAAGATTACATGAAAAAATGATTATTTCCATAAGCTGCAGGTTGTGAAGTCCACATTCCAAAGAAGGGCTGGCTCAGCTCACTCTCTCCAAGCAGGGAGCATGTCAAGTAATGAAACCGGAGAATTAATTATTAATTAAATTAAATATTAATAATGGTGATTTTTTATCAAATGTGAAATACCAGTGGAGGAATATGAGCAAAATAGTAGTAATAAAAAAAGAGACAGAAAAAGAGATGGCAAAAGAGGGACCATAAAAGGTTAGAAATAAGAAGGGAAGAGGACATTAGGTGGTAAGAATGATGTTATTTATTCCTTGCATATGGAGCCATATCCTGAAAGGTGCTAAATGCTCTTAACTCCCACTGATTTCAGTGGGAGTTTGGGGTTGCTACTTCTGAGACATGAAACATTATCTTTATTGCCCTTAGGTCAAATCTCTGCCCACAGCCTGAGCAGATGGGATGTGCACAGAGGAAGTGAGTTTGCACAGGGTCTTTGTAAATGGAATCCAAGTTCTCACCATGCTGCACTTACCACTAGCCTGCCAGTAGTCTGTCAGGCAGCAGCTTCCTGGCTCCTGATTGGCTCTCTACACTATATAAACTGACAGGGCAATCCAGGAAGTGCCCACGGAACAGCATGGATCTCCAACCCGGACCCTGAATGCATGCAGCTGTATAGCGACCACTCTGAGGGGAAAAAGCGTCACTGCCACCACTGGCTGTGTTTTTACTGTGGAGGATCCAGCCATGCTCTTGCCAACTGGCCACCCTGAGGTCTAGTACTAAGCAATTTGGGAAACAACCACACCCAAACCCAGTAGAAGGAGTTGGTCAGGGTGAGCCCTGAAATAATGCCCCCCTACTCCTCAGGGCCGCCCGGGGCGGGGGCAAGTGGGGCAATTTGCCCCAGGCCCCGGGACCCGCTGCCGAAGTGCCGAGTCTTCAGCGGCAATTTGGCAGCGGGGCCCCCTGCCGCCGAAGACCCCAGGCCCCCTGAATCCTCTGGGCGGCCCTGCTATTCCTTACCAAGACATGCCCTCGGCATGGTGAACCCTTCACCCACCTTAAAGTCTAGGTCTACCTTTGTGTTTCAGGGGAGCCTTATCAAATTCTGCCACAGTGGGCACTGGTGGATTCCAGGGCAGTAGACCACTTCATAGAGCTGATACAGCCCAAGCCCTCGGTATTCTGGTTCAACCAAACATTGTCCCTCACCTAGTGAAAACTAAAGATGGCTCACTCCTGTCATCAGGGCCAGTGATCCAGGAAAAAGTGCCTCTGGAACTTGTCATTCAGGACCATCAGGGAGGTCTTCAGCTCAGGATGATCCACCCATCACTCTTCCCTATAATCCTTAGCATTTCATGGCTGGTGGCTCATGATCTGCAAATCCTTTGACATGAGCACCTGCTTAGCTTCTACTCCAAGTTCTGTGAGCAAGTCTGCCTGCACACCATCTGATGAACACAAGAAAAAGGTGCACCCCCCCGTCCCTGGCTGTGAGTCAGGTGGGAAAACAATCAGAGTTTACTTCAACACCGCCCTCCCCAGTACAGCATCTATGGTGATGTCTTTGAGAAGAAGAATGCTGGCACCCTACCACCATGCTGGGATTGAGCTGCAACCAGGGGCTAGGATGCTGTTTGGCTGTATCTATGTGATGTTGGAACTGAGCTGGCTGCCCTGCATTCCTATCTCCAGGAAAATTTGGCCAAGGGTTTTATACATCTGTCTACCTCTGCTGCCAGGGTCCCAGTTCTGTTAGTTACAAAGAAAGATGGAACCCTGCACCTATGCATGGACTACCAAGCCCTCAATCAGTTTACCATCAGGAATCAATACCCGCTTCCACTCATTACACTCATTCCAGAACTATTGTATGATCAACCCAGGTATTCATGAAAATTGACCTGCAACCTGATTCAGGTTTTTTGAACCCAGTACGGCCACTATGAATGCCATTTGGTCTCACAAATGCCCCTGCAACATTCCAGAACTTCATGAATAAGGTCTTCCTTGACATCCTACACTTGTACATCATAGTCTACCTAGATGTCATCCTCATCTTTTCTGAGGATCCTGAGCAACATCCCCAGCACGTCCGGTCAGTCGGCCCTGGAATGGCTCCACCAACATGGTTTGTATCAAAGCTGGGAAAGTGAGTTTTGACCAGGGCTTCATGGAGTTCCTGAGTTACATCCTGTCCACTGGTGGGCTCTGAATGGACCCCAAGAAGGTGGATCTAGTATGGAGTTGTGCACCCCCACAAAAAACGTCAAGAAGCTACAATGCTTCCTGGGGTTCACTAACTTTTATAGATGCTTCATCTCCAGATTTTCATGCCAAATTGCCCTATTAATAGTGCTTCTCCAGAAGAACCACCTTCACCTGGTCTCCAGAGGCCTAACAAGCATTAGTCTGTCTCAAGATGACCTTTACCATTGCCCCAATCCTGGTCCATCCCAACCTGGCATGACCCTTTGTTATCGAGACAAATGCCTCCAATGTGGCAATTGGTCCCATATTATCTCAAAGACATGGTCCCTAGCATATCATCTCCATCATTGTGCCCACGGTGTTGTCAGTTGGCTTGCATGTTTGTGTTCTTTCCGTGTGCTGTCCAGCTCTGTACAGATAGCTGGTTTAGCAGACCTCGAGAGTACTACCTAATGTTAAGTGCTGAAGGCCTTAGTGACATTGTTCAGGCTGTTCAGTGCTTCTGTTCTTGGATCTGCAATGTTGTTAGTAGATAGTGCAGCATTTTCATTCAGCAGACTTTAATGTTACTTATAAAGGAAGACCACAAGCACGGTTTGGTGGCAAAGGGGCTGGCCAAGTTTATTGTCAATGAAGCCTCAGACCTTCTAGCAGGCCCAATGCTCCAGGATGTCTCTCTCTCTCTCTACCACATTCATAGGCATGCGCACAGGGTGTGCCGGGTGTGCCCAGGCACACCCAAATGCCTGCGGGCCAGATCCAGCCCCTCAGGGCTTTGGATCTGGCCCACGGGATTTGTCCCCTGTGGTGCTGCAGATCCCGCGCAGCTCTCAGAAGTGGCTGGCACTACATCCCTGGAGTCCCGGGGGGGGGGGGGGCAGAGGGCTCCGTGTGTTGCTCCAAGCACCGCCCCCCGTAGCTCCCATTGGCCGGGAACAGGGAACCGCGGCCAATGGGAGCTTCATGGGAGGTACCTGGAGGCGTGGCAAGGGCAGCACGCGGAGCCCTGTGCCCCCCCCCGGGCCATGCAGGGACATGGTAAGCGGTGTGGCGTGGGGCCAGGGCAGGCAGGCAGGGAGCGCACCGCTGCAGGTAAGCGGTGCCGGGCCAGAGCCCCTTGCCTGTACCCTGCACCCCTCCTACACCCCAACTCCCTGCCCGGATCCCCCTGCTGCACCCTGCACCCCATGCACCCCAACTCCCTGCCCTAAGCCCCCTGCCTGCACTTCACACCCCAACCCCCTGCCCTGAGCCCACTGCTGCACCCTGCACCCCCAACTCCCTGTCCTAAGCCCCCTGCCACATCCCTCCTGCATCCCAACTCCCTGCCCTGAACCCCCTGCCGCACCCTGCACCCCTCCTGTACCCCAACCACCTGCCCTGAGCCCTCTGCCTGCACCCCACACCTCTCCTGCACCCCAGCTTCCTGCCCTAAGCCGCCTGCCTGCACCTCGCACCCCAGCCCCCTGCTGCACCCTGCACCCCCATGCACCGCAACTCCCTGCCCTGAGCCCCCTGCTTAACCCTGCACCCCCATATACTCCAACTCCCTGCCCTGAGCCCCCAGTCACACCCCGCAACCCTCCTGTACCCCAACCCCCTGCCCTGAGCCCCCTCATACACCCCGCATCCCTCCTCTGCCCCAATCCCTTGCCCTGAGCCCCTTCCTGCACACCGCACCCCCTCCCACACCCCAACCTTTATGATGTCCGCCTTAAAAATAAATAAATAAATAAAATTCCCTGGGTGCACACCCTAATGAAATGTGCTGCGCACACCTATGACCATATTCCCCTACTTTTTGTCTTTTTATGGGGATGATGTTTACCCATCATCCTGGAAAAGCATAATGTATGAACTGAAAATGACCCAGCAGGCTAAACACTGTTTTAGGCCATTTTGCTGTATTCATCCATTCATTCATGCTCCACATGTCCAATGGTCTGCACACAGGGGTGCCTCCAGCATTTTTGCCGCCCCAAGCGGCAAAAAAAGAAAAGAAAAGAAAAAAGCCACGATCAGCAGCATTTCGGCAGCAGCTCTACCACCGCCACTTCATTTTTTGGCTGCAATTTGGCGGCAGATCCTTCCCTCCGAGAGGGACTGAGGGACCCACCACCGAATTGCAGCCAAAGAGCCGGACGTGCCGCCCCTTTCCGTTGGCCGCCCCAAGCACCTGCTTGCCGCTGGAGCCGGCCCTGTCTGCACATTCCCTCATACAACCTGTGGACAATTCTTTTCAGTTAATTGATTTTAGTCCTCTATTGTGGGCCTGGGAATGTTAGGTCTGGGACTTTGATTGAGGGGTGTAGTTTTAAAACCATTTAAAAAAACTGAAATAGGCACTATTACAATATATTTCACAATTTTATGTACATGAGGAGTAAAACAGAAATTTGGAATAATGACATAACAAATGAGGCCTTCATATATAAATTTACTGCACAGTACTGTCCAGCCAAGTTCTAGGTTGCCCTTACTGCTGGTTGTTACCATCTGATAAGCTTCTCAGAGCGGGAGACAGAGGTGGCTAGCTTCTTTGATCCATTGGATTGGCCTGAATTATTGTGGCCACTGGAGTTGCGATGTCAGCAATATTCCTGGCATAAAAAGATGGGTGCAGTGATCTATAGGTTTGCATTGATTTGTGATACACCAGTAGTTGTTTTGTTTTTTGTAGATGCTGTTTTTTAGTATGGACAATAACCAATGTATTAAATATTGCTGTCAGAATTCAATATTGGTAGTTTGACACTAGCCAAAATTGTTTTGAATAACATGTGCTTTAGCTAGAATGCAACATTAACTGACCCCAAATTATGACTGATACAGTAACTCCTCACTTAACGTTGTAGTTATGTTCCTGAAAAATGCAACTTTAAGTGAAACTATGTTAAGCTGATCCAATTTCCCCATAAGAATTATACTAACAAAAATATTGTCTATACAAATGGCAAGTTATATACAACAGTGCTACACTTAGTTGGTCTGACTCAAATGTAGGGAGGATGGGTGCAGGGCAAAGAAAGTACAGCTCCAAAGTTACACAGAAATCGTCTTCCTTTATATACATTACACATCATATTGCCTTTACTGTACATCCACACACTGATCATGTTTTGACTTGCTCTTTACCTCATTTCTACATTCTCTGTCCCTTGTTATCTAGTTCAGCGGTCTCCAAAGTGGGGTTTTTTGCTTTGACAGTTCAGCCAGGAGCAGGGGGTTCATGATCAAAATTTTTTTACTGATGGAGTGCACGATCAAAAAAGTTTGGAGACCACTGCTCAAACTAATCTCTTTTATATTTAACTCAAATCAAAACATAACTCAAAGAAATCCCTCATGGGCTGAAACAATTACCCTACCAAGAGCAAATAATAATTCATTATTCTCCTTTTCAGGAAAACAACTTCAGCAAAAAAATATAATTACAGACACACAGTAAGAGACTTAAAGAGACTCAAGGTCAGTTATCCACACACTCTTCCATTCCCATAAATCTCTCACTTCACTGTATGCATCCTTGTTGGTAACACTCTGCAGCTGCAGGTACTGTTTTAATCTGCCTCAGCAAGGCCAATTCTTTTCTGACTCTGCAGTTTTCTTGTTTCCAGCTTATGGTGGCTGAGTACACAAGATGGCTGCAGGTTACGCTAAGTTCACTTCTCTCATAACAGAAGAGCTAAGGGAGACAGAGAGGAGCAGAAATGAGACTTTCCAGGACACAGTAGAATGCTCCCAATCCCAGTCTGACAGCCTCTGTGTTGTTGGGGAAGGATAACATCAAACTGGAGAGGAGGGAAATGATCCCATAGTTGGGACCCTCCTTCTAGATGATGTCATGGTATTCTTTTGCACTGAGGATACCTCTCCAGTGAAGGGAATCCCAGTTACTAGGAAGAGACAGGTAATAGTAATGGGGGATTTAATCATTAGAAAGAGATTAGGAAGAGAGTTAACTATGTTTGTGATGACCAGTAGAATCACATGGTGAATTGCCTGTTGGATGTGAAGGTTGTGGATTTCTCAAGACATCTAGACAGACTTATGGGCAGTGCTGAGGAGGAGTCAGTGGTCATGGTACATGTAGGTACCAGCGACATAGGGAAAGGTAGGAGAGAGGTCCTGGAGATCAAATTTAGGGTGCTATGTAAGAGATTAAAGTCTAGAACCTCCATGGTAGCATTCTCTGAAAATATTCCAGTTCCACATGGAGGGCCTCTTAAACAGGCAGAATTGCAGATTCTCAATGTCTGAGTGAGACTATGGTGTAGGAAGGAGTGTTTTATGTTTAATAGGAACTAGGGAACCTTCTGGGGAAAGAGGAGCCTATACAGGAAGGATGGGCTCCACTTAAACCAAAACAGAATCAGATTGCTTGCAAGTAAATTTAAAAAGGTCCTAAAAGCATTTTTAAACTAAGGAGTGGGAGAAAGCTGACAGGTGCAGTGGAGCATATACAGGTGGTTCAGACAGAGACATCCCATAGGGAAGAATCTATTAATGGCGATTCTCTATATCCTAGTAAAAAGCATAGGCGTGCGCACAGGGTGTGCTGGGTGTGCCCAGGCACACCCTAATCATGCCTGAGCTCTATCTGGGAAGGCTGCTCCTCCCCCCTGCCCCCGCTGGAGGCTCGGAGCGGGGAGGAGGACAAGGAGGAGGCTGCTTAGCACGCCCGGGGAGATCAGCTGTTGGCAACTGCCAATTAGCTATTTAGCATGCTGCAGCAGCCCTCATCAGCTCTTTGGCTGGCTGCAGCCAATCAGCTGTTTGGCACAAAGTCCTGCCCATCAGCTGTTTCCCCTGCCCCTACTGCAGCTCGGAGACTGCAGGCAGAGGTGAGTGAGTCTTTCTGATTTTCAGGGTAGAGGGAGCTGGGCTAGGGGGGACCAGCAGCCAGGGCACGGCAGCTTCTGGGCTAGCTGCAGAGGGGTGGGCAGCCTCTTGGCACGGGGCTGGGGGGAGACGGGCAGGCAGCTTCTGGGCTGGCTCCAGGGGACTGCTGGGGGGTGTATGGGCCAGGGGCTTTCTCAAGGACTGAGCCAGCTAGTCTCAGCAAACCCTGGTGTTTCCCCCAGGACCTGTGCTCCCCCTTCAGCCAGGAGAAACCAGCTGCAGACCCCCTTAGTGCTAGGCAGGGGGACAAACCAAAGGACATGGCTCCTTTAAGAAAAGTTCTTCCTTGTGTCTTTTGAGTGAAATTGGGCTGGGGCTCGCAGCTCTCCCCCTCCCCCTTCTTTACCTGTCCAGAGGGGCTTCACTCCAGCCCCAGCTGCAAATGAGCAGCCTCCCCAAGCCCGGATGCTGCCCAGCCCCCTCCCATGGAGGCTCTGGGAGCTTCCAACCCCTATGGAAAGTATGCCTGGGAAAGTAATGCTTGCCCAGCTCAAAGCTGTCTCCCCTTCCCCCACGCCCAGATCAAGCCTGCCTGAGGGGCTTTTCCTCCAAGAGGAAATTCATCCCCTATCATATAATCATAGAATCATAGAATATCAGGGTTGGAAGGGACCTCAGGAGGTCATCTAGTCCAACCCCCTGCTCAAAGCAGGACCAATTCCCAACTAAATCATCCCAGCCAGGGCTTTGTCAAGCCAGGCCTTAAAAACCTCCAAGGAAGGAGACTCCACCACCTCCCTAGGTAACGCATTCCAGTGCTTCACCACCCTCCTAGTGAAATAGTGTTTCCTAATATCCAACCTGGACCTTCCCCACTGCAACTTGAGACCATTGCTCCTTGTTCTGTCATCTGCCACCACTGAGAACAGCCGAGCTCCATCCTCTTTGGAACCCCCCTTCAGGTAGTTGAAGGCTGCTATCAGATCTCCTCTCATTCTTCTCTTCTGCAGACTAAACAATCCCAGTTCCCTCAGCCTCTCCTCATAAGTCATGTGCTCCAGACCCCTAACCATTTTTGTTGCCCTCCGCTGGACTCTTTCCAATTTTTCCACATCCTTCTTGTAGTGTGGGGCCCCAAACTGGACACAGTACTCCAGATGAGGCCTCACCAATGTCGAATAAAGGGGAACGATCACGTTCCTCGATCTGCTGGCAATGCCCCTACTTATACAGCCCAAAAATGCCGTTAGCCTTCTTGGCAACAAGAGCACACTGTTGACTCATATCCAGCTTCTCGTCCACTGTGACCCCTAGGTCCTTTTCTGCAGAACTGCTACCTAGCCATTCGGTCCCTAGTCTGTAGCAGTGCATGGGATTCTTCCGTCCTAAGTGCAGGACTCTGCACTTGTCCTTGTTGAACCTCATCAGGTTTTTTTGGCCCAATCCTCTAATTTGTCTAGGTCCCTCTGTATCCGATCCCTACCCTCTAGTGTATCTACCACGCCTCCTAGTTTAGTGTCATCTGCAAACTTGCTGAGAGTGCAGTCCACACCATCCTCCATATCATTAATAAAGATATTAAACAAAACCGGCCCCAGGACCGACCCTTGTAAGGAAGGATTGATTCTCCTCCCCTGGATCCCCCTTCCCCCAGGTCCCCTCCTCCCAGTGTAAGGAAGGATTGATTCTCTTCCCCTGAATCCCCCTTCCCCCCGCCCCAGCTCCTGGGGAATTCCTTCCCTTGCATCCACCCCCTTGTATCAGCTTCAGGTCAGGAGATGCTGCCCTGCCTCACCTTGGGACACCTGAGCTTCTCTTGCTTCAGGGTGCTGGGCTGCTGCAGCCCGATGGAGTAAGCAACCCCACTCCCCTGCCTTTGGCCATGGTTCCACCAGGGGCTCCCCTCCCAAAAAGTTGTAGAGTGTGTGAAGGAGTCAAAGTGGGGGTGGGCTGCAGCCCTGGGATTGGGAAGAGCTGGAGCGACACAGCAGCCACACAGCAGGATGAATGAATGGGCAATTTCTATGCTGGGCTGTTGAATTAAATTTCTCTCTGTGTCAGGGCATGGAGTTTCTAGGCTGGCTGCAGGGGGTGGGGTTCGGGGGAGACAGAGCTGCTTTGAGTGCGTGGGTGGGAGCAGCTGCTAAACAGAGCTACCAGGAAGTGGGGAGCAGAGAGAGATGGGAAAAGGGACGCAGGTGGAGAGCAAGAACTGGGAAACATCAGGAATGGGAGATACCAATGATAGACACACTTTCAATAACTAGAATGAAAGTGTATAAATGTTGAAAATAGCCTCCCCTCAAAACTGGCAGAGTAATCCTCCAGCACCCACACCTCGCCCTTAAGGCAGGAGGGGCAGAAAGGAGTGAGCAGCTGGTGGGAGGCATTTAGGGGAGGGAGTTTGCAAGAAGGAGGTTTTCAGGAGGGTCTAGGGGGATCTAGGGGCAGGAAGAGGTAGAGTGGGGGTGGAGCCTTGGATAAGGGGATGAAGCCAGGATGGGGCACCCACCGGCAAAACCAAAAGTCAGCACCTATGAGTCGGGGTAACAGGGTCCTCCCTGCCTGCACAGGGTGTATTTGTTGCCTGTACAAACTTCCCCAGCAGCTGCACAAAGTTGTTGTAATTGTGTCACACAGTGAACCCCATGCTGCTACCAAGACCCCCCTTATTCCCCCACCCGGGCCCGCCCAGCCAATCGCTGCCTCCCCAGCGCTACATGTGACCTTTGACTTACGTCAGTCATAGCGCTCTTTCACCATTGCACTCCAGCTTGGTTGGCGCTCTCTGCGCCTGCCCTGTAAGTGCCATCATGTCATTGGTCAAGGGGATGTCCAGGGGGTGGGATTTGGTGGGGACTTTATTCTGAGCAGTGGCGTGGTAAGGGGGCTGGGCCGGGTCAGGGGGGTTGGATATGGGCCTGACGGTCTCGGGGGCAGTCAGGGGATGGGGAATGGGGGCGTTGGATAGGGTGTGGAAGTCTCAGGGGGCCTGTCAGGGGGCAGGGGTGTGGCTAGGGGTTGGGGCTGTCAGGAGACGGGGGTTGGATAGTTGGTGGGGTCCAGGGGGGTGATTGGGGGCAGGGGGGGTCTCTGGAGGTGGCAGGCAGGGGATAAGGAGTAGGGGGGTTGAATGGGTTGGGAGTTCTGGGAATCCTGTCAGGAGGCAGGGAGTGGTTGGATAGGCATGGGAGTCCCGGGGGTCTGTCTGGGGGTGGGGGGTGTGGCTAAGGATCGGGGCAGTCAGGGGACAGGTAGTGGGTAGGGTCCTAGGGAGGCAGTTAGTGTGGGGGGGTGTCAGGAGGGGGCAGTCAGGAGACAAGGAGCATGGAGGCTTAGATAGGGGGTGACGTCCTGGGGGGCAGTTAGGGGCAGGGTCCCAGGAGGGGGCAGTCAGGGGACAAGGAGTAGGAGGGGTTGGGGTTCTGAGGGGGGCAGTCAGGGGGCGGGAAGTAGGAGGGTGTGGATTGGAATGGGGGCGGGGCTTGGGTGGGACTCCCTGGGTGCACACCCTAATGAAATGTGCTGCGCACGCCTGTGGTAAAAAGGAGAGGATAGAAGTTGATAGAGTACAGGTAGGAACTGAAAATAAATACTCAAATGAAAAAGTCCCATTGAATACCATCACATGAAGGCAGACAACTAAAAAAGGACAAATTTTATAAGTGCTTATTTACAAATTCTTGAAGTCTAAATGCTAAGATAGTGAACTTGAGTGCCCGGTATTAAATGAGGATATTGATATAACAGGCATCACATAAACTTGGTGGAATGATGACAATTAATGGGACACGGTAATATCAGGGTACAAAATATATAGGACTGACAGAATGGGTCATGACATTAGGGGAGTGACACTATATATGAAAGAAAGCATAGAGTCAAATATATTACAAATCTTAAATGAATCAAACTATATCATAGAATATCTATGGATAGAAATTCAGTGCTTGAATAGTAAGAGTATAGCAGTAAGAATATGCTACCGACCACCTGACCAGGAGGGCGATGGTGACTGAAATGCTCAGGGAGATTAAAGAGCTATAGAAATAGAAAACTCTATAATAATGAGGGATTTTAACAAACCCCATATTAACTGGG
This sequence comes from Trachemys scripta elegans, assembly GCF_013100865.1. Taxonomy (NCBI): domain Eukaryota; kingdom Metazoa; phylum Chordata; order Testudines; family Emydidae; genus Trachemys; species Trachemys scripta. The sequence goes on from NC_048298.1 coordinate 137,738,474, forward strand.
TACATATGGACAGGATGCAGAGATACAGTTTCTATACACCATTAATGACTGCTACTTGGAACAGCTAGTCCTGAAACCCAAAAGGGGAGCGGAAATTCTTGCTTTACTCCTAAGTGGAGCACAGTATCTGGTGCAAGAGGTGAATATAGCTGAACCACTCGGTAAGAGCATATATAATTAAATACTATATAATATAAATATACCATAATATAATTATATTTAACATCCTTGGGTGGGGGCAGGAAAATACCAAAAAAGCTTACCACAGTAGCATTTAACTTCAGAAAGGGGAACTACACAAAAATGAGGCAGCTAGTTAAACAGAAATTAAAAGAAATAGTCACAAGAATGAAATGCCTGCAAGCTGCATGGAAAGTTTTTGAAAACAGCATAATAGAAGCTCAAATTAAATGTATATACCAAATTAAGGCAGTTGTAGGCAAAAAGGCTTCCTTTAAAAATTGGAAGGCAAATCGTACTGAGGAAAATAGAAAGAAGCATAAACTCTGGCAAGTCAAGTGTAAAAGTATAATTAGGCAGGTCAAAAAAGAATTTGAAGAGCAACTAGCAAAAGACCCAAAAACTAACAGCAGGAAAAAAATTAAGTACATTAGAAGCAGGAAGTCTGCCAAATAATCAGTGGGGCCACTGGACGATCAAGGTGATAAAGCAGCACTCAAGGAAGACAAGGCCATTGCAGAGAGGCTAAATGAATCTTTTCATCAGTCTTCACTGCAGAGGATGTGAAGGAGATTCCCACACCTGAGCCATTCTTTTTAGGTGACAAATCCAAGGAACTGTCCCAGATTGAGGTGTCAGTAGAGGAGATTTTGGAATAAATTGGTAAATTAAACAGTTAATATGTCACCAGGAAGAGATGGTATTCACCTGAGAGTTCTGAAGGAACAATATAAGCACAGGCCTAATGTCTGGTGCCAATGCCTCTCAGTGTCAGAGAGGTGTGGGTAGGCCTGGTTCATGTGCATGGATTATGATGCCAGGGAAAACTCACATGCGTCAGGTGTCATGGATAGAAATACTGGTGGCCTCCGGAGAGGCAAGGTAAGCTTGTGGTGCTACTTCACGATGTGATCATTGATACTGCTGCATAAGTCAAACAGACCATCCAGGCTGGGTGGAGTTCCACCTGCGCAAAAATGTCTTTTATATTCGCATATAACAAATGGGAAACAGAGGCACAGAGAGGTGAAGTGACTTGTCCATTGTCACGCAGCAGTCCAGTGGCTGAGCTAGGAATAGTCCCAGTCCAGTGGTCTTTATACCAGGCCATATGGTTGCTATGTGATTCCACAGTTTTCCTCCCCGTCATGTACATTTTGTTAGTGTGTTAGAGGGCTGTCCCTTCACCCTTCCACTTCCCTGGTTCTTGTCACATAGAAAGTAAGCAACAAAAGACCAGAAGTTCGAAGTGCAGACAATGCAATGTTTATTGGGGTTAATTTCCAAGTTAGCGTATTCTGAAGTCGATAGTGTCTGTTCCCCTGTGTCCCCCTTCCCAGCTCTGATGCCGCAGAGCAGTGCCTGTGTCCCTGTTCCCTATTCTCATTTCCTATTCCCCATTCTCCACCTCCTCCTTCTTAGCAGGCCCAAATATACCTGCAATGGAATGCCCACAGTCTCACCCCTTACAACTTAGGGTCATGGTCCATTTTGAGTCTGGGGTCTTCATCCCACCCCTTTTGTACCCCATGGAAGAGGTAAGGAGTGAGGTTGTGCTGCAGTTGAGGATGGGCATTTCTTTGGTCTTTTCGTGTTTTATACCTCCCCCCACATGCCCCTTTGCCCCTTCTAACTGATTGCTTGACTTTACCTTGAGATAGGGGTCGGGGCAATCTTAAAGTGTGCTCTCCAGTAACACTTTAACTGCTCTTATCTGTTCCCATTGTACTAACAAATGCAGCTGACTAGGCAGAAGCAACATCAGTGTCTCTGTCCCTTGTTTACACATTTTAGTATAAAAGTATCAAAAAGTCAAACCCAAAATTCTATCCCAGGGTAACAAACAGACCTATATACTAACAGAGTGGAATGGGGATAATGGTTGTACTTTGAAAAGTAGTTGCTAACAAGGCTAGTGAGAGAAATCTCATTCGTTGTCTATGTCCCTGTGATGGTCTGCTCAGGACACCCAGAACTGTAAGCCACTGTAGTACTCATTTACATTAGCAAGTGAAAGCTTTGGTGCTGCTAAGCTGTGTGCTAGCTCCTTGCCCTACCAACTTGGCTATCTTTCCAGAAAGCTCTTCAAAACTGTCAGTCTAAATCTTGATTTGCAGGTAACAATCAGTGACCCCAGTTCCCCAGATACGTCTCTCAGCAGTGTTGACCCTCACAGAAATTATTGAGTTTGCTGCCTCCAAAGAGCCAGTGCACACATCAGCCTGTTAGGTTAGCTGAGGCCCCACAATTCACTTTAATATACAGCACTGAGATGATTTTTGTAATAAAAAAGAATAAGTTTATTAATAAAGAACACAGATTTCTGTGATACCAAGCAAGACTAAAAGAGATAGAAAAGGGTTACAAACAAAACGCAAACAGCATGCTGTCTTTGCTTGAAAGTTTCTCATTTACAGAAACTCTAGCCAGTCAGGTAAGAGGATCTACAGAATCAGAGGGAGATTTTCCCCTTGTCTCCTAAGTGATGGATAACTAGAATGTCTTTTTGTTCCCCTTGTATTTTCCAAAATTCACTGTCTTTGCTTTAAGAGCCAGGAAGTCCTTTTGGAGGACAGACTCCAGCATGTCCCCCAGTGTGCTCACCAAGCTCTTTCCTCCACTGCTTATGAGCTTGATTGCTTTGTTTACCTTGTATTAAATGCATGTTCATTCTCCTCTGCCTGTAACCAAGCCAGGCAGACAGGTAAATTCACATTTCTTTGCCTGTGGCAGGCTAGTTTATCCATTGTCTCCAAAACATATTTTAAGAACTTATTATTAGCACACATATAGAACTCTTTATATGAACCCACACAATGACATTCATGCCCAGCATGTCACCAGTTTTTATGATACCTTACAAGACACTCTTTGACTAAATGTTCTGACAACAGAGTATTGAGTGTGCCTTTTGCCAGTTGGCATAGAGGGGCTCTTAGGGTCAACTCTTGTTTAACCCCAGACAGAAATGGCAATTCTGCGCTGCCTCATTCCACCCAGTGTAAGAGGCCCAACAATGAAATTCAGTGCCATATTTGGCAGTGTGCTGGTACTCCTGCCCTGAGGCCCAAAGGGCTGCCTCGGCAGTCTGTGTAAAATTGGGGTCATCACAGATAGACACAGCTTGAATGAATCCTCCTAATTATCCCAGGAGGCGGCTGCACTATTCCAGAAGCGGGTAAGCCCAGGCCAAACCCTCCCCAGACAACTAACTTAAGATGAGCCCCTCATGGCCCATGTCTATTGGTCATAATTGAGGGTGTAGTAAGAACAGGAGCTGACATTGGCCCAGGATTTCTAAAACTTGCCCCCCTCCCATCAAATTTGTCAGGCACTAGAATCTTTGGCTCTGGAGGGGGCAGAATCAAAGGAGCCGGCAGAGCAACCTACGCTTGCAGGAACACATTCTCTGATTGCAGGATGGTTACTTACACCTGCAGGTTCTGCACAGCATCCATTAGTTCTGCTGGTGCCTTAATCGTGTCCATACTCATGTCATGGTCCTTGGCCCTTCTTTTCGGTTGCTCAATCTGTCAGGACATAGACAGTCTAGCCTAGTGGTTCCTGCAGGCATTGGACCAGTGGTCAGAACAGGCATCAGGAAGTGAGCGTCAGAAACCAGGAGCTAGAGCCAGAGTCAGTAGTCAGAAGCCACAGCCAAGGGACAAGTCAGAGTTCAGGAACTAGGTACCAGAGCTGAGAGTCAAGCTAGAGGCAAGACCCAGAGCCCAGAGCTGAGGATCAGAGCCAGAATCGCCTGGAGCAAGCAGGGTAATAGGCAAGATGGGTCACAGGCAGGAACAGGACTGAGGTAAGGCTGGGGACAAGGCAAGGGCAGCAGGAATAAGATACCACAGGAGTAGTCACAGAGATGGGCGTGAACAATGAGTAACCAGTGAGCAGCAGCAGCTGCTGCTGACTTAAGAGCTAGTCTACTGACCCTTCCAGCCAATCAGGTGGTATAGCCAATCCAACAGCCTGCTGCAGGCCAGCTGTGCTTGTTAGGTTGCATGGAGACTAGCTCTGCTGCAGGCTCTAATTCCTGACACACAAGGCCTATTGTCCCTATTTCCTAGGTATGGAATTCACAGCATGCATAGACTCCAGTGCCCTGCAATGGCTCCTTATGAAGCACAACCCAGAAGGATGCCTGTGGAGATGGATTCACAAACCCTCTGAATATGCAGTCACAGTCCACTGTAAACCTGAAAAGCAAAATGTGGTTACAGATGCTGTCAGTCAAGTGAGTGCAGTGAGAAAAGATTCAGTCTGGTCTTGTGAGCACATCTGGCAAGAGCAGCCCAAGGAACCTGAGTTGTGTTCTGTGCGCCAACAGGAGGGTCAGTGCAGTTCAGAAATGATTGTCCATTGATCCAGCTACCAACTTGCTAGGTGTATGAAAGTAATGGGATTGTCTTTCCAGCAAGTGTACAGAGAACAGTCCTGGAGTGTCTTTAAGAGAACAAAGCAACAGACAACTTAGGGTATGAAAAAACAATGAGCTGAGTATTTTTTTCACTGGGCATGGCTGAAGATGTTAAAGACAGGGTACCTCTACAGCACCAGCAAGGAGAGGCAGAACTCCTTTAGGGGAAATACTCTAACCTCATATGCCCTGGAAGTTTGTACAGATTAGTTTCAAAGGCCCACTAGCATAAACACCAGTACAATACTTCCTCAAAGTATGTGGTGGCACAGCTACTGAAGGATAAATGGACATTGATGAAACATGTAGTGTTGCGGTTTGGCATACGCAACTGCATCTGCAGTGATCACTAGAAAGAATTTGAATCATGGTTATTGAATGAGGTTTTCCAGATAACGAAGGTGAGGACCAGTGTTACCCACCTTGAGAGTAACGGAGAAATGGACAGTAAGCAGCACCACTGGTTCCATACTTTGAATCTTAGTCTGTGACAACCAACACAACTGAGATCAGAAGACACCTTTTGTCATCTTTGCATATAGCACTAGCTGCCACTCAATATTCTTTACTTTCCCTATGAGATTATCTTTGGATTCCATAAACCCATGCTTCCCTTGACCTGATGTTCTACACAAGTGGGAGACACAGCACCATCTTATATCTGTAACCTGAGGACAACATTCCAGAAGGTGGAGGAACAGATGAGACAGAAACAAGCATACCAGGCACAAGGTACCAGGAAAAAGGAGGCCAGGGACCTGATGGGAAGGTTAGGTTGTAAAATTCATTTTGTTGTAACTTGGAAGTGCTCAGTGCAGGCAATCATTCAACAGGGAGTCTGGTTCCCAGATACACCGGAATTGGAAGCAGATCAGGAGGCAGCTTTTTCTAAAGAAGGTGCAGGGGAATAGGGCTTGGTCTCCTATTGTCTAGTACAGCAAGGAGACACCCCCTTCCTCCCCACCCCTTCACCTTCATCTGGAGAAAGGGTGGTGGGGTCCCAAAATGGTGCTGGGAACAGTTAATGGGGTAAGGGGATGACAGCAACCCTCCACCAGGTGGTACATATTACAATAGGAAGGGTGACCTATGCTGGACGATTTGTTGCCAGGTAGTTCCCAGATGTGTTACTTAAGTTATGGTCTAATTAACCAACATTCCTGGTGTCTTATCTTTCTTCTCATAGTGTCCAGGACAATCCAAATGTGAAACCATTCCTTGCCTATCAGGAGGACTGGGACATCTCTGGGGTCATGTGATAGGATTTAAAAAATCTCTTTTCAGATGGCACTTGATAATCTGCAGAATCCTCACCAATGCCTGCTTCAATTTGGGATTAATTAGAATCAGGATAAGGGAGTGCCCTGGAGTATAAGCAGCAAGGACCATGGAAGTGATTGCAGGTGTCCAGGTGCGATCAGTCAAACAAGTAGGTAATGAGAGCACAGTCACAGCTACAAAATAGAAAATATAGAGAATATGGCAAGAGATCAGAACCTTAATGGCACTTACATAGGCCTCTGTACTGGGGTCCCAGAAGCTGGTTGCATTGCACTGCATGTTCCTGGTGTGTCTCCACAGAGAGGAAATTAACAGGATGGATGTTGTCAAAAAGATGATAAAAGGAATGAAAGATGCTGCACTGTACAGAAGGATGAAGTAAAGGTATGAGACATCCCAGGTTTTATCTTCCACAGTGCTATTACTGAAAAGATCCCCTGTTGAGATGCAAAGGTAAAGGCTGTACTCACCCCCAAATCAATGGGATAGAGGTAACAAAGGAGACCAGCAGTGACCACAGGAGCAGCTTGGGGACCATCACAAAGATTGTCTGCTTCATTCGAAGGAAGAGGGGCTGGTTGCAGATGGTGATCTTCACACAGTAGAAAATGCCAAGACAGGCAGTGAACCAGAGACCAACAGTGTTTGCAAAGAACCACAGGAAGCTGAGAGATATCTGTACTTGATTCAAATGAAATGTCCCAGGAGCAAAGATGTGGATGAAGAGATCTGCTGTAAATATCCCCTGCAAGAGAATTCTGGACATGGCTAAACAGGTCAGGATCATGTCACATGAAAATAGTTTTCTGCTTTTGACCCAGTCTATGCAATAAATTAATGCTATAAATCCATTTCCAAACATCCCTATGATGATCTCCATCAATAAAACGATTAGGCCGATGATATAAAATGAAATAAACATCTTTCTTCTCACAATCATCACGACCTGCTTGTGGAGTTAAAGGAGAAATTTCCCAAGGAGAACAGGTATCACCAAAGCAAAGTCTTACTGGCATCTGTCTAACACACATTCCTTCTGCTTTTTATTGGAGAGCAGGAAAGCATCTGGAAAAGGGATTGTAGTTTCTTTCATGTCTTGATCCGGAGGATGCAAATCTTGGAAGGATTCCATTACAGGGTTTACAATTGCCTCACTTGTGATATTTGCATTTTACACAGTTCTCAGTACTGATCAATAGCTGCATTTTACCTCTCATTTTCATCTTTTATCCTGTCATCTGTAGGCATTTTAGAGCAAGGTAAATGTGGATATAATAAGACCGAACTCTATGGAGACAGAAATTTTGACTTTTGGATTTAGGAAAAACAAAAAGGAGTGAAAGTAGTGTCTCCATGAGAGAGCATAGTGCATGTATCACCCTCTACCAGCTACAGCAACTCTGAGAACAAACTGGTTACTGTCTCTGCACATTGCAGGATTCTCAAAAACGAAGAAGTGCCTGCTCCTTTCAGACAACTCCTGCAGAATGTAATAGAAAATGAAAAAAAAAATAATGTGAAAGTTTATCTATCCAATTAGAAATAGTTATAAAATTATATCCCTGAAATAGAATGCGATAAGATGGCTCAAAAGAATATGGAAGGGATATGATTCTTTATTCAATTCTATAGAGTTTAGACCAATTTCCCTAGAACTCTGTTAAATTCTAATAGAATTCTATTGCTTTCATCTTAATTAAATTCAATGGGCTAGCTTGTGGCATTTATTCAACAACCCTGTGTAGGTGGCAGTGTGAAACCACTCTACTCAGGTGGCGCATAGTGAGATTTTTGCCTCAGGTAGGACAAGCTCTACTGGAACTTCTGTAAGCCTATGAAGAGTGTGAAATCTGCTCTATGCATTAGGATGGAACAAATTTCCCCAAATTGTCAAGTAGAACAGACCAATTCTAACATCTGATGAAGAGAGTCTGTGCCATGACTCTGCCCATCTCTACCCCTGTCAAGGCTGCTTCCCCACTCTGAACTTTAGGGTACAAATGTGGGGGCCTGCATGAAAACTTCTAAGCTTAACTACCAGCTTAGATCTGGTCCGCTGCCACCACTCCCAAAGATAATTCCCTTCCCTGGGTAGCCTTGAGAGACTCTTCACCAATTCCCTGGTGAATACAGATCCAAACCCCTTGGATCTTAAAACAAGGAGAAATTAACCATCCCCCCCTCCTTCCTTCCACCAACTCCTGGTGAATCAAGATCCAACCCCCTTGGATCTAAAAACAAAGAAAAATCAATCAGGTTCTTAAAAAGAAGGCTTTTAATTAAAGAAAAAGGTAAAAATCATCTCTGTAAAATCAGGATGGAACATAACTTTACAGGGTAATCAAACTTAAAGAGCTCAGAGGACCCCCCCTCTAGCCTTAGGTTCAAAGTACAGCAAACAGAGATAAACACTCTAGCAAAAAGGTACATTTACAAGTTGAGAAAACAAAGATAAAAACTAACACGTCTTGCCTGGCTGTTTACTTACAAGTTTGAAATATGAGAGACTTGTTCAGAAAGATTTGGAGAGCCTGGATTGATGTCTGGTCCCTCTCAGTCCCAAGAGCGAACAACCCCCAAAACAAAGAGCACAAACAAAAGCCTTCCCCCCACCAAGATTTGAAAGTATCTTGTCCCCTTATTGGTCCTTTGGGTCAGATGTCAGCCAGGTTACCTGAGCTTCTTAACCCTTTACAGGTAAAAGGATTTTGGAGTCTCTGGCCAGGAGGGATTTTATAGTATTGTACACAGGAGGGCTGTTACCCTTCCCTTTATAGTTATGACACGCCCCCCAAATCACAGATAGTGTTGGACAGCCGGTTCCACACTGGCTGTAATTTCTTCCTGGAGCTCTAGGAGAAAACAGAGTTAATAAGACACATGCACCTTTAGACATACTACTGATTATATATAAACTAACAATATCGTTTCACTTTCCAAGAACAATGTTTAACCAGTTGATTCTGGGAAACTTTCCCGGGAAAGTGCATCAGCCACTTTGTTAGAAGCTCCTGAAATGTGTTGTATTTCAAAATCGAAATCTTGGAGAGCTAAACTCCACTGAAGAAGTTTTTTGTTATTCCCCTTGGCGGTATGAAGGCACTGTAGCGCAGCATGGTCTGTTTGTAGTTGGAAACACTGTCCCCAAACGTACGGGCGTAGCTTTTCCAGCGCGTACACAATGGCGTAGCATTCCTTTTTGCTGATTGACCAGTGGCTTTCCCTCTCAGACAGTTTCTTGCTGAGAAACACAACAGGATGAAATTCTTGATCTGGTCCTTCCTGCATTAAAACTGCTCCTACGTCCCACTCGGACGCATCTGTGGTTACTAGGAACGGTTTGTCAAAGTCTGGGGCCCTTAGCACAGGCTCAGACATGAGTGTCGCCTTAAGCTGGTTAAAGGCCTTTTGACACTCATCAGTCCACCGAACTACATTTGGCTGTTTCTTTCTGGTTAGGTCTGTCAGTGGGGCAGCGATTTGGCTGTAGTGTGGTACAAATCGTCTATAATATCCGGCCAAGCCTAAGAAGGATTGGACCTGTTTCTTTGACTTTGGAACCGGCCACTTTTGGATAGCATCCACTTTGGCCTGTAGGGGATTTATAGTTCCTTGACCCACCTGGTGCCCCAGGTAAGTCACTCTGTTTTGGCCTATTTGACACTTTTTAGCCTTAACAGTTAGTCCTGCTTGCCTGATGCGCTCAAAGACTTTTTCCAGGTGCTCCAGGTGTTCTGCCCATGAATCAGAAAAAATGGCCACATCATCGAGGTAGGCAACTGCAGATTCTCTCAATCCCGCTAGGAGACCATCTACAAGTCTTTGGAAGGTGGCAGGTGCATTTCGCAGCCCGAAAGGGAGTACATTAAATTCATACACCCCTGCCTGGGTGACGAAGGCTGACCTTTCCTTGGCGGGTTCATCTAGTGGTACTTGCCAGTACCCCTTGGTTAAGTCTACCAAGGGGGGGGGGGGATAGCTCAGTGGTTTGAGCATTGGCCTGCTAAACCCAGGGTTGTGAGTTCAATCCTTGAGGGGGCCACTTGGGGATCTGGGGCAAAATCAGTACTTGGTCCTGCTAGTGAAGGCAGGGGGCTGGACTCGATGACCTTTCAAGGTCCCTTCCAGTTCTAGGAGCTGGGATATCTCCATTATAAGTCTAAGGTAGAGATGAATTGGGCATGTCCCAATTTCTCCAATAGCTCATCTGTGCGTGGCATTGGATAGTTGTCAGGACGAGTTACAGCATTTAGCGTATGGTAGTCCATGCAAAAGCGTATTTCCCCATCTGGTTTGGGAACTAGAACCACTGGAGATGCCCATGCACTCTTAGAGGGGCGTATTATACCCATCTGTAGCATGTCCTGGATCTCCCTGTTTATAGCAGTTTGGGCATGAGGTGACTCCCGGTAGGGTGGGGTTCTAATTGGGTGAGCATTACCTGTGTCAATGGAGTGGTATGCCCGTTCGGTCCGTCCTGGGGTGGCTGAGAACATTGGCACAAAGCTAGTGCACAGCTCCTTGATCTGCTGCCGCTGCAGACATCCAAGGGTCGCGGAGAGGTTCACCTCTTCCATGCCACCATTACTTTTTCCTTCATAGTAGACACCTTCAGGCCACTCCGCGTTATCTGTTTCCTGGGCTGTAAACTGGGAAACCTTTAATTCTCTGGAATAAAAGGGCTTAAGAGAATTCACATGGTATACCTTAGGCTTTATGTTGGAGGTGGGGGATGCTATGAGATAGTTAACAACTCCTAGGCGCTCCTGGACTGTGAATGGTCCTTCCCACGACGCTTCCATTTTATGGGCCTGGAGCGTCTTTAAGACCATGACTTGGTCTCCTACTTTGAAGGACCGTTCTCTGGAATGTTTATCATACCAGGCCTTTTGCTCTTCCTGAGCATCCTTTAGGTTTTCTTTAGCAAGAGCTAAAGAGTGTCGGAGGGTGCTTTGTAGGTTGCTTACAAAGTCTAGATTGTTAGTTCCTGGAGAAGGTGTAAGCCCCTCCCATTGCTGCTTCACCAACTGTAATGGCCCCTTAACCTTGCGGCCATACACAAGTTCAAATGGTGAAAACCCTAAACTGGGATGTGGTACAGTCCTGTAGGCAAAAAGCAACTGCTGCAACACTAGGTCCCAATCATTGGAGTGTTCATTTACGAATGAACATATCATGTTCCCCAAAGTTCCATTAAACCTCTCCACCAGGCCATTGGTTTGATGGTAGTAAGGGGTGGCAACCAAGTGATTCACCCCATGAGCTTCCCACAGGTTTTTCATGGTCCCTGCTAGGAAATTAGTTCCCGAATCTGTAAGGATGTCGGAGGGCCAACCTACTCTGGCGAAAATGTCTGCTAATGCCTGGCACATACTTTTAGCCCTGGTGTTGCTTAAGGGTACTGCTTCCGGCCATCGGGTAGCAAAATCCATGAAAGTCAGTATGTACTGCTTTCCTCTGGGTGTCTTCTTTGGGAAAGGACCCAGAATATCCACAGCTACTCACTGAAATGGGACCTCAATTATGGGTAGTGGCTGGAGAGGGACTTTGACCTGGTCTTGGGACTTTCCCACTCGTTGGCACACCTCACAAGACCGGATATAATTAGCAACGTCCTTGCCCATTCCCTCCCAGTGGAAGGACTTCCCCAACCGGTCTTTGGTTCTGTTCACCCCAGAATGGCCACTGGGATGATCATGGGCTAAGCTCAAGAGCTTTACCTGATACTTATTGGGAACTACGAACTGTCTTTGAGGATGCCAGTCCTCCTGGTGCCCACCAGAAAGAGTCTCCTTGTATAAAAGTCCTTGTTCTACAACAAACCGGGATCAGTTAGAAGAGCTGAGAGGCGGTGGGGTGCTCCGTGCCGCCGCCCAAGCTTTCTGAAGGCTGTCATCTGCTTCCTGCTCGGCCTGGAACTGTTCCCTTGATGCTGGAGACATCAGTTCCTCCTTGGACTGTGGACTTGGGCTTGGTCCCTCTGGAAGCAATGCAGGTGCTGGGGCTGTTTCCGTTGACTGTGAACCACTGTCCGCTGGTGCACTATGTTGTATTTCAGGCTCTGGCTGAGCCTCTTGGGTAGGGTTATATGCTGCTTCTGCCAGTTCAGGCTCGCTGGTGCCCCCTGGCGTTGGAGTTGTAGACGGGTTTGCAAACGCTGTACTCAGTGCTGGCAATGGTTCTGGCACTGGTTGTGTTGCCGGTTCTGGCACTGGTTGTGTTGCCAGTTCTGGTTCTGGGACTGGCTTTGGCTGGGTCTCTGTGATTGGATCCACTACGGCTGTTGCAGTCGTTGGCAGGGGATCCGGTTCCACCACCTTTGTCTGGATCTCTGGTAACACAGACAGGGCCCTGGTGGACGGCTCAGGAACAGGGATGGGGGTGAAAGCTTGCTTAGCCTGGCTGCGGGTGACTATTTCCACCCTCTTGGCTAGCTTCACATGGTTGGCCAAGTCTTCCCCCAGCAGCATGGGGATGGGATAATTGTCATAGACTGCAAAAGTCCACATTCCTGACCAGCCCTTGTACTGGACATGCAACTTGGCTGTAGGCAAGGTTACAGACTGTGACATGAAGGGTTGGATTGTCACTGGAGCCTCCGGGTTGATGAGTTTGGGGTCCACTAGGGATTGGTGGATAGTTGACACTTGTGCCCCAGTGTCCCTCCAAGCAATAACCTTCTTTCCGCCCACTCTCAAGGTTTCCCTTCACTCCGAGGGTATGAGAGAGGCATCTGGGTCTGGGGATCTTTGGTGTGATTGTGGTGTAATGAACTGTAATCGGTTGGGGTTCTTGGGGCAATAAGCCTTTATATGTCCCAGTTCATTACATTTAAAACATCGCCCTGCTAAGGTATCACCGGGGCGATGTTGGTTGGTGGAGACTGGTGTGGTGGGGTGAGAAGGTGTCTGGGGTTTCCCTTGGGATGTGGGTGGGGCTTTGGGTTGTCCCCGGTGGTAAGGTTTTGTTTCGGGTTGCCCCTTCTGATATTCGCTCCAACTGCTACTAGTTTTTTTCTTTTCTGCCACCTCCACCCATTTGGCTCCAATCTCTCCCACCTCGGTTACAGTTTTGGGCTTCCCATCTAGGATGTACCTTTCTATTTCCTCAGGAACACCCTCTAAAAACTGCTCCATTCGCATTAGGAAGGGCAACTCTTCTGTAGATTTAACATTTGCTCCTGATATCCAGGCATCCCAATTTTTCCCAATGTGGTAGGCATGTCGGATAACTGACACATCGGGTTTCCACCTTAAGGCTCTGAACCGCCAACGGGCATGCTCGGGTGTTAGCCCCATTCTGATTCTGGCTTTGTTTTTAAAAAGTTCATAACTGTTCATGTGTTCCTTAGGCATTTCAGCCGCCACCTCTGCAAAGGGTCCACTGAGCTGCGGCCTCAGCTCTACCATGTACTGGTCTGTAGTGATGCTGTACCCAAGGCAGGCCCTTTCAAAATTTTTTAAGAAGGCCTCAGTATCATCGCCTGCCTTGTAGGTGGGGAATTTTCAAGTGGTACCTGGAGAGGGGTTGCTAGGATTGGCTGGTATATCCAGCCTAGCCCGTGCTAATTCCAGTTCATGCTTCATCTCTTTTTCTCTCAGCTCCATAGCTCTCTTGTGGGCCTCCTCTTTGGCTTTCTCTTCTCTTTCTCTCTGCTCCATAGCTCTCTCATCAGCTTCTTTATCGAGTTTTTTTAATTGAAGTAGTCTCTGATGTTTCTTTTCATTTTCTTCTGCCTCTAGTCTGGCCAGTTCTAGTTTGTTAGCTACTTCTTTGGTAGTCATTTTCCTGTTTTCTTGTGCTGGGCCACACCCCTCTGCAGTTGACTGAAACTGGGATGCACTCAGCTCAGGCTGCTTAGGTAACAGAGACTTTCTAACTAGCTATCCCCGAGAGGTAGAAAGGAAAAAAAAAAAAAAAAAACAATTCAGCTTGTAAATTCCTTTTGCCAGTTGTTTGCTCACTGCTTGACTCCTTCTCTTAACAAAGACCCTTGTTAAAAAAACTTAACACCTCTGCCTTCAGGCAAGGAGAGATAAGATATGCATCTATCTTCAGCTCTGCTTTCCAAGCAGCTAGAAAGGAGAAAAAAAAATCTTACTGGCTTTTGGTTTAAAATGATTCCACCGCTCTGCCACCATGTCAAGGCTGCTTTCCCACTCTGAACTTTAGGGTACAAATGTGGGGGCCTGCATGAAAACTTCTAAGCTTAACTACCAGCTTAGATCTGGTCCGTTGCCACCACTCCCAAAGCTAATTCCCTTCCCTAGGTAGCCTTGAGAGACTCTTCACCAATTCCCTGGTGAATACAGATCCAAACCCCTTGGATCTTAAAACAAGGAGAAATTAACCATCCCCCCTCCTTCCTTCCACCAACTCCTGGTGGATCAAGATCCAGTCCCTTTGGATCTAAAAACAAAGAAAAATCAATCAGGTTCTTAAAAAGAAGGCTTTTAATTAAAGAAAAAGGTAAAAATCATCTCTGTAAAATCAGGATGGGACATAACTTTACAGGGTAATCAAACTTAAAGAGCTCAGAGGACCCCCCTCTAGCCTTAGGTTCAAAGTACAGCAAACAGAGATAAACACTCTAGCAAAAAGGTACATTTACAAGTTGAGAAAACAAAGATAAAAACTAACACGCCTTGCCTGGCTGTTTACTTACAAGTTTGAAATATGAGAGACTTGTTCAGAAAGATTTGGAGAGCCTGGATTGATGTCCAGTCCCTCTCAGTTCCAAGAGCGAACAACCCCCAAAACAAAGAGCACAAACAAAAGCCTTCCCCACACCAAGATTTGAAAGTATCTTGTCCCCTTATTGGTCTTTTGGGTCAGATGTCAGCCAGGTTACCTGAGCTTCTTAACCCTTTACAGGTAAAAGGATTTTGGAGTCTCTGGCCAGGAGGGATTTTATAGTATTGTACACAGGAGGGCTGTTACCCTTCCCTTTATAGTTATGACAACCCCCTTTATGGTGTTCTGTGCCATGGAGAAGAGCAGGATTAAACAGGCTTTGCTACTATGGAAGACAATTGCATAGCTGCACAAATAGTGGTTGTAGAGGTTTCATGCCTACCTCTCCATTCCTACATGCTCATGCAAGTGCCAGCTACACTGTGACCCCATGTGATGTTTTTCATGAGGGGTATAACAGGTGCAGGTGTGCAGATAACAGGAAATCTATTTTGCAGATTTGGAAATTTGGCTTAGTTCCAATTTGAAAAAGAAAACTCGAAAAATCAAAGTTTTTCATGAAACAGAAACTAAAAAAAAATTGGTTAGAAAAATTGAAACATTGCCTTTCAGTGTTTAGAAGCGAAATTCTGCCCGACAGGCTGAAAGAGAGCTGGGAGCATGAAAGTCCTGTGAGTGCCTGCTCCCAACCTCCAAGACACCCACTTCAACCAGGGGACTTCCGGGCTTCCAACTACCCTTCAGCTGAAGAGCTACATGGGCAAGATGGCAGGAAACCAGGAAGGTTTTAAAACCTGGCTGACAGGTAGTGTTCCATCTGGACCTTGCATGGGTTCCATCTGACTTTCATCAACTTTGAACCATGTCTGCCAAACTGTTTGATTTGGACAAATCTGTGTTCTTCAAAGGCAAACCATCCTGTCAGAAAATTTCTGACCACTTCTAATAATAAGCAGATATAACAAAGTCACAAGAATGCAGGCTGATGCGGATCAATATAAGATCTGTAACTAACTTTGTATATGGTTTAACCTTTTTTATCAGTGATGAAGTACCCAGGATTATCTTCATCATCCAAGACTGGGTGGATTACACCAAGAGCTCTGTGTTAGCCTATCTCACCCCTCAAGTTACTCGGCTGATCAGAAGCCAAGAGAAGACAAGACAGGTCACAATGCATTCACCCTTTCCTCTAAATTGATACCCAAAAAGACACCTCAAGCAAGACAAGAAAAATTGGATTCATCCAGTGAACAGTAGAAACCAGAGCCAAAGCAAACATAGATTTTGTGCTTGTTTACGGACAACCAAAAACTAAAAGGTTTATAAAAGGGCTGACAGATATTTTGTCAGCAATGACAGTGAAATACCATGTAGTTGACATATGAGGAGACTTTACCATTCATGGCTACAAGGTCTCATGTGCAAACACCAGAAACCTCACTTCCTAATTTGCATCCTTAGGGGTCTCACAGGTCATCTCAAGTTTAACTCACACAAGCAGTCATAGTTTAGGCCTGATATTCAGATTAGAGGTCAATGTAGAGGACATCACAATCCAGATGGATTATAGCAGTGTTCAGAGTTCTCTCATCTCCCAGGCAACTGGGAAGGCCAAGGATTCCAGGTTTGTCCTTGAAGGCTCATGAATAAGGCTACATTTTAGTCACAGATATTTTTAGTAAAAGTCACATACAGGTCATGGGCAGTAAACAAAAATTCATGGCCCGTGACCTGTCCATGCCTTTTTTTTTAAATATACCCCTGACTAAAATGTGTGTGTGTGTGGGGGGGAAGCTGGGGGGGGGGAGCCTGGGGGGTGGGGGGGGGGGTTGGCAGGGCTAGGAGACTCCCTACTTGGCTCCGTGCCTCCCCCTCAGCAGCAGCAGAGTTTGGGTGTGGGAGGGGGCAGGTGGTTGAGGCATGGGATGGGGTGAGGTGGGCTCTGGGCGGTGCTTAGCTGGGGGCTCCCCGGAAGTGGCAACATCCCCCTTACTCTGCTGTTAGGTGGAGGCGTGGCCAGGCAGCTCTGCGGCGCTGCCTCCACCTCCAGGCACCGCCCCCACAGCTTCCGTTGGCTGTGGTTTCTGGCCAATGGGAGTTGCGAAGCCAGCACTCTGGGCAGAGGCAGCATGCAGAACCGCCTGGCCACACCCCTGCCTAGCAACTGAGCAAGGGGGATGTCAGTGCTTCCGGGAAGCCCCCAGGTAAGCGCCGCCCAGAGTCCGCCTCACCCTGTCCCATGCCCCACTCCCTAACCCCCTCCCAAACCCAAATTCTGTTGCTGGGGGGTAGGTGGCCCTAGACTGCCCCAGCAGCAACTGGTGTGACTGGCACAGGGGCTGCCTGAGCTGCCCCTGAACCAGGCGCACCAGTCACTGCAGAAGTCATGGAGGTCACAGAAAGTCAGGGAATCCGTGACCTCCATGACAAACTTGCAGCCTTACTCATGAACCCCATCAAATTCCAAAACATATTGAAGGATAACGGTACTCATTCCAAATGTCAAAGAGAAGAGGATTTGGTGAATTGTCCTCATCATACCTTAGTCACAGCTATTGGCACTGTGACTCCCAAACCATTCTTTCCTCTTTATTGTCCACACAAATGTCTTTAGATTTAAGAGAGCCTTCACCAAATGAGGATAGAAACTTGACCATCAGTGGTGGAAAGCAAAAGCAAAACCTAAGGAATTTCTCTAAGTCTGTATTACAAACTAAGATAATTTACATCTTTGCCTCCATTGAAACCACCAATTTCTGTCATAAGGAACAACTGAAGGTGGTAAACTGCTTAATCAATCCACACTGCCTTCAGTATACAGGAGAACCCAACAGTGAGTGATGTGAAGACTTATCCTTCTACTTTGCTAAAAAGGTAACCTACCTTTGGGGAGGTTTCCCAAACAACATGGACCCAACACCATATGTTTTTTTAAGAAAAAGTCCACCATCATTGCCTTCATTCAGATCACTCATGCCAAAGAAAGTACTGGACATGCTAAAGAAGTCCCAACAAAAGACCTAGGAATCTGACCTCCACTCTTCCTGGTTGGTAAAAGAGAGAGGTGAGCAATGGATGCCTTTCCCAACTGAAAGACCCAGTGGCTCATTCAGTGAAGGAATCTTCCCTTCTTTCTTCAAACACACAATAGTCCAGCTGAGAGTGAAGAAACCCACCCTGGACACATTGGATCTGGCTAAATACTGCATGGTGTGGTGTGTGTGTGTGTGTTTTTTTTTTTTAAAGGTTGCTAACCTTTCCATAACTGTTGTTCTTCGAGATGTTTCTCATGTCCATTCCAATGTAGGTGTGTGCACACCGCATGCACTATCGCCAGAAAGTTTTTCCCTCAGTGGTATCTGTCAGGTCAGTTCTGATGCCCCCTGGAGTGGCATCTTCATAGAAGGTATATAGGAAGCTGCTGCCTCGCCACCTTCTCAGTTCCTTGTTGTCGGCAACTCCAACAGCGGGGTAGGAGGGCAGGTTTTGGAATGGACTTGAGAAATACATCTTGAAGAACAACAGTTATGGAAAGATTTTTTTCTTCTTTGAGCACTCATGTTCATTCTAATGTAGGTGATTCTCGAGCAGTCAATCAGGAGGTGGGATCAGAGTTTTGCTGAGAGAGGAACTGGAAAACAGCTCAGCCAAAACCTGCATCATCTCTGGCCTGTTGAATGATGGCATAGTGTGCTGTGAACGTGTGAATGGGTGACCAGGTTGCCACCCTGAAGATTTCCAGGATCAGGACCTGTGCCCAAATGCCACTGATGAAGCTTGCAATCTCATGGAATGTACCATCAAGTGAGAAGATGGCACCTTTGCCAGGTCGTAGCACTTGCAAATGCATGATATGATTCAAGAAAAGATTCTCTGGGCAGAGATTAGGCTACCTCTCATCCTGTTTGCAATAGCAATAAATAATAGGGTGGTCTTTCTAAATGGTTTGGTCCTCTCTATGTAGAAAGCCAGCGCAGGTCTGACATCCAGCAAGTGGAGTCTCTGTTCTTCCTGTTACCTTGCGGCTTAGGATAGAAGACCAGGAGAAAAATGTCCTGGCTACTGTGAAACTGCAAAACCACTTTTGGGAGGAAGGACAGATGCAGTGGAAGTCATATCTTGTCCCTGAAGAAGACTGTATACGGTGACTCAGAGGTAAGGGCTTGAATCTCTGAGACTCTTCTGGCTGAAGTAATGGCCACAAAAAAAACCACCTTCCAGGACAGATAGATCAGGGGGCACGTTGCCAGTGGCTCAAACAGGGGCCCTGTCAGCCTTGTCAACATCAAATTGAGGTCCCAAGTGGTACAGATTGACACACCTGTGGATAAAGGTGTTTTAATCCTTTCAAGAATTGGGCGCAAATTGGGCTTGAAAACACTGACCAGTCATCTACCGATAGGTAAAAAGCTGAGATCATGGCTAAGCGAACTCTTATGGATGATGCCACAAGCCCCTTCCTTCTTTAAATAAAGCAAGTAGTCCAAGATAAAGGGCAGGGAGGCCTCCATGGGTGAAACACCTCTCTGCATCGACCATAATGCGAACCTCTTCCATTTTGCCAGATAGGTGGTTCTAGTTGGTGACTTCGAGATCCATAAGCACCTCTTGTACCAGCACTGAACAGCCTCATTCTGCTTTGGTCAGCCATGAAGTTTCCACACCATCAGGTGGAGGGACTTGAGGTTTAAGTAAAGCAGGTGACCATGCTCCTGGGAAATCAAGTCCGGGAGCCTCAGTAGGCTGATTGGTATTTCTACCAAGAGGTCTAGTAGGGTTGTGAACCAATGTTGGCACGGCCGCACCAGAGCTATGAGAATCAGGTTGACCCTTCTGACCTTGAGCAATACCTTGTGCATGAGGGGCATGGGGAGATAGGCATAAAGAAGCCTCCCTTTCCAGGGAAGGAGGAAGTTGTCCACGAGGGAGCCCAGGCTGTGCCCCAGGTAAGAGCAGAACTGGAGGCACTTCCTATTGAGCCTGGTCACAAACAGGTCCATCTGGGGAAATTCACACCTTCAGAAAACTGTATTCAAGACATCTGGAAGAATGGACCACTCATGATGATTGGCAAAGGATCTGCCAAGGCGGTCTGCCAGCTTGTTCTGTGATCCCGGAAGGTAAAAGGCCTCCAGGTGAATGGAATGAATAATCCCATAGGCTGAACACTTCCTGGCAAAGGGGAAAGGAATGAGCTCCCCCTTGCTTGTTTATGTAAAACATTGTGGTTGTATTGTCCATGAGGATTGATATGTAGGTTAGTTTGGAACACTTGGCAGGCTAGATGAACCACTCGCAGCTCTCTGGCATTGATATGCAGAGTCAATTCCTCTGGAGACCAGAGGCCTTGAGTTTTGAGTGGCTCCATGTGAGTTATCCACCCCATGTCTGAAGCATCCATGACCAGTGACATTGAAGGGGCCAGCCTTGAAAAGGGAACGCCAGCGCAAGGTGTCCTGGTCCAGCCATCACTGGAGGGTGAAAAATAATCCTGGTGGAAGCATGATCACCTTGTCTAGCGGATGGCGGCCCAGTATATACACGGATGCTAGCCATGATTGGATGGGCTGCAGTCAGAGATGTGTGTGCTGCACCACATAGGTACAAGATGCCATATGCCCAAGAAGCTTAAAGCAGTTCCTTGCAGTGGTGATGGGGGAGTCCCTCAGGCTATTTATGATCTGTTCAATGGCTCTGAAACAGGTTTCAGGTTTCCTCTGAACTGGTGAGAAAATCAACTTTTGTGCATTTATCAGGAGCCCCAAGTTCTGAAAGGAGAACTGTATGAGTTTTGCGTGTGCCTCCACCAGGTCCCTGGATTGGCTTTTGATCAGTCAGTCCTTCAGGTTTGAGTAAACCTGCATTCCTCCTAAGGAAGGCTGCCATGACAGACATGCACTTTGTGAGTACCTGTGGAGCTTCCAACAGTCCGAAGGGTAGCATTGTGAACTGATAATGTTTGTGATCTACCACAAATCAGAGGTATTTCTTGTGTCCTCGGAAGATGGCCATGTCAAAAATATGCGTTCTACCAGTCGAGGGTGGCGTACCAGTCCCCTGGATATAGGGAGGGGATAATAAAGGCCAAGGAGACCATGCAGAACTTCAGCTTCTTCATGACCTTGTTAAGGTTTCGCAGATCTAGGTTGTGTCTGAGATCCCTATTGACTTTCAGAATCAAGAGGCAAAGGCTTTTACTCGCGTTACTTCCTAACTCCATAGGAACTTCCTCCACGGCTCCCACCCTTAAGAGTGACTGTACCTCCTGGGCCAGACGTCTCATGTGAGAAGGATCCCAGGGGAGGGAGGGTGGAAAGGAGGGAAAGAAATGTATTTTAGGGTATATCCCATTTCCATTGTGCATAGAACCCAGTGATCTGAAGTAAGGCTGGTCCACACCTGGTAAAGTGAGACAAACAGAGGAAAGTCCACAAACTTAGGGGTAAGACCCAGGTCGTGCTCTGGTATGCCATTCTTGGGCACACCTTCAAAAGGTCTGCCTAGGTCCCGTGAATTGTCTCACGGGAGCAGATGTAGGGGCTGATGAGTGTGGTGCTGGCCTCCTCCTGAAGCCCTTGTTCTTTCATTAGCCAAAGTCCTGCCTCTGCTGGTGGTGTTGTTGTGGGTAAAAATGGCCCATAGGTTGGGGCTTGTAATGTTTACATGTCAGGGCTGAGGTATGAAGTCCCAATGACTTAAGAGTATCCCTTGAATCTTTTAGGCTATGGAGTCCGTTTGTTCTGAGACGAGGGAGTTCTCCTCAAATGGTAGGTCCTGGATTCTTTGTTGGACCTCATGAGGTAGTCCAGAAGACAGCAGCCAGGAGCTCCACCTCGTGACTACTGCTGTGGCCATGGCTCAGGCAGCCATATCTGCCACATCCAAGGCCACCTGGAGGGATGCTTTGGCCACTGCCTTACCGTCCTCTACAAAGCTGCATATTCAGATCTGGACTCTGACGGTAGGAGTTCCATGGCTGACCAGGAATTAAAATCATAGTGGCCCAGGAGCACCTGGTGATTTGATATTCTCAGCTGGAGGGCCCCCCCCCCTTAGAGTACACCTTCTTGCCTAATTAATCCAGTTTCCTGGCCTCTTTCGCCTTGGGTGATGGTCCCTGTCGCCCCTGTCACACTTGTTCATTCACAGCCGCAACAGCTGGGGATTCTGGTGTGGGGTGGATATAGAGATACTCATACCCTTTGGGGGATACAAAGTATTTCTTTTCCATCCACTTCTCTGTGGGCTGGAGGGATGCAGGGGTTTTCCACAGAGCTCTTATGGGCTGCAAAATGGCCTCATTCAATGGTATGGCCACTCTTGATGGCCCCGAGGATGCTAGTATGTCCACCAGGGCAAGAGAAGCTGATTCTGTGATCTCCTCAAGCTGTACATCCAGGTTCTGGGTGACCTAGCATAGAAGTTCCTGGTGAGCCTTATAGTCATCCTGCATGGGCACTAAGGCCATTCCCACCACTGCCTCATTTGGGGAGGAGAATGCTGTGGCTTACACTGGCACCAGGCTTTGTATATCCATTGCTGACAGTTCCCCCATGGGTGTGTCCTGCATGTCAGTGATGTCAGAGCTGAGGACCAAACTCCTTTCCGAGGGGGAAGGTGAGGGCACTCTCACTTCTGATGGTGCCGAGAGGGGCCATCCTGTGTGGGACCTTTGGAACTGTTTGACCACCCACAGGTCCCACATTGGCCACTGGAGTGACATTTGCCGTTAAACCGGTGGCCATGCCGACATAACGAGTCCTTGTGCCATAGCTGTGGAGTTCCTATGGTCAGCTCAGTGCCTGGTCCTCCAGGAGGCATACAAGTCAGCCTTTGAACTGGAGCTAGAGGACACACTCCTGGATGGCCATGGTGGTGCGGTGCCTGTCGCTACCAGGTGGCAATGCCGTGGTGGTGAGCAGTGCCATGATGGCAAGTGGTACCATGGCATCAAGTTCTGCCATGAGGAAGAGCGTGTGGAGGGCAGAGCTGCACAATCATTTCTGGCTTGCTCAGAACCAACGCCTCCATGTTGAGAGATCATGCGGTGACAGAGCTGTCCCTGATAGTCCATGACTTGGGGGAGATAGTGGCTATGGGAGGGCCAGGAGGCTCCTCGCCAACTCATACACCTATGTTGTTGAGGGCAAGGCCAGTGCTGTATCATTTCTGTGGCTCTCCCTAGGTGGGAGTCCATAGGCAGTGGGCTTGATGGACCCGTTCCCGGGGCCAGATTCACTGGAGCCAATTGTTCAACGGATGTCTGACAGTAGAGTGGCTTTAGCCGAAGAGGTGTGTTGGTACTGTGTAGAAGCGTCTTTTGTTGGTGCTGGGGATGCCAAACCATGCTTTGCCTCTCTTAAGGAGGCCAGGGTACTTCTGGTCAAGGAGATACTCAGTGCCAATTTGGGCTGCCGCTCCAATTGAGGTTAAAATGCCTCCTCCATGAAAAGGAATTTGAGTCTGTTTATCTCTCTCCTTCTTTGTCCTGGGCTTAAAGTTCTTACAAATGCGGCACCACTTCTGGCTGTGGCCCTCTCTCAGGCACTTTATACAGCTGTTGTGTGGGTTACTCACCGGAATAGGTTTGTGGTGCACCGCACACTGTTTGAAGCTCTAGGGCCAAGGCATGCCCCAGAGCCCCCCTGAGCTAGAACTTAGTAACTACCCTAAGATATCTTATTACTTGCTAACTTACTCTAATTCTAACTATTCACAATGTACTTACAATCTATTTACAGGATGAAGAACCACTAAGGAGTTAGATGAACAGTGTTCTAGTGACCAACACAGGTGGTAAGAAGGAACTGAGGGGGTGGTGGGTTGGCAGGTTCCTATATACTACGCCATGAAGGCACCACTCCAGGGGGAACCAGAGCTGACCTGATGGATACCATGAGGGAAAAACTTTCTGGCAACGGTGCACACGGTGCACACACACCTACATTGGAATGGACATGAGTAAGCACTTGAAGAAATTCTGGTTTCTGAGAAAGTTCATAGAGAAGCTAATCAAAGGCACCCTTCTAGCATAAAATACTATCCTAGACCTCCTCTATTCTGTTTTCAGGACATGGAATGGAAACAACATTAGCAGAGTTGATAGAAAGAGATCATCTATCAGTGGATGGAGGACAGAGGTCCATTCCCACTCTCCTGAACCTCTCTCTGCAGCATTTGATAGTTGTTCAGGAGATGCTGCTGTCCTGTCTGGGAAGGTGGCAGAAGCGATGGGGAATTCACAGAAATAAATGAAGCCCTTCCAGCAGGAATATGCCCAAAGGATAGTGATGGGAAATTGCATCTCTATCTCCAGAACCCTCACTTGTGGAGTTGTGCAAGAATCAAGTCCTTTTGCCAGTCCTATTCATCATTGGATTTCAGTCATATTTAGAACCCAGTATATTCCACTGCTGTGGAATTGTGCTCCAAAATCTGTTATGTCAGTAAAAAAGAAGAGTATTCCATCCTGCTATTCTGTAATTAGATACAGTCGATACCTTGTAATCAGGATGCCCCAGTGGAGGATATTCCCTCTTCGTCCCCTGAATAACACCATTTTAAAAGCAATGGTGCTCTCTGGGAAGCTTCAGAACTAACTATGCTAGTGGACAAGCCCATGGAAAGGGGGAGGCATTGTCTACACTGGGATAAAGAAAGGTCTATCTCACTGTAGCTTGCACAGTGCCAGCAGCAGTGACCACTACAAGAAAGATGGCATTTCAGTCTAATATAATAGTTGGTGTTGAGAATGTGGGAATTTTTTGTGATATTTTTATTAACAATGTGTGACTCAGTCTACCCACTGAGTAAAAAGAACAGGAGTACTTGTGGCACCTTAGAGACTAACAAATTTATTTGAGCATAAGCTTTCGTGGGCTACAGCCCACTTCATTGGATTCTGGGGGGAGGTATGTGAAGGGAAAGTCACCAGTGTCAGCAACCAGGATGTGAGTGGTTGCAACTAGTGGTTAGAGCCAGAGTTAGTAGTGAAGAGTAGGAGCCCCAGGTCAAGCTGGAATCAGAGGCCAAAGCCAAAAGTCAGAGCTGAAGTCAGGAATCAGAGTTGAGGGGCAGAACTGGGTTACGTAGAGTGAGGCAAGACAGGGCAGGATCCAAAGCAGTAGCAAGGCAGGAGCAGGACTAGACCCTGGCACCAGCCAGGCTGGTAACAAGCAGGGGCAGGAGCTCCCGCAGCAGTGGGTAAGGTTTTGGGCAGGGCTTAAGAGCTGCTTAGCCGGGCTTAAAAGCTGGTCTGCTGACTCTTCCAACCAATCAGGCAGCCTGCTACAGGCCAATTGTGCTTGTTAGGGTGCCCAGAGACTGGCTCTGCAGCAGACCCTGCTTTCAGATTGGCTCTGCTGTAGGGTCTGATTCCTGACAGTACCCTGATAGCGGTAATTCAAAAATCAGCAAAGCGGGAACAGTAGATCTGGCATTGCTTAAGGCATCTAGCAGCCTGTAGGTACTCCAGACTCTTGTGGTCTGTCAGTACTTGGAATGGGAATGGCACTCCTTCTAAGAGGTGGCACTACTCCTTTAAAGCCACATTGAGGGAAGTTAGCCTGACTCTTGCTAACAAAGACTGTTTGACATTTGAAATTCCCTTCCAATTCCTGTCAGGCCTTGCTCTGCTTCCACAGGCCCAATAGCTCCTTGTCTCAAATATTGTAATTTTCTTCTATTGGGGCAAGTAAAAGGCATGAGACTGGAGCTGGTTGTGGGCGCCCACACATTGAGGAAAATTGCACCTATGGCAAAATTCAAGGCATCAGACTTAAGCATAAATGTTTTGTTGGGATCTGGATGACTGCTAAGGTGAGTGCCCTCTTCATTTATCAAAGGTTGACTGAGTCTCTGTGGACCAGGAGAACAAGGCTTCCTTTTGCAGGAGTGCTATTCTGAGTGCCTCCAGGCTAGAGAATCCTTTAATAAATCACTTGTAGAAATTGGTGAACCCTAGGAATTGCTTCACCCCACATACATCCTTGGGTGCAGCCCAGTCAGGTATTGCCACAACCATACACCGGTCCATGGGAGCCCCTCAGGTGAGATGTTATATCCCAAGAATACCACTGTGTCCTCACATTTCTTGAGCATAGAGGTGGTTTTGGCAGGTGATGATTGTGGGGGTCCTGACTTTCAAAGAAAACAAGGATGTCATTCAGGTAAATAAAGACCAATTGATCTAATATGTCCCTCTATATGTCATTTGTGAAATGCTGGAAGGTTGCTGGAGTATTACACAGCCCAGACAGCATGGCCAAATACACCTCTACCTCAATATAACGCTGTCCTCGGGAGCCAAAAAATCTTACCGTGTTATAGGTGAAACTGCATTATATTGAACTTGCTTTGATCCAACGGAGTGCCCAGCCCCTCCCCCTCCATCCCCCCCGGAGCACTGCTTTACTGATTTACTGCGTTAGATCCAAATTTGTGTTATATCAGGTCGCATTATATCGAGGTAGCGGTGTACTCGAAGTGGCCATACCTGGTATGGAACGTGTTTTCCATTCACCTCCTTCCCGGCTCCTCACCAGATTACACACTCTGCAAAGGTTCAACTTTGTGAAGGCCTTGGAAGATCAGAGTATTTCGAGCAGCTCATTGATAAGCAGAAAGGGGGTGGATGTGCGGGGTCGTATACCCCCTCATATTTCAGCCAGGGTGGAAGACGGGAGCACGGCTGCAGAGATGCACCTGGGAAAGTGCTCCCGCTGAGCCCCACTAGGTGGTGCCCAGATCAGGGAAGCGAGACTGGGCTGGTAGCACAGCTCTCTGCCAGAGGGGGCACAGGGAAGCCTTCTGAGTCCTGTCCCTTCCTCACCAGCTAGCAGCTGCAGTTACCTTCTTGAGTATGTGTCTGGACTAGCCTGTCTGGAGTTTGGGTAGGGTGACCAGGCCCACCTACAGCAATTCTGGGCCCCATGGAAGAACAGTAAATGGGCCCCCACGGATGCACAAGCCGTGCCTATGCAGACGCAGTCCACCTTTTTGGGGTCACTAGGCCTACCTGAGCCAAAGTTCTTCCATGTTTAAACTCTGTCCTTCCATGTTTAACTCTAATCGACCTCAAAAACCAAGGACAGGAATTGGAATGTGTAAACAGTCAGTTAGCAATTACGACCTTGCTCATACCAGGTACCAAACGATAATGATGAGGTTTGTATGTTTCTAGCTGGGGAAGGGGTAATAAACTAAGGGTAAACAGAACCAACTAACTGTTTAGAGGAGTGTTACTAACAAGCTAGATTTATAGCCCTAGAATGATTTAATTGCTTAAATGTATAAACATGCCTTTGGTAGAGAGGGGAGGGGAGTAGAGGGGGATGCTAGGGGGGAGGGGGGGCTTAGTTGTAAAATGTATAAGAAGAGAGAAACTGTTTTTGCTGGTGTGCTTGATTTGAGACTTGCCTGTCTCCTTGCATCACTTTGAGATCTCAAATAAACTTTGATTGTTTCTCCACCCCGGTATGTTTATTGACGCGAAGCACACCGGGCAACAAACCCCACTGTTGCTGTCCTTGGGCCTCTGTGCCGGCAACAACCTGACATTTGGGCAGTGCTGTACCTGCACTGGCTGGTGCCCAGCGAGCTGCTGGCTGCACTGCTGGGCATGCTCTTCTGGCATGTCCAGGGCTTCTACCTGCCTGCCTGGTAGGGTTGCCAACTGTCTAATTGCGCAAACCCAAAGACTCTTGCCCCTGCCCCACCCCTTCCCTGAGGCCGCATCCCCTGCTCACTCCATCCCCCCTCCCTCTGTTGCTCACTTTCCCACACTCTCACTTAGTTTCACCAGGCTGGGGCAGGGGGTTGGGTGTGGGAGGAAGTGTGGGGTCCGCTGTGCTGCTGGCGGTGGTGGCTGGGGGCCCCCTGGCCCTTTTAAATCACACAGGCCTCAGAGCAATTGCCCCCTTTGCCCCCCTGTTGGCAGGCCTGAAAGTGATCATATGTCCTATTTTGGCTGGGACAGTCCCTTTTTTTAAGGCCTGTCCTAGCCATCCTGACTTTTTTGGCAAAGGGGACAAATGCCCACTTTTGTAAAAAAAAGTGAGGTGTGGAGGAACATCTGGGGGCGGAGAAGCGGCGATGCCAGCCCTGCACAGGCAGGAGGAGGCAGGACTGGGGCAGGCAGTGAGCAGCGATGCTAGCCCTAGCCTCGTGTGGGGGCAGACAGGAAGGGGGAGGGCTCAGACTAGCCCTATGCAGTGTCCTATTTTCCCTTTGGCAAATTCTGGGGCCCAGAATTGCTGTAGGTGGGCCTGGTCAGTCTACCCTAAGCTTGTAGAGTCAGTTGGGGAAATGGAGGGAGTCAGTGGGGTCTGGGGGAACTGGGGGTAGGGAGACCATGGAGGCAGCGGGGGCCAAGGGCAATAGTAGGGGTAGGGGAGGCAGCAGGAGCCAGGGGCAATACAAGGGGTGGGGAAGGCAACAGGAGCGATGGGAGGGAGCCTGGGGAGGCAGAGGAGGGACATGGGGCTATGAGGAGGGGTGGGGGTCCAGGGAAGGCATCAGGGGCCAGGAGCAATGGATAGCTGGCTGGGGGAGGCAGCAGGGGCCAGGGTGTCAAAATACAAATTTCCCAAGGGGGAGGGGTAGCTCTGTGGTTTGAGCATTGGCCTGCTAAACCCAGGGTTATAAACTCAATCCTTGAGGGGGCCACTTAGGGATCTGGGGCAAAATCAGTACTTGGTCCTGCTAGTGAAGGCAGGGGGCTGGACTTGATGACCTTTCAAGGTCCCTTCCAGTTCTAGGAGCTAGGATATCTCCATATATTTTATTTACCATTTTACCTAAGACAGACCCTAGCAGGGCTGGCCTTAAGGGTGGGTGAGGTGTGACACAGTGTGTTGTGGTCGGGGGGAGGGAGGGCAGAAGAAACGCTGTGGTCAAGATGTGTTGCTGGAAGGTGCCTTGGCAGTCACCAGAAAGTTGACTGTGGCTGTAGTGGCCATTAGGGGACTTACCATTGTGCCCCCTCCACTATCAGCAATTACCAGTTTTCTACAATTTTGGACTGTGATCATGTTCAGAGCTTGGTAATCCACACAAATCATGGATTACCAAGAGGAAAGTCATCTTTCTTTGCCATGAAGAAGATCAGGCCCCCCACTGGGGATGTGGAGGAATGAATGAACCCCTTCTGCAGGTTTTCCTCAAGATAGCTCTGGAGTGCCTACAGTTCAGGGTCGGAAAGGGAATAAATGCACCCCAAGGGAAACTCTGCTCCTGGATGAAGATTGATGGGACCGTCATAGCTGTGATAAGACTGTAGTGTGTCGGCTTTCTTTTTGTTGAACATATCAGCATAGTATTGACATTTAACAGGAATCCCTGGGGCCTTATGGGAGGTTGTGGGTATTGTCAAGTTTGCCTTTGGATCTTTGTTCACATCTATGAGTTATTTGGGGAACTGAGTAAGCTCTCAGGAAACAGGATTGTTGGCAAGATGGGGAGTCAAAGCGTGCCATGCCTGATGAGCAGCTCAAAGACGATGATACAAGCATGCCAATGACAACTGATAAATGTGGTGAATGAATTAGCCCAAACTGGAGTATTTCTCAGTGGCCTCTCAGGGTAGTTACCTCTAAGAGAGCTGTCTGGTGGGCAACTAGACCCAATGTAAGAAGTGACCCATTTATGGACTCCACTAACTTGGGGGAGTGCTTGCATTGAGTGGGGATATTGTGTGCTTGAGCAAACTCCATATCCATGACATTTTCTGAGGCACCTGAGTCCATCAGCACCTCTAGGTTGGTGTTGGGCATCAATGTCTAAACTGACTAAGGCGTGCAGGCTGGATGAGGAGTCCACCCGTACCAGTTCATCTTTAATATCAGCATTCGGGCCAAGCCAGAAATGATAACGCTGAGTAGCCTTGTTGCAGTGATGACAACTACCAGCATTGGAACTCTGCTGAATATTTAGCAAGTGGCCAGCATCCTGAAGTGCAGCTTTGGCTGTAAGCTTTCGACTTTGGTCATCAAAGATCACCACAGTCTGAATAAAGTCCTCAAATTGTCCCAGAAGCAGGTTTGATTTTTCCAGGAGCAGAGATACCCAAGCCAGGGCCTCTCCAATAACTAGACCAGGGGTAGGTAACCTATGGCACGTGTGCCAAAGGCGGCACGCGAGCTGATTTTCCATGGCACTCACACTGCCCAGGTCCTGGCCACCGGTCCGGGGGCTCTGCATTTTAATTTAATGTTAAATGAAGTTTTTAAACATTTTCAAAACCTTATTTACTTTACATACAACAATAGTTTAGTTATATATTATCAACTTATAGAAAGAGACCTTCTAAAAAGGTTTACATGTATTACCGGCACGCAAAACCTTAAAATAGAGTGAATAAATGAAGACTCGGCTCACCACTTCTGAAAGGTTGATGACCCCTGAACTAGACTGATAATCAGTCCTACTTGGGCTTGGTCAGTGGGGCATGACTGCAGGTGTAGCAGAAATAGGAGATGGTGCTGATTTAGGAACCCACAACGTTTGTTGTGCTCAGCATTGATATTCTCAGGTTGGGGAAGGTTGGACTCTTGGGGGCAGGGTTGGAGTTGAAGATGGTGCAGCTTGAGCTTCCAGGATTGAATTCTGTGCCCGCAAGGGCTCCCATTATCTTTGTCAGAGAGATATTGGGTGTTGTAGGATCCATGCTCACTATATCAACTCTAGTTCCCTTAGCTTTGTGTTTGGGCTGCTTAAGCTGTCACAGGGTCAGGATGTGGGCAGTCATGCCTAGTGGTTAGAGCAGGAGTCAGGCCCCGTGATCAGAACTGGCATTAATCTAATGATTAGAGCAGGAGTCAGTAGCCAGGAATCAGATCCCAGGTCAAAGTCGAAGGACAGATGCCAGGGTCAAGTGTCAGAACCAAAGTCAGGAATCAGAGATGAGGGTCAGGATAGGGTTACCTGGAATTAGGCAAGGCAGAGGCACTACAGCGTCCAAGGCAAGGCAGGAGTGGACTAGGTCCAAAGCAAGAGTGGGTCTGGAACAAGGCAGAAGCGAGGCTGGGAACAAGCAGACATAGGAGCAGGGGTGAAAGTAACTTAAAGGACTTGCCGGTACTCTGGAGTCCTGAGGAGGGGCGAGACCTCCACCGGAAAAGGCGGGGACTTAAATCCCCAGGCCCTTTAAATCAGGATTTAAAGGGCCTGGGGCTAGGGCTGTGGTAGCAGCAGCTGGGAGCCTGAAGCCCTTTAAATCACCCCCTGAGCTCCCAGCTGCAGAGGTGTCTGGGAGCCCTGGGGTTTGGGGGCGATTTAAAGGACCCGGGGCTCTAGCTGCTGCTACCGCAGCAGAGCCCTGGGCCCTTTAAATTGCTGCCGGAGCCCCAGGGCTCCAGCAGCAGGGCCCGGGGCTCCAGCTGCTGCTACCCTCAAGGGCCCTTTAAATCGTCTCCGGAGCCCTGCTGCTGGAGCCCTGGGGTAGCGGCGGCCGGGCTCCGGTTGCTATTGAAAGGACCAGGGTGGTAGAGGTAACGGGAGCCCCGAACCCTTTCAATACCAACCAGAGCCCTGCTGCTGCTACCCCAAGGCTCCAGCAGGCTCCGGAAGCTATTTAAAGGACCCGGGCCCTTTAAATTGTCCCCGGAGCGGCAGTGGGGCTCCAGTGGCGATTTAAAGGGCCCGGGGCGGTAGCGGCAGCAGGAGCCCTGGGCCCTTTAAATCGCCACCCGAGCCCTGCCGCCGCTACCCCAGGGCTCTGGCAGCGGGGCTCTGGTGGCAATTTAAAGGGCCCTGGGCTCCAGCCCTTTAAATTGCTGCCCCAGGAAGCCGGTCCACCCCGGTATGGCACACCAGCTCTTGCCAGCAGGGATGGCAGGTTTGTAGAAATTTTGGTGGTGCCCAGAACCTGCCCCTGCCCAAACTCTGCCCCCCCAACTCTATCCTCCACCTGCCTAAGGCTCTGGGAGGGAGTTTGGGGATAAGAGAGGGTGTGGAAGGGGGTGCAGGGGTGAGGGCTATGGGGTGAGGCTGGGGGGGAATTGGGGTGTGGCTGGGGATGAGGGGTTTGGGGTGTGGGAGGGGACTCAGGGCTAAGGCAGAGGGTTATGGTGCATGGGGATGAGGGCTCTGACTGGGGCTGGAAATGAGGGGTTTGGGGTGTTGGAGAGGCTCAGGGCTAGGACAGAGGGTTGGGGTGTGGGGGGGATGAGGGCTCTGGCTTGGGGTGTGGGCTCTGTGATGGGGCAGGGATGACTTTGGGGTGCAGGCAGGCTGCCTTGGGACTGGAGCCAGAGAGGACGACTCCCCCCAGCCCTCTCCCTGCCAGCAGCAGCGAGCTCTGGGGTAGGGACCCCCTTTTCCCCCCTGGCAGCACACTTTCCCCCCCCCTCCCCCACTGTCACTGCACATGCTCCTAGGGCCCCTCTCAGGTCCAGGAATCCCTCTCGCCTCCTCTGTGGTGGGTGCCATGCCCGTGGGGGCTGCCATCACATGTGCGCCTCCTCCCCTGCTGCTGCCCCTCACTGTAGCCTCACTGGGGGTGGGGGATGGGGCTGCCCCTTGCCCAGCGTGGGGCAAGAGTGGTAACTGCGGGCAGGGGGGGCGGCTGTACTAGTGGAGGGTCCCACCAGAAAATGAAAGGGTCTGAGGGGGAAGGGCAGCCCGCCCTGGCAGTAGTGGAGGGGGGGCACTAGGACCCTGTGGCGGCAGTTAATGCAGGCAGGCAGCATGGAGCTTCAGGGGAGAGACACAGAAGGATGGTGCACGGGGGCAGCAAAGGGGGGCCAGCCCACACTCAGGGGAGGCACGGTGGGGCCTCAATATTGCTGGAGCCAGGAGGATGAGTCAGAAAGGGAGAGAATGCACCATTTTCTTGCTGGTACGCTACTGCACCTTTTCTTACCGGTCCTCCGTACCGTCCCATACCGGCTTACTTTCACCTCTGCATAGGAGCAATCACAGCAATGAGCAAATGCTTTGAGCAGCTGCTGAACTGCTGCTGCTGCTCAACTTAAGAGCCAGTCAGTTGACTTTTCCAACCAATCAGGCAGTGTAGCCAATCAGCCAGCCTGCCACAGGCAGCTGCACTTCTTAGTATGCCAGAGACTGGCTCTGCTGAAGGCCCTGATTCGACGGCTGGATATCACAGAGACTGTAGGTCTGCCTCGGCTGGAACAAGTTATATGAATAAGAACTGGCTGGAATCAACACAAATAAATGGAGTACTCAGCAGAGAAAAAGGAAGACCCAGCAACCACACATTAACTTTTAATGTATGCTCTTTGAAGGTGCAATTGGAAAAAACCCAGGAGCAGGACAAAGAAGCCAAGGTGCGGATGCTGGCCTTTAAATGGCACACAGAGAGCAGGAACTCAGGGTATGTCTATGCTAAAAGTGCTACAGCTTCACAGCTGCAGCTATGCACTAACTACGGTGATAGAAGAGTTTTTCCATCGCTGCAGTAAATCCACTCCTTTAAGAGGCAGTTAGGTCATTAAATATTGATTAAAGGCAGTTAGGTCAATGGAAGACCAGCATTCCCTTCTGGTTCGTCACCCCCCAAAGATGTGAAACCAGTTCCCCAGAAACCAGTTTATTTGGCATACACACTCCATGCAGTTTATACACCAGAGAGCTGCTTTGGATGAAAATAAACAGAAAGTTTATTTAATTGATAATTCCCAGATTGAAAGACAAAATAGTAAGGGGAAGCAAATATATACACGTTGCACAGAAAATAAACCTAAAGATGCAACCTCAGACTTTGCATTTTCATATTAGATCAAATTCCTTTTCTAATAAGAGTTACCTATTGCCTTAAAACATTTCCTTGCATATCTCCTGGATGTAACAGGGAACCAGCATTCATGAATGGCCTACTGCCTCAAGACTTTCCCCCCAAGTACTGGATTAAAAAAACCCTCAATTCCAAGACTGCTTTTAAAAGGCTTTTCTACCTCTCTCAGTTCATGGTGATTCATGGTTAGTCAGAGTAGGTAAACTCCCTCCTGACTGGAGAGCCCAGATGTTCTTTTCAGTTTTGAGATGTCTCAATGTCTTTCCACTAACTCTAATGATCCATCGTTGTCTTTTCCTGGATGGAGAATGAATAGTTACTTGAAGCCGGTTTCCTATAAACATCTAGTTTGGAAGGTGCCCTTTCCCGCTTGACTGCTCACTGCCCTGCTGTGAGGTGTAGCTGAAGTTGAGTGAGGTAAGCTCCATCATTGATATACCTAAGTGACTATACAAAGCTAGAAAATGTATACGATAAATAAAATTAAGCCCTTTTTCATTGGAGGTCAGTGGAGTTTTTGGCTTTCTGAAACGCAGGCATATCTATAGATTTAGGAACCTACCTTAAAGTTCCTATTTTTTCAGAATCTTAGTTTAACTGATCTAATTGGTCTAATTTGAAACCCAGGCCTGCACATGCACCCACCTGCATGCAGTGCCCTTCTCCAGCAGTACCACTTAAATATACAGGTGTTAGAAGATATCAACTGTGTGCACAGGTTTTAGAGCTGAGAAAGTGTGGAAGCAGGAGTGTGTGCACACAAAGTTGTTCACACACTCAGTGGAGGCCAGGGTGTGTCCCCAATACAAGTGAAGCATAGTAGTTTTCTTCCATGGCTAATTTACAATCCCATGAGCTCTGAAACAGGAGTCCTTGGGTTGTTCTTCCACATCTCAGTCCTGAAAAATCCATCTGTGTTTATGTGGATGGAAATCAGGAAAGGATTCTGTAACAAGCTGTCAATTACACAGACACATCTTTGCATCCCCTGCCTGAGAGCTCATGCCTGTAAACAAATCACTATTTCACTAGACAGAAAACACATTGAAGTGTGATTCCAAGACAGAGAAAATCAAGAGGAATCATAGGTTATGGCATATAGCTCCTGCCCCGAAATAAAGGACAGCTGTGGTCGGCTGGATTACTCTTATGGCTGGGAGTCAGGACGCACGGGTTTAATTCCTATGTCATTCCCCAAAAGTCTGTTAATTCTTTCTGTGCCTCAGTTACTCTGGTGATGACAATGCTTCTTTCTCATCATTATAAAGCACTTTAAGATGGACTGATGTAAACGTCTAAACAAGTGAAGTATATTGGTATTATTATTAAAAGATGGGATATCTAATTCCAGTTGCTAAAACATGGCTCCTTAGCTCAGCTACTTTGTGTCCTGGCCTTTCTTGGACACATAATACATCAACTTTTCACAGTCACAGGCTACACAACAGAGGTAATTTCCTATACGTCCTCTACAAATGAATACTGGGATATCCCTAGAGCTTTTCATATACCGTATTAAGATACATTAACACCTTTGTGTTTACATACCAACTCTTCTCCTTCAGGTACCAAAATCACTTTTTAAAACAGTGAGTCAGAAGCCAGCGGTGCAGTAACTATGCAGGCAAATGAGAGAATTCTGATCTCAAATAATTTTCAGAAAACCTGAGCCTGTTTCTTTGAAAACGTATTAGCCCAGACCCTGGATTTTTTTCTCTGAATGTTTTCAAAGAGTTTCCTGAGAATCCTTACCTTTGCTGGGTTCCCCTCACACATGGGCACAGAACATGGTTTACAACACCACACTCTAATACTGCCTTTCCCTTTAGTACTGCCCTCTAGCCTTAGAACTAGATATGAGTCCCAAGGCTTAGTATTTTACTTCACCCCTCGTACTTCAAATACAAAATTGAGAGTACTACATCCCGTTGAGCAGGATAATTTGGGGTGGGAATGGTTGGACCTTTTGGAAAGGCTCTGATAGGAAGGATGAGTCTCTGATGCTCCTGACCTAGCAAACTTCTAAAGGGAACAGACAAATGTGAGTGGGAAATAGCTCAAATCTGCTCACAAAGAGACCTCAGGGGAGAGAGAGTGTGTCAGTCACATGACTTTCAGAGTCATACTCTGGCAGCCATTGTTACAGAGATGATTGTGTGGACATTTTAGTTGAGTAATCCATCAAATCTTCAGGAGAAGAAAGGGTGAAACCAAGGCTTTTCGCTCCTTAATATGTGACATTTTTAAGATCTAAAAAGTTCACATGCCCACACTCAAATGCCAATTAAATATATATTTATTAAGCTACAGTAAAAAAGCTGCTTTCACAAGATTAAGAGTGATAACATCAAAAAAGAAATAAAAATTATAATTACTTATCTGACAGCCAGAGTATGGGCCTAATCCCATTCTCACTAAAATCAAAGGAAAGATGGCTATTGATTACAGTGGGTATTAGATCATACCTTAGATTTTATTACAACATCTTTGAGGTGATTCACTGAGCCACTCTACCTTCTCTCAGACATGGAGACAGGAACTGACTGTGATAGCATTCAGCAGCCTGGGACTCAAACAGACTCTCAGTCATTGTTGAGAGAGGGAACCAGCCAAAGGACAGCTATGATCTTTTCTTTCTGACCTATGGAGTGACTGAAGTGTTATCTAACTCAATAACAACAAAAATATTTCGGTTTCAGAGTAGCAGTCGTGTTAGTCTGTATCCACAAGAAGAACAGGAGTACTTGTGGCACCTTAGAGACTAACAAATTTATTAGAGCATAAGCTTTCGTGGGCTACTGCCCATTGACAAAATATAATTGAGTGAATTAGGTTTTAATGCTCAATGTTTTGTGACTTGCCAGGGCAGAGAAACTCTCTGGTAGGACTGATGCAAATACTTTCAGAAGTAGCAAATTTGCCTAAACACTGATCCTGCAGCTACCAGCCACAACCCCCAGACCAGCACCTGCAGCCAGCATTTGAGCATGTCTAAACTGAGGCATGTCTGATGTGGCCTGTGTTGGTAGCCAAAAAGCTAACCCTTGTAGCTTTTGGATAACTGGTTGTGCTGCTGTTTGAGTGCTGGGCTTGACTTCCTATCAACTCACACAAAGAAACAATTCTGAGTTTTCAGAGACACTTCGGCGTGCAGTAGGTATATTTTCCACACCTCTTAAGAAAGGCTGTGAGTTCTTCTGAACTGGCACTTGTAGAAACAGTTGTGTAGGACTGTGGGATATTTATCTTTAAAAATAGGAGAGGACCCCTGGAATTTTTCAGGAAAGCGATCTTGTTTAAACAAAACAAAGCTCTATTTTCCAAGCTTCTCTACATGATTCCAGATACAGAGCCAGATTCTGCAGTCATTTACATGTATGTAAATTCATAATAACTCCTTTGACTTCAGTGGAATTACTCTAGATTTACTCCAGAAAGCACCATTTGGTCTATGCTCTTTTACATGGACCTGCTTCTCAAGTGACACTTGGCATAGTGCAGAATCCTGGCTGATACCTGTTTCAGTTTGGGATTGCCCAAGATCAAGATAATAGAGTGTCTCATGGGATAAGCAGCCATTACAACTATACAGATGACATCCCAGCTGCTGTTAGTTGAGAAGATGTTAGCTAATGTGAGAATCAAAGCAACAAAATCGAAAAAGTATAGGATGAGGAAGGAGACGATGGATTCTATGGCACCCATGTGGGCCTCCGTGTTGGGATCTGTGAAGCCAGTTGCCTTGTTTTCGATCTTCCTGGTGTGTCTCCACAGAGAGGTTATTAACAGGACAGTGGAAGCAACAAACACTAGTAAAGGGAGACATATCCCAATGTTGTAGAGAAGAATCTGGGGAAACAAATTGATCTCCTTCGCAATTGTCCCCTTTGTGGTGTTTGCCATGGAGTTGTTGCAGTACACATTGTAGATGTCCCACAAGAAAGGAAAACTGCTCAGTAAGGAGAAAAGGGATGATTCTACCAGCAGCCATGGAACCAGACTGGAAATTTTTCACTTCAGCCAGAGGAACCAAGGGCTGGGTGAAACTGGCTATCTTGGCACAGTAGAAGACACTGAGCCAGGCAGCAAACCAGAGGCTGGAGTAGTTCAGGAACATGACGAGGGTATTGAAAATTTTGTATACCTTATCCTCGTTGTAAAAGGCTGGATAGAACATGCTGCAAACCACCATCAGCATGAACCAGGACTGCAGGCAGAGTATGGATAAGCTCAGGAAGATCAAGATCATATCACAGGAGGACAGTCTACTGCTCATGACCCAGTTGGTGAGATTGATAGCCACAATGATTCCATTTCCCCCAATTCCTATGATGGATTCAATGGCTAAAATGATCAGATAGAAGATATGAGTTGGCTTGTCTGCCCTCAGGGAAGCACAGTCTTCACCTGACATCCTTGTGGGCTCCTAAAAGCTCTGGACACCTAGGAATATGCCTGCCTATAGATGCTGGTGTCAGCTGGCTGCTGTCCCCACATTCCTGCCTATTTATCTCAGAGGAAGAACTCTGCAATAGATCATTTCTCATTTATTTTGTTTATTTCTTACATTATTGGATGATCAAAAGCCCAGCTACATTCCCTGGCCCTTGGTGAATCCATGCTGACTGTTCCTGATCACCTTCCTGATGACCATCCTGGTCAGGTGGTCGATAATAGATCTCTACCGCTATATTCTTATTATTAGAGCATGGAATTTCTATCCATAGAGATTCTATAGTACAGTTTGATTCATTTATGATTTTTACTTCATTTCTTTCTTGCTTTCTTTCACATATAATGCCACTCCCCCACCAGTATGACTGCTCTGTCCTTCCGATATATTTTATACCCTGGTATTGCTGTATCCCATTGATTATCCTCATTCCACCAAGTTTCTGTGATGCCTATTATAGCAATATCCTCATTTAATACGAGGCACTCTAGTTCACCCATTTTATTATTTAGACTTCTAGCTTGGCTAACTGCAGGGAAGGATTTCTTTTCAACCACAGGCAAACAGCCCAGTAGGAACGGCCACCTCTGTCCCCTTAATTAAATTCCCATATTTCAACCAGGTTACCATGAACGATATCACTCTCCTGAGGATTACACAGCAAGATAAAGAACGGATGTTGCTTGAATGCCAGCAAACACCGGGACCATACGCTGCCAGGCTTTGTCATGCAATGATACCAGATTACTTGCTACTAGCATGGCGTGGTCAAGTGTCCTACCATGGAGGACGGAATAAAGCAGCACTGCCCAGAAACCTTGTGGAAAGGCTTTTGGAGTACCTCCAGGAGAGCTTCATGGAGATGTCCCTGGAGGATTTCCGCTCCATCCCCAGACACATTAACAGACTTTTCCAGTAGCTGTACTGGCCACGAATGCATCCCAAATCCTCAGGGCAAAGTAATCATTAAAAAACGCTTGCTTTTAAAACAAGTTTTATATTTTAAAAGGTAAACTCACCTGAGGTCCCTTCCATGGGGTCATGGTCTTGGATACTGGCTTGGGAGGGTACTTCAGTCAGGCTAAGAAAAAGATCCTGGCTGTTGGGGAGAACGGAGTGTTGTATGCTCTCTGCAAGCTCGTCCTCCTCCTCCTCCTCTTCCCCGTCCGCAGAATCCTCAGGTGTGGCTGATGAGATTACCCCTGCCTTGGAATCCACGGTCAGAGGTGGGGTAGTGGTGGCGGCCCCCCCTAGAATTGCATGCAGCTCGGCGTAGAAGCTGCATGTCCGCGGCTCTGACCCGGAGCGACCGTTTGCCTCCTTTGTTTTTTGATAGGCTTGTCTGAGCTCCTTGACTTTCACGTGGCACTGATCCCTGATGATGGCCTTTCTCCATCATGCCCTTGGAGATTTTTTCAAAAGTTTTGTCATTTCGTCTTTTCGAACGAAGTTCTGCTAGCACTGAATCCTCTCCCCATATAGCGATCAGATCCAGTACCTCCCGTACAGTCCATGCTGGTGCTCTTTTTCGATTATCAGCCTGCATGGTTACCTGTGCTTATGAGCTCTCTGTGGTCACCTGTGCTCTCCTGTGCTGGGCAAACAGGAAATAAAATTCAAATGTTCGCGGGGCTTTTCCTGTCTACCTGGCCAGTGCATCCGAGTTCAGATTCCTGTCCAGAGTGGTCCCAATGGTGCACTGTGGGATAGCTCCCGGAGGTCAATACCATCGAATTGCGGCCACACTAACCCTAATTCGAAATGGCAATATCGATTTTGGCGCTACTCCGCTCGTCGGGGAGGAGTACAGAAATCGATTTTAAGAGCCCTTTATTTCGAAAAAATGGCTTCGTTGTGTGCAGGGTTAATTCGATTTAACACTGCTAAATTCAAATTAAACTCATAGTGTAGACCAGGCCTTAGGTGCATGTACATGAATGCAAGAAACCTGGGAAACAAGCAGAAGGAATTGGAGGTCCTGGCACAATCAAGGAACTATGATGTGATTGGAATAACAGAAACTTGGTGGGGCAGTTTACATGACTGGAGCACTGTCGTGGAAGGGTATAAACTGTTCAGGAAGGACAGGTATGGGAAGAAAGATGAAGGAGTTGCATTGTATATAAGAGAGCAGTATGATTGCTCAGAGGTCCAGTATGAAACTGGAGAAAAGCCTGTTGAGAGTCTTTGGGTTAAGTTTAGAGGCGAGAGCAACGAGGGTGATGTCGTGGTGGGTGTGTGCTATAGATCACCGGATCAGAAGGAGGGAGGTAGACAAGGCTTTCTTCGGACAACTAACTGAAGTTTCCAGATCACAGGCCCTGGTTCTAATGGGAGACTTCAATCACCCTGACATCTGCTGGGAGAGCAATACAGCATTGCACAGACAATCCAGGAAGTTTTTGGAGCATGTTGGGGACAACTTCTCATACAAGTTCTGGAGGAACCAACTAGAGACCGTGCTCCTCTTGACCTGCTGCTTACAAACAGGGAAGAATTGGTAGGGGAAGTAGAAGTGGGTGGCAACCTAGGCAGCAGTGACCAGAAGCAGGGGCGGCTCCAGGCACCAGCGCAGCGAGTGCATGCCTGGGGCAGGAAGCCGTGGGAGGCGGCCTGCTGGTTGCTGTGAGGCCGGCAGGCAGGCAGCTTTCAGTGGCATGCCTGCGGGAGGTCCGCTGGTCCCGCGGCTTCTGCGGCAATTCGGCAGCAGGGATGCCGAATCCATGTGACCAGTGGACCGCCTGCAGGCGCACTGCTGAAAGCCGCCTGCCTGCCATGCTTGGGGCGGCAAAAAACATAGAGCTGCCCCTGACCATGAGATAGTCAAGTTCAGAATCCTGACAAAAAGAAGAAAGGAGAATAGCAAAATACGGACCCTGAGTTTCAGAAAAGCAGACTGTTACGGAGTATTGGGGGACTCAGGGCCCTGCACCCCCGGCTTCCTGTGATCCACCATGACTCTCAGCCAGCCAGTAAAGCAGAAGGTTTATTTAGATGACAGGAATACAGTCCAAGACAGGTCTTGCAGGCACAGACAACAGGATACCCCTCAGTTAGGTCCATCTTGGGGTCCCCGGGCACCCTAGCCCCCCTGGGAGGTCAGAGCCCCGTCTGCCTCCCAGCTATGTCCCTAGCCAGCTCCCAAAACTCTGCCTTCAGCGACCCCTCCCACAGCCTTTGTTCAGTATCCCGGGGCCAAGGTGTCACCTGGCCTCCAACCCCTTCCTGGGTTCTCATGTTACATGCTCAGGTATTCTCCTTCGGGCAGTCTCCCATCCCCCAATGCAGACTATCCTAGCCACACTCCCCTGTCAGCATTCACAGACCACAGTAAGAACAGTCCCAGTTCGTCACACAGACTTAGACTCCTTTAGGGAATTGATGGGCAGGATCCCCTGGGAGGTTAATATGAGGGGGAAAGTAGTCCAGGGGAACTGGCTGTATTTTAAAGAAGCCTTATTAAGGGCATAGGAACAAACCATCCCAATGTGCAGAAAGAATAGCAAATATGACTTGCTTAACAGTGAAATCTTTGAGCTTAAACTCAAAAAGGAAGCTTACAAGAAGTGGAAATTTGGACAGATGACTAGGGAGGAGTATAAAAATATTGCTAGAGCATGAAGGGGTGTAATCAGGAAGGCCAAGGGACGATTGGAGTTGCAGCTAGCAAGGGATGTGAAAGGTAACAAGAAGGGTTTCTACAGGTATGTTAGCAACAAGAAGGGTTTCTACAGGTATGTTAGCAACAAGAAGGCCAGGGAAAGTGTGGGACCCTTACTGAATGGGAGAGGCAACCTAGTGACAGATGATGTGGAAAAAGTTGAAGTACTCAATCCTTTTTTTGCCTCAGTCTTCACAGACAAGGCCAACTCCCAGACTGCTGCACTGGGCAGCACAGTATGGGGAGGAGGTGAGCAGCCCTCAGTAATGAAAGAACAGGTTAAGGACTATTTAGAAAATTTGGACATGCACAAGTCCATGGGTCCAGATCTAATGCATCCAAGGGTGCTGAGGGAGTTGGCTGATGTGATTGCAGAGCCATTGGCCATTATCTTTGAAAATTCGTGGTGATTATGGGAGGTCCCGGACAATTGGAAAAAGGCAAATATACTGCTCATATTTTAAAAAGGGAAGAAAGAGAACCCAGGGAACTACAGCCTCACTTCAGTTCCCGGCAAAATCATGGAGTAGGTCCTCAAGGATTCCATTTTGAAGCACTTGGAGGAGAGGAAGCTGATCAGGAACAGTCAACATGGATTCATCAAGGGCAAGTCATGCCTGACCAACTTGATCGCCTTCTATGATGAGATAACTGGCTCTCTGGATGTGGGGAAAGCGGTGGATGTGATATATCTTGACTTTAGCAAAGCTTTTGATAGAGTCTCCCACAGTATTCTTGCCAGCAAGTTAAAGAAGTATGATTGGATGAATGGACTATAAGGTGGATAGAAAGCTGGATAGATTGTCAGGCTCAGTGGGTAGTGATCAACGGCTCGATATCTAGTTGGCAGCCAGTATCAAGCGGAGTGCCCCAGGGGTCAGTTTTGTTCAACATCTTCATTAATGATCTGGATGATGGGATGAATTGCACCCTCAGCAAGTTCGCAGATGACACTAAGCTGGGGGGAGAGGTAGATACACTGGAGGGTAGGGATAGGGTCCAGAGTGACCTAGACAAATTGGAGGATTGAGCCAGAAGAAATCTGATGAGGTTCAACAAGGACCAGTGCAGAGTCCTACACATAGGAAGGAAGAATCCCATGCACTGCTACAGGCTAAGCAGCAGTTCTGCAGAAACTGAGGATTACAGTGGACAAGAAGCTGGATATGAGTCAGCAGTTTGTCCTTGTTGCCAAGGAGGACAATGGCATATTTGGCTGTATTAATAGGAGCATTGCCAGCAGATTGAGGGGAGGGATTATTCCCCTCTATTCAGTACTGGTTTTAGGTATATCTCCATATATATATCTCTCACAGAGCTGGAAAGGACCTTGAAAGATCATTGAGTCCAGTCCCCTGCTGTCACTAACTGACCCCCTGAAGGATTGAACTCATAACCTTGGGTTTATCAGGCCAATGCTCAAACCACTGAGCTATCCCTCCCCCACTGGAGTAGTGTGTCCAGTTTTGGTCCTCCCACTACTGAAGCGATGTGGACAAATTGGAGAGAGTCCAGCAAAGAGCAACAAAAATGAATAGTGGGCTGGGGTACATGACTTACAAGGAGAGGCTGAGGGACCTGTGGGGAGGGATAGCTCAGTGGTTTGAGCATTAGCCTATGAAACCTCAGGTTGTGAGTTCAGTCCTTGAGGGGGCCACTTAGGGATCTGGGGCAAAAATCAGTACTTAGTCCTGCTAGTGAAGGCAGGGGGCTAGACTCAACTCAATGATCCAAGGTCCCTTCCAGTTCTAGGCAATATGATATTTCCATTCATTTAATAATTTTAATTAAAAAAAAATTAGCCTGCAGAAGAGAAGAGTGAGGGGGGATTTGATAGCAGCCTTCAACTACCTGAAGGGGGGTTCCAAAGAGGATGGACCTAGGCTGTTCTCAGTGGTGGCAGATGACAGAACACGGAGCAATGATCTCAAGTTGCAGTGCGGGAGGTTTAGGTTGGATATTAGGAAACTCTGTTTCACTAGGAGGGTGGTGAAGCACTGGAATGGGTTACCTAGGGAGGTGGTGAGATCTCCCTCCTTCGAGGTTTTTAATGCCCAGCTTGACAAAGCCCTGGCTGCTATAATTTAGTTGGTGTTGGTCCTGCTTTGAGCAGGGGAATGGACTAGATGACCTCCTGAGGTCTCTTCCGACCCTAATATTCTATGATTCTATGATTAGCAAAGCTGATCAAATTACTCTTTACAACTGTGAAAGTCTGATTTCCAAATGGTATGGAAAGCAGATTTCTCTCCATCATACTCTGACTCATCAAGTTTGGCTTCCTGGCCCCTTTCACTGCTGCTCTTTCCCACACAACAGGGAGTGAAGAGGATGGATGCTGCTCCAATGGGATTCCAGGCCAGGGGCTCTCAGAGCTGCTCCTGCCCCCAGAATGTCCAGCAGAAGCTCTTGCTGCCGTTTACATACTGCCCAAGGTATGACAAATGGACTGGGTTTACTTGTAGACCTGTCTATGTATGACAGGGAGGGTGCAGGTCACATAGGAAACAGATCACACATTATGTTCATACTTATCTATAAAGATAGTGGGCCAGATCCTGACCCTCACTTCAGCTCCTTTGCACTGTTGCAAAGCAGCCACTGGCAAGTATGGGAATAGGAGGTTTATGATGTTGAAGTAAGGCTACCTTTGCCCAATTCTGCATTCCATGGGTACTGCATCCAGTGCTGCTTCATTGGACCCAAGGCTCGGGCCCCATATTTTATCTAA
This sequence comes from Trachemys scripta elegans, assembly GCF_013100865.1. Lineage (NCBI taxonomy): Eukaryota > Metazoa > Chordata > Testudines > Emydidae > Trachemys > Trachemys scripta. Next base: position 137,782,657 of record NC_048298.1, read on the forward strand.
CAGCCTCAGATGATGGGGTTCTATAGTAGAGTTTTCATTATGCATTAGCTATTTAGCAAATTGTAATGGTTTTATTAGCCATTAAAGCTGGCAGGTACTGTAGTGTGTGGAGTGGCTGGGCTGTGATTTCTTAGCCAGATGTTGAGAATTCATTGTATGAGTGAGTTATGGAAATGGTAAATGAATAATTAGGGTGCTTGCATCATTCCAGAAGAAAAAAAAATTTCTGACAAAAATAAAGATCCATCTCCAAGCAATTCTAGCCTCCAGTTGTAAGATACAGCCTGCCCTGATCTCCCCTTCTTCAGTACAGCATCTGTCAGTTTACATGGGCAACATAATCAGCGTACTCCAGAGAACTATGTGGAGGAGAAGCCAGTAACTAGGGAAGGGCAAATATGCCATCCCTGTTTATCATTTTTCCTAACATATAGGCATTCTCATATAGGTATTTCTCACCTATGAGCATTATCATTTATAGTGACTGTGAATGTCACTGAGCTAAAGGCATCGACCTGTCTGCAAATGATCAAATCTTGGTCTCTCTCTGGGACTGTTTAATATTTGTGTGCAGTGGCCAGCCACAGCAGCTGCCTTCTGCTTTTTCTTCTGAATAGAACCGTTCTCTTTGCGGTTCAACACTCATGTTTTCTACTTTTTCCTGATTTTTGGCGATGCCTGCAGCTTCTGGTTTACCAGTTGCTGAAGCACCTCCTATTATGTGAAGACAATTAATGGCACCCATCGCGTTTTCCTCAGGATGAAGATGAGAAACTCCAGGCAGACATCCTGGATACTCCTGTGTGAAATGGTGAAAGCCTTCAGATTCAGTCTTGCTGCAGCCTGGGATGTCTGTAAAGAAGCCTCTCCAGGCATGATGACCAATTTCAGCCTCAGTTACAACAAGCCATCACTTCTTTTTAACAGCTACATTTCCTTCTGTCTCATCCTCTTTCCCCTGGCCTGTCCTTGGCCCTTAATAGTAGCATCACTTTTTTAATAAAGCTCATCAAGACCATCTGCCAGCACAACAGGTATCTGGAGTAGACCATGGTCTCTGGAAAATCTAACCACAATCATGCCATCCGAACCTTGACTTCTCTCCTCATTCTCTATATTTTCTATTACGTGCCTGAGAGTTTAATCCTTCTGGATATTTTTTCATATGACCGCACCTGGTTCTTAATTTGCATTACCTCATTTCCCATACTCATGTTTGCACAGGCCATCACCCTGATGCCCAGTAACTCCGGTCTGAAACAGGAAGACTTGGATACCCTCTGAGGCATCAAGCAATCTCCCAGCAAAGAGACAGACCATAAGCCAGCCCCGTCTTTAGAGAGTAATATTTCTTATATGACTTTGGTCATGTAAAATGTTTTATAAAAGCAACTGTTCTACCTATCTAACTTCTCTCTGTCTCTCCCTAATCTATACTAATCTGTTTTAATATTTTGTAAATTCCAAGGCCAGAAGGGACCATTAGACCAACTAGTCTGACTTCCTGCATAACACCAACCAGATAATTTCATCCAGTTGCCCCTGCATTTATCCCAATGATTTGTGTCTGACTGAAGCACTTCTTCCAAAAAGACACCCAGTCTTGATTTCAATACTCCAAGATATGGAGAATCCGAAGGCTCCTCATGATATCTCAGCCCTTGTATGTAAAACCATTTTCTATCAACATTTCTGCTTCTGTTGTTTAATATCATGTGTTAGGATATAGATATTCAGGTCTGTCTGCAAAGACCTGTACTTTAAGATTTGAGGTATATGTTTATCATTTGGCTAGTTGTAGAGGTATAAAAGAGAGAATCAAAATCACTGTCTGCCTGTTTATAGGCCTTCTCTCACTATGATAGTCTAAGGCCGTGTCCTTAGGCTGAGGTCTTTGGCAGCAGAGGCAGCTATAAGCTGGGAAGTGAACGGTCACATCCTCACATTCCAAACTAGTCACATGGAAATAAGGCAATCTGGGGCTGTTAGAAAGGTGATCCGATCTATCACCTCCAGAGAAAGGGAAGAGCCTAAAAATTTTAAAGAAAACTTAGTTTAATAGCATCTTGTCTGGCAAGAACTCACTTATCAATAGCTGGGGTGTAAAATTCTCATTTCTGTGTTGTTCTATCATTGTAGTCTCCACTTCCCTATTGTTTGTCTGTATAATCTATGTCTGGTTCTGTGATTGTTTCTGTCTGCTGTATAATTAATTTTGTTGGGTGTAAACCAATTAAGGTGGAGGGATATAATTGGTTAGATAATCATGTTACAATATGTTAGGATTGGTTGGTTAAATTTCAGTAAAATGATTGGTTAAGGTGTAGCTAAGCAAAACTCAAGTTTTACTATATAGTCTGCAGTCAATCAGGAAGTATGCGGGGTGGAGGAGCAGAATTGGAATCATGTTTTGGTAAGGGGTGGGGGGAATAGGAACAGGGACACAGGCCAGGCTCTGTAGCATCAGAGCTGGGAAGGGGTACACTGAAGAAGGAAATTGGAATTGTTGCTTGCTGGAAGTTCACCCCAATAAACATTGAATTGTTTACACCTTCGGACTTTGGGTATTGTTGCGCTCTGTTCATGCGAGAAGGACCAGGGAAGTGAGAGGGTGAAGGAATAAGCCCTTTAACAGCATGGGGCTCCCTCTTTTTCTCAAGAAGGAGAGGGTGGGCAGCTATAGGGACTCAACACCTCCTTCGAACCCTTCTCAGGTTGGGTGATGCAGGGGGCAGTGGGCAGTAGTATAGGAACCAACCTGACCCCATTGAAAATACCAGACTCTGTAACTTTCTATTTCCAACTGGAATATCCTCAGGTCCCTGAAATTTGCCTAGCCATTCAAGTCAAAAAGGGGCAACACTGGTATCAGGAATAGGATTCAGTTTCCAAGAAGAGAAATTGTGAGCTGGTATTCCAGCTGAACCAAAATGATGGCAATACTTGCAGAAATCAAAGATAATAAAAGGGAATTGAAACAAGACTAAAAACAGGAACTGGATGCTTTACAAAAGAATTTAAAACAAGACCTGGAGGTTTCACAAAAGGAACTAAAGCAGCATCTGGAGGATTCCCAGAAAGGGCTGAAGTTTGACTGTAAATGGAGGAAGTTGTTGGAGCAACAACTACAAAGTGTCCAGACAGGTTGGGAAGCTCAGTTGCAAAGCTCCCAGGCTGGAATGGCAAGACAGATTAAAGAGGTGACCAGCAACCTGACTGCCATAAACCAGGAGTTTTCCATGAAATAGTGGAGACCAGGCAGCCTTTAGTCAACTTGGAACTTGTTAACAGAGATGAGCTGCAGCAAGGACATAAGGAGCTGACAGTTCAGCTCCAGAAGGAAATCAAAGGATCACAGATCACAGTGGAAAGCAGCCCTCTGGATGAGGACTTGGGTAAGACTGGACAGTTACAATAGTTTTCTACCCTATTTGTAACACAGAGGCCCAGAGGGGAGAGTTTGGGCTGTCCCAGCTCAAATAATGCAAACTCCCACTATCTTTGAGAGAGAAACTCCCTGGGAGACTTATTTGGTTCAATTCAACTTTATAGCTCCAATAAATGTATGGGAAGATGGACATAAAAGGGCATTTCTAGTGGTCAGCTTGAGAGGCCCAGTTCTACGGTGCTGCAGAATCTATCCCCAGAAAAGACATGGAGTTACCCAGACCAGCCACAAGCCCTACATGCAGTTTGGAGCTAGCCATCAACCTGAGCTGGCCGGGGTACAGCTAAGAGCTAGGAGGAGAGGGAAAGAAGAAACCCCTCCTGAATTGGCTGTGGATACTTGTGTTCCTGGCATTCCGAGATACCACCACAACCTACCAAGATAGACTGGTGATGGACCAATTTATAGATCCTTAGCTACACTTGGACTTGCAGAACAAGATCAGTGAAAGGAGGCCAAAGAAACTGAGAGAGGCAGTGGAAGGTGATGCAAATTTAAACATCTGAAATCCAGAAAATGAAAAGATACACATAATACCTATATGGGGTATGGGGTGGGATAGCCAATGTGTCAGAGAGGGAGCTGGTTTGGAGGAGGGGTGAACTGGGTGGACCTGGAACATGGCTGGGGAAACCTGGTTGAAGCAGGACAGGAGTCCAAGCTGGGAGTGGGTAGTGGGAGTGAGCGGCCCAGCTCAGTGTGCATCTTGGATAACATAACCAAAGTAGTGTACAGAACTCCAGTAAGCCATTGCCTATGATGTGTGTACACAGCAGCATGGGACAGGAGACAGCAAAGAGCAACTTCTTGCATATTAATGGTTGCTACAGTGCTAACTAATGGCTTAATGGGATGGGAAAAGGAGGGGGAGCCAGAAATATTGAGGGATCTACATATTTTGGGTAATGGTGGGGCAGGGATGCAGAAGGAGAGAGACACACACCAGTCTTCTCTCAGACACTTAAAGTAACTGTAATAATTAAATAATAAAACTGATAAGGTTTTGGGACTGTGACTCTGGGATCCTCTCAGTGCAAACTTGGAGAGGGCCTACCCTCCCCTGTAACCCAGATCCGGCCTGACACACTCACTACCTCCACCAAATGTCATAATATTTATCTAAAAGGTGTCATGTAAGGTATCATATGTGAACTGGGGACACCCTGATCCTGAAAATAAAGTATGGGTTGTGTATGAAGAGTTATATATATGTGCTGGAAATAGGTTCTTAAATTGTGTTTGTGAGGCAGCGTATAAACCCAGCCTGCCCTAGACAAAGGAATGTGGATTCGCCTGTCTGACTGTCTTGGTGACAGGCAGAGGACAATGAACGTACATTTACATATAAGGTAAAAAAGCTAACAAGTCAACAAGCGGTACCTTAGTGAGCACACCAGTGGACGGAGTCTGCACCCCATGAATCCTTCCTGGCTCTTGAGGCAGAGAAAATGGTAATATAAAGGGAGCAAAAATTATGTTTTCCATTTAGTTATCCATCACTTACGGGACATAAGGTATAGTTCCCTCTGAGTCTGTGAAGGTTGAATCCCCCAGCCTGGAGGGCCAGGGATACTGGTAACTTGATGTGAGTAAAAAAACTGCTTGGGCAAAGATTGTAACTTGCTAAAATTAAGTTTTAGTCACTATAAAGTAGTTTTATTTTGTTTTGTTTGTATCCATCCCTGTCTCTTTTTCTCTTGCTTGTAATCCCTTAAACCTCTGTTCTTGGTTAATAAACTTACTCTTATTTTATTACAAAACCATCTCAGTGCTGTGTATTAAAGTGAAGGGTGAATCCATAGCTAACCTAGCAGACTGATGTGTGCACTGTCTCTTTGGAAGCAGCAAACTCAATCATTTCTGTGAGTGTCACAGTGTGAGGGGGGAGATGCCTTTGGGGAACTGGGGTCACTGATTTACCTGCAAGACAAGGTTTAGATTGGCAGAGTTTTGAAAAGTTTGCTGGCAAGGCAGTCAGGTTGGTGTGGCAGGGAGCTGTCACACAGCTTAGCAGCAACAAAGCTCTCACTTGCTTAAGTAGAGGGATATCACAGTGATTTACAGTTCTGGATGTCCTGAACAGAATGTCACAGGGACATACACCATGGATGAGATTTCTGTCAGTGGCCCTGTTAGCAACTAAACATTGGACACATTTCAAAGCACTACCATCATCCCCATTCCATTATAACAAAATGTACAGGAGGGGAAGAGAACTGAGGAATCACATAGTAACCATACAGCCTGGTGAAAAGACCACTGGACAGGGACTATTCCTAGCTCAGCCACTGGCCTGCTGCGTGAAACTTTACCTTTCTCTGCCTCACTTTCCCATCTGTAAAATGGGAATAATAGAATCATAGAATATCAGGGTTGGAAGGGACCTCAGGAGGTCATCTAGTCCAACCCCCTGCTCAAAGCAGGACCAATTCCCAACTAAATCATCCCAGCCAGGGCTTTGTCAAGCCTGACCTGAAAAACCTCTAACAAAGAAGATTCCACCACCTCCCTAGGCAACCCATTCCAGTGCTTCACCACCCTCCTAGTGAAAAAGTTTTTCCTAATATCCAACCTAGACCTCCCCCACTGCAACTTGAGACCATTACTCCTTGTTCTGTCATCTGGTACCACTGAGAACAGTCTAGATCCATCCTCTTTGGAACCCCCTTTCAGGTAGTTGAAAACAGCTATCAAATCCCCGCTCATTCTTCTCTTCTGCAGACTAAACAATCCCAGGTTTCAGAGTAACAGCCGTGTTAGTCTGTATCCGCAAAAAGAAGAACAGGAGTACTTGTGGCACCTTAGAGACTAACAAATTTATTAGAGCATAAGCTTTCGTGGACTACAGCCCACTTCTTCGGATGCATAAACAATCCCAGTTCTTTGAGATCTACTGATGAAAAGCACTATATAAAAACTAGGTCTTTTGATTATTACCTAGCTATAGTAGCATATCAGCTGGAAACCTAGTTAATGACAACAGCTGTCTAAATGACCATTGACTCCTACCAACAAACATTTCTGAATCAGATTTAAAAATTAGAAAATTAAATGGCAAAAACGTAACACACAGTTAAGGTTGCCCAGTGATCGCTTGTGCCCTTCCAGAACACCAAGTTCAGCAAAACTTCTGAAAACTTCTGATTTAATTTCAATCAGTTTTGAAAGTCAAACATTGCGCAGCGGCTATGTGAGACATACGCTGACAAGATTAAGGGTTTAACGCTGCAAACGATAAACATCTGTTGGTCCTTTAGCGATCATAATTCATTAGGGCTCACCTATGAAAGAGATGGTCTCGGGAAAGAACTGAGACAAGTTTTGACTCCAGTGATTAGAGATGGGAATCTGCTTGTATTTAAACTCTTTGTATTTAAACTCAAAGAGATTAGGCAGATCGGGGGTCACATTCAAGATGTATTTAATGCCAAACTCCTCTAAAACGTCCAGATTGGTGGAGTCCTTAGCATGAAACACAGCATTAAGGTAAATGCCCATGCAACCTTAATTCGCTTCTCTTTGAGCAATACCCCAATACACCCATAAGACACACACTCAAATTCTGCCCTTTCACTGTAATAGACGAGCACTATCTCCACTTACCCTGCACTGCACTGAGCCTACTCCACTGAGAGAATACCACACTGATAAAATTTAACCACCACTTCATACTCTTTTAAACCTCTTCAAATCTGCACACAGGAAACATGTAATTTCCCCTCTCCATCATTAAATCCACAGACTGCTCTCATATCCCACATCACTAATACCTATGGCAAGAAGATGTCAGTGCCCTGCTACCAGAGGTGAAAGTAAGCTGGTTTGCCGTACCGAGGTGGCCTGGCTTCCCCAGGGAGCAATTTAAAGGCCCTGGGGCTCCCAGCAGGGGCTGGAGCCCCAGGCCCTTTAAATTGCCACCAGAGCCCCACTGCTGGAGCCCTGGGGTAGGGCTGCAGGGCTCTGGGGGCTATTTAAAAAGTCCGGGGCTCCCGCTGCTTCTACTGCCCCAGCCCTTTAAAGAGCCATCGGAGCCCCAGCTCCACTACTCCAGGGCTCCGGCGGCTATTTAAAGGGCTGGGGCGGTAGAAGCAGGGGAGTCCCAGGCCCTTTAAATAGCCCCCAGAGCCCAGGGGTAGCAGGGGGATCCAGGGGCTATTTAAAGGACCCGGGGCTCCAGCTGCCTCTGCCACCCCAGTCCTTTAAATAGCCACGGGAGCCCCGCTGCTTCTCCAGGGCTCCCGCAGCTATTTACAGGGCCAGGGTGGTAGAAGCAGGGGAGCTGCGGGCCCTTTAAATAGCCCCCGGAGCCCCAGGCTGCTGCTGCTACCCTGGTGGGGGGGGGGCACTTACCTTACAGGGCGGGCTGGGGCTGGCTCTGACTCCCTCAGCCACGCCCCTTCTTCCCTAGACCCCGCCCCTACCAGGGGCCAGAGCTGGCCCCAGCGTACCGTAAGTCACTGGACTTACTTTCACCCCTGCCTGCTACTGAATTCAGTATAATTCTATACTGAAATAATGTAGATTGGAACCTCACGGTATACATGCACCTCTTTCCTTTGATAACACTGCTCTACAGCCAAAATGCTTCTGAAATAAATGTAGTCAAACTTTACTAATTCTGGGTCACTGAGAACGAAAATGATGCTTAAAATTCTTGATTGGCTCTAGTTTTCAAGATGCTATTGGGTCAGTATATACGACCTTGACTTGGGAATGGCAGAGGATAAGTGAGTTATAAAGGGAAGGGATCTCAATTTAAACCAGAAATGACTAAAATACATCTTTGACTGGATCTATGAATAAATCTATGACTGGGTTTGGACAGTACTTGCTTTTTAGGCAAAACAATGAATGATGCAATCTGAAGCTGGTATTGCGTCATACATGATATGAATTGCATCATGTTATTCCTAGAAGTCATGGATGATGCAATCATAACGAAGCTTACATCGCTCTGCTGAACAAATTGCCCTATATCGGCTCTAGAAAGCATACACTGTCGTGCTCTCTTATTTGTCAGTGTTTGATTTTGCAAAGGGACACATTTCTGTTTAGCCAAAGTGAGCAGAGATGCCTTGTACTTGTGTGAACAGTGCAGATAACTTCTGCTATGTTTGTGGTGAAGTGACTTTTGCATCACAAAAGCGCAGTATAACCACTATGGTTAAGAAAGTCTATCACCTTTCTTTTGGCTGCAAAATTGGAGATCAGGACAAGAGGTGGGCCCCACACATATGCTGCAACACTTGTGCAACAAATCTTCGCCAGTGGTTGAACAGGAAAAGGAAATCTATGCCTTTTACAGTGCCAATGATTTGGAGAGAGCCAACAGATCATACCAGCAATTGTTACTTCTGCATGGTGCCTCCAGTTGGGAAAGGTGTGTCAAAGAAGAAAAAGTGTACTGTGCATTATCCAAACTTTCCATCAGCTATATGCCCAGTACCCCACGGAGAAGGACTGCCGGTTCCTGATGCACCAGAATCATTCTCACTTGAGTCATATGAGGAAGAGGAAGAGGATGAAACTTCTGGTCCTGAACCATCAATGTCACAGGACCCACATTTTCTCCCATCCTCCTCCTCTGAACCACACCTCATAACACAAGGTGAACTGAATGACCTTGTCAGGGATTTGGAACTACCCAAGAGTAAGGCAGAGCTGTTGGGCTCCAGACTACAGCAGTGGAATCTCCTGGCAGGTGATGTTAGGGTTTCCATGTTCCGTGACCGTCAAAAGGATCTTGTCCCATTCTTCTTCATGGAAGGTGATCTTGTAGCCTGCAACAACATTGATGGTGTGATGGCAGCCCTCAACATCGTTCACGATCCAGATGAGTCTTAAAGCTGTTTTACTGCATAATGGCAATGTTTTGCCATCAATTCCAGTTGGTCATGCAGTCCATATGAAGGAAACCTATAACAACATGAAACAACTTTTGAGGTGCATAAACTATGACCAACATCAGTGGCAGCTTTGTGGCGATTTGAAGGTTGTTGCTCTCTTGCTTGGTCTGTAGACTGGATACACAAAGTACTGCTGTTTTCTCTGCGAATGGGATAGTCGTGCAAGAGATTCCCACTACATCAAGAAAGATTGGCCACTCTGACAGTCATTGGAGCCTGGGAGGAAAAGTGTTCAGCATCCACCACTTGTTGAATCAAGGAAGCTTTTGTTACTGCCCTTACACATCAAGCGGTCTGATGAAGAACTTTGTCAAGGCCATTGACCAAACACAAGCAGCTTTCAAGTACCTCCGTGGAAAATTTCCAAGGTTAAGTGAAGCTAAGATAAAGGAAGGTGTCTTTGTTGGTCCTCAGATTCGTGAACTTCTTCGAGATGATGCATTTGACCATGCACTGCGTGGCAAGGAAAAGACGGCATGGAAAGCCTTCCAGTAAGTGGCAATAAATTTTCTCGGAAACAACAAGGCAGACAACTACAGGTTGTTGGTGGAAAACCTCCTCAAGGTATACAAAGCCTTGGTTGCAACATGTCACTAAAGATATATTTTTTGCACTCTCATCTAGATTTTTTTCCACCGAACTGCGGAGCAGTGAGCGATGAGCATGGCGAGCGATTTCACCAGGACATTGCAACAATGGAGAAACGCTATCAGGGCAAATGCTTGCAGACTATTGCTGGACAGACATCAATGCTTGCAGACTATTGCTGGACAGTGACAAGAGAAGCTCCATTTAATGAATACAAGAGACAAGCCAAGAAGCGCCGAGTAGACACTGAATAGGACTAAACGATGTACATAATAGTTTTTTGCCTTTTGTTTCATAATCAATTTTATTTATATAACCCTTTTGCTGATTTTTAAAGTGTTACATAAACAGGACAGGTGAAATATTATCATGTAAAGCAACCATAAACACATGAAAAGACCTAGGTTTACAATTTATGATTAAAACTCTACTATCTACACAATATACATAGACATAAAATGTAAAAACTTAAATATCTTAGAAACAGTAGCCAATCAGTTTGTTTTAATTGTCATATTTGAATTCAGCACATCAAAATACATAATAAATAGCACATTTTATCGCTGAAGCAGACGACTTCTCAAAAATTGTAGACCAGTGTAACAAACATGGGGGGACTCAGACCCAGATCTACTCATATCACAATCACAGCTGCTCTGACTTATTCCTCCACCATTCAATACAGCTACTCCTAACACAGTTAACACAACTAGTATGAATGTGGATAATTCCCAGTGACAATTGTCAGCTCCAGCTTCTTGACTTTCAGACGTTTACATTTTGCTGAACTCAACTTTCTGGAAAAACATGAGCTATCACTGGCCAGCCGTAACTCTGTGTTAATGAACTTTTTGCCATTTAGTGAATTATTTGCTTTGCCTTAAAAGACAATAGGTAGAAGATTGCACAGTTCATGACTGACGCAGGCCAAGCTGCCATGTGGTGGGAGGGGCTGAAAAACAATCACTATCCCCGACCCTATTGCAATTTTGCAAGATAATGTCACTAAACCTACATTTCCCTGTTAAGGCATCCAAAGTGCTCCTCTTTTTCTCTTTGTTGCTTTATCAGTTTCATTTCTAGACAAATTAGAGGATTGGGCCAAAAGAAACCTGATGAGGTTCAACAAGGACAAGTGCAGAGTCCTGCACTTAGGACGGAAGAATCCCATTCACTGTTACAGACTAGGGACCGAGTGGTTAGGCAGCAGTTCTGCAGAAAAGGACCTATGGGTTACAGTGGACGAGAAGCTGGATATGAGTCAACAGTGTGCCCTGGTTGCCAAGAAGGCTAACAGCATTTTGGGCTGTATAAGTAGGGGCATTGCCAGCAGATCGAGGGACATGATCGTTCCCCTCTATTTGACATTGGTGAGGCCTCACCTGGAGTACTGTGTCCAGTTTTGGGCCCCACACTACAAGAAGGATGTGGAAAAATTGGAAAGAGTCCAGCGGAGGGCAACAAAAATGATTAGGGGGTTGGAGCACATGACTTATGAGGATAGGCTGAGGGTACTGGGATTGTTTAGTCTGCAGAAGAGAAGAATGAGCGGGGATTTGATAGCTGCTTTCAACTACCTGAAAGGGGGTTCCAAAGAGGATGGATCTAGACTGCTCTCAGTGGTACCAGATGACAGAACAAGGAGTAATGGTCTCAAGTTGCAGTTGGGGCGGTTTAGGTTGGATATTAGGAAAAACTTTTTCACTAGGAGGGTGGTGAAGAACTGGAATGGGTTACCTAGGGAGGTTGTGGAATCTCCTTCCTTAGAGGTTTTTCAGGTCAGGCTTGACAAAGCCCTGGCTGGGATGATTTAGTTGGGAATTGGTCCTGCTTTGAGCAGGGGGTTGGACTAGATGACCTCCTGAGGTCCCTTCCAACCCTGATATTCTATGATTCTATGATTCTAAGAATGTCCCCTTGACATGGCCCATTGGCACTGCAGACAAAGGAGCCTGTAGCAGGAGTATTGTGACATCAGAGGGAAATCAGCAAGTCATCAGCCTCTCCCTTCATTAACCCTAGCACTACTGTCTGCCCTGGACACCTCTCCCTTTGATAATGCCCATCTGATGCTGCAGACAGAGTATCTCACTGTTTAGATGCAATAATTAAGGCTACGTTTTAGTCACAGGTATATTTAATAAAAGTCATGGACAGGTCACGGGCAGTAAACAAATATTCACGGCCCATGACCTGTCCATGACTTATACTATATACCCCTGACTAAAATTTGTGGGGGTAGGGTGGCTTAGGGAGGCAACCCTGGGGGTGCTGTGGGTACTTGGGGGACATGGCTGGGGGGGTGCCCCAGGTGCTGGGGGGGCGGGTGCTCAGGGGGGTTGCGGGTGCTCGGGGGGCATGGGTGCTGGGGGGGCATGGCTCGGGGGGGGGAGGGTACTGAGGGGGAGGATTGGTGGGGCTGGGGAAGGTTCCCTACCCAGCTCCTGGGAAGTGACCTCCAGCTCCTAGCTCCACGTGCTGCCTCTGCTCCTCCCCAAGCCCTGCTTCTGCAGTTTGGCTGGGAACAGCACCCAATGGGAGCTGCAGGGATGGTGCCTCTGGATGGAGGCAGCACGTGGAGCTAGGAGCTGAGGGAGGGGAGTTCCTGTCGCTCTTCTGGAGAACCCCCCCTAGAAAGCACTGCCCCACACCTCAATTCCCAGCCCCGAGCCCCCCCACACACACACACGAACTCCTGCTGCTGGGGAGTGGGGGTCCTGAGTCTGTCCCAGCAGCAGCCAGTGTGACTGGCCCAGGGGCTGCCCGAGCTGCTCAGGCGACTCCCAGGCCAGCCGCACAGGCTGCTGCAGAAGTCATGGAGGTCACGGAAAGTCACGGAATCCATGACTTCCGTGACCCTCGTGACAAACATGGAGCCTTAGCAATAACACAGTTTTCGCTGACCAAAGCCACAGTGCAAATCTCCAGCCTCACTACTGCTCAGCTAATAGAGCCCCTGATTTGAAGTAGCCCCTGATATATCAGTGCTGATTTTCTCCCCCCACAACACTGTCAAAGCACCTCAGTCCTGACCTGCAATTTCATTTGCTGCCTCATTTCAACCAAGGGGATTGAAGTATGCAAATGAACTGGTGGGAGTGTGTGATGATTGGCTGAATTACCTCTGATGTCACAGTGCTCCTCTCTCTGCAGCACCAACTGGGCACAGTGTGGAAATCAGGCTTTTATTGTGTTCCTGTTTTCCAGTTATCACCAAAATCATTTAGGGCTCTTTCCACTGATGCCTAGAATGTCCCCATAAATATTGGAATTGATTGGACATGGACTTCACAGATTATTGCATTACGACCAGACAAACAGAGAAATGCCATTGAGTTCTGTGTTGGGCCTCACTTTCCTCAACCAACAAGGAGCCAAGTCACCTCCCTGTTTCTTCAATAATAATCTGCTTATCTATTCAAGGGACACCATCATAGGACCTAACCACATCAGCCACGCCATCAGGGGCTCGTTCACCTGCACATCTACCAATGTGATATATGCCATCATGTGCCAGCAATGCCCCTCTGCCATGTATATTGGCTAAACTGGACAATCTCTACATAAACAAATAAATGGACACAAATCAGACATCAAGAATTGTAACATTCAAAAACCAGTAGGAGAACACTTCAGTCTCCCTGGACACTCAATAACAGACTTACAAGTGGCAATTCTTCAACAACAAAAATTCAAAAACAGACTTCAATGAGAAACTGCAGAACTGGAATTAATTTGCAAACTTGACACCATCAAATTAGGTCTGAATAAAGACTGGGAGTGGCTGGGTCATTACAAAAAGTAATTTCCTCTCTGTTGATATTCACCCCTTCTTGTCAACTGTTGGAAATGGGCCACATACACCCTAATTGAATTGGCCTCATTGGCACTGACCCCTCCCCCCAACTCAGTAAGGCAACTCCCATCTTTTCATGTGCTGTGTATTTATATCTGCCTACTGTATTTTCCACTCCATGCATCTGATGAAATGGGTTATAGCTCACGAAAGCTTATGCCCAAATAAATTTGTTAGTCTCTAAGGTGCCACAAGGACTCCTCGTTGTTGTTTTTTAAAAAAATATATTGTAACTTTAGCGCCCTCGTGGCCAAGATGGAGTCTGCTCTGCAGGCGGCTCTGGCCAAGAGAAGGCGTGCGCAGGAATGCAGCAGGAGAAATCCCTTCCACCCCAGGGGCACCTGTTCCAAACCCTCCAGAGTGAACACACACCCCCACAGGAAAAGTACAGTGGATATAACAAGGGAAATATTTATTTACAGAGGGATGAGAGGAGAAAAACAACAAGGGGAAATATAGGAGGAGCAATAAGACAGGGTTGCATCCAAGCCAAGCCCCCACAGGCCCAATGGTAGCACAATCTGGAAGGGCAGACACTGAGCAATGTGTCTGCACACAGAGTTGAGGAGTCCTGAGCAAAGTTCCAGTCCAGTGGTGAGTCTTGGGTGCTCCTGGTCGTCTTTGGCGCCAGTGAACTTTCCCCCAACAAACCCCTCCGGTGCCCTCTTCTGCCGCTCTCTGCAAAGCTACACAGAGCGACCACCTCCCCACTTAACTAGCTACAGCCTCCCTCCTTGTTTCCAATGCAGAGTCCCAAGCTTCAGTACTCACAGCCCCATGCAGCTCTTGGCAGTCGTGATACTGGGTCCAGTTCCGGCCTGTCCTTCTTGGCAATTCCTCCCTGGCACAGTGCTCCTCCTGGCTCCTGTCCTGGGGTGTCCCCGATCGGCCACCCTGTCCTTCACAGGCTTCAGGCAGGTTCTCTGCTGCTTCACTTTTCCAGAGCCTGCAGGCTACCTCTCCCTTTCCTTGGAGCTCCAGCGCTGCCCCCTGGCATTTCCCTCCTTTTTTTTTTACTCCCCCCCTCCCCCTTAGGAAAAAGATTTAAAGGGCCATGTTCTCTAAACCCCAAAGGGGTTACAATATGTTTCCAAAGATTTTAGGCATAACAAAGGATTTTATATCTTACTAAGGTACTGATTTTGCTGGAGCGTTCTCTTAAAACTAGTTCATCAAATGATCAGAAGTAAAGAAAGGGAAATTCATTTGTCCAGCTATCTGGAAGGAAAGGGGTGTTGTTTTTTTAAGGGCTCTCTTCAACACGGGGGGTGAAGGGAGAAAGGGATGGACAGAAAGGACAGGAAGACTTTGGAAGCAAGTTTTTTGTACTATAGTAATTAAAATTAAAATGTGTATTTTAGATAAGGGTGGTCTTTTGAAGGATTTATTTAAAAAACTATATTTCTGAAGATCCAAGCATTTAAGGCTAACGATGAATACTCAGATTGTGCATCTAAAACTTTATGGAAGGATTTTTTAGAGACGTGATTTTATCATCTTCAGCAACACACTAATGAAATATTTTTAAAGCAAATTTTAAACTAAGGTCCTGTAGACTAACATGTTCTGAGTAAATATTGCAGTAATACACAACTGTTTTTGTCAGTAAATTCAGAAACTGACAATATATACCGGAGGTTGGCAAATGCCTGTTAAAAGGCTTCATTACCACTTGGATGACGCTTTAACAGTCTAAATGTGCAGGCTGGAAGGCTTTTTCACTTTTAAGTTACTAGATCCCCTTTGGAGAAAGCCTCACCAGGCTGCAGTAGTGGACCTGTTATTCCTTGATTTTAGCAAAGCTTTTGATAGGCTCTCCCACAGCATTCTTGCCAGCAAATTAAAGAAGTATGGGCTGGACGAATGGACTATGAGGTAGATAGAAAGTTGGCTAGATTGTCGGGCTCAGCAGGTAGTGATCAATGGCTCCATGTCTAGTTGGCAGCCAGTATCAAGCAGAGTTCCCCAAGGGTAGGTCCTGGGGTTGGTTTTGTTCAATATCTTCATTAATGATCTGGAGGATGGGGTGGACTGCACCTCAGCAAGTTTGCAGATGACACTAAACTGGGAGGAGTGGTAGATACGCTGGAGGGTAGGGAAAGGATACAGAGGGACCTAGAGAAATGAGAGGATTGGGCCAAAAGAAATCTGATGAGGTTCAACAAGGACAAATGCAGAGTCCTGCACTTAGGATGGAAGAATCCCATTCACTGTTTCAGACTAGGGACCGAATGGCTAGGAAGCAGTTCTGCAGAAAAGGACCTAGGGGTTACAGTGGACGAGAAGCTGGATATGAGTCGACAGTGTGCCCTTGTTGCAAAGAAGGCTAATGGCATTTTGGGCTGTATAAGTAGGGGCATTGTCAGCAGATCAAGGGATGTGATCATTCCCCTCTATTCGACATTGGTGAGGCCTCATCTGGAGTACTGTGTCCAGTTTTGGGCCCCACACTACAAGAAGGATGTGGAAAAATTGGAAAGAGTCCAGCGGAGGGCAACGAAAATGATTAGGGGGCTGGAGCACATGACTTATGAGGAGAGGCTGAGGGAACTGGGATTGTTTAGTCTGCAGAAGAGAAGAATGAGGCGGGATTTGATAGCTGCTTTCAACTACCTGAAAGGAGGTTCCAAAGAAGATGGATCTAGACTGTTCTCAGTGGTACCTGATGACAGAACAAGGAATAATGGTCTCAAGTTGCAGTTGGGGAGGTTTAGGTTGGATATTAGGAAAAACTTTTTCACTAGGATGGTGGTGAAGCACTGGAATGGGTTGCCTAGGGAGGTGGTGGAATCTCCTTCCTTAGAGGTTTGTAAGGTCAGGCTTGGCAAAGCCCTGGCTGGGATGATTTAGTTGGGAATTGGTCCTGCTTTGAGCAGGGGGTTGGACTAGATGACCTCCTGAGGTCCCTTCCAACCCTGATATTCTATGATTCTATGATTCTATGAAAGTGAAAACAAAGAGCAGAACTTCTGAGGAGATTAACATAACATTGCTTTTGTTTTGTCAGAGAACAGGTAAATGGAATGAACATCTCTATGCGTATACGTTTATGGTGTTAAGAAATAGGACTGATGTTTTGCTCAAGTGCCATTTGACTCCGACAGGCTTGGTAGTAACGGCTGCTAAACCCCAGAACCCTCCCACTGTTGTAATGCCAGAATCGGTGTCCCCTTCGGTTCCTCCACCCCCACAGGCTTCAGAGAGAACCCCCCAGTGGGATTGTATCCGTTGATTACTGAGAGTGTGGTAGCCCGTCCAGGAACTCAGGAACGGCCAGCTCAGATAGTGTCTGTATATTCGCATGTTCCTTTTAATCCAGTCCATCTAGCTGCTTTTAAGGCAGCGGCAGGAAAATTTTCAACAAATCCAAGCAAGTTCATTTCTATCTTTGAAGGGTGTCTAGCTAGCCATAAGCCTGACTGGGATGATTGTAATATACTTATGAGAACCCTGTTGTCTGAAGTGGAGCGGAATCAGGTCATAGCCAAAGCCAGGAAGGAGGCACAGAAAAGGCATGATGAGGAGAGAGAAGGCAAGCCCTTGCCAGATGTCGCTGTCCCCCTATGGGACCCCCAGTAGAATCCGAATGAGGAGGGGGATTTGAGGCTGCTTAACTCCTATAAGGAACTGCTTATGCATGTCTCCGACACTCAGCTGTCAGGCATAACAATTGGGCTAAGCCTTATGAACTAATCCAGGACTCAAAAGTCCAGGGGCTTTCCTGCAGCGTATTCGGGATACCATCAGGCAAACTACTAGTGCAAACCCAGATGATCAGGCAACTGAGGCAATTATAAAGGGTATCTTCACTAGCCGTGCGGCCCCTGATATTAAAAGGAAATTGCAGAAGAAGGAGGATTTAATGGGAATGTCTATGGCTCAGATTTTGGGGACTGCAAACGGGGCTTATAGCCTTAGAGAGGGAGAGAAGGAAAAAAGGCAAGTGAAAATGATGGTAGCGGCGGTGCAGGCCGGCGGCAAAGAAAGGCCACAGAAAGGTGGAATGGGCCGGGGAATGAGAGGCCATGGATGTGGACGCCCTGGTCCCCGGGAAAGGCGCCTGGGTCGCAACCAGTGTGCCATATGCCGTAAGGAGGGACACTGGAAAAATGAATGCCCTGAAAGGGAAGGTACCCCTATGATGGCAGCGGAGGATCAAGATTAGGGGTGTCAGGGGAGACGGACCATCCTACCCCCGGAACCCCAAGTAAATGTGTGGGTGGGAGATGCAGATATAGACTTTTTAATAGACTCTGGAGCAGCAAGGACCGCTGTAAACAACTCCCTACAGTTGCCAGTGGCAGGCTCCCTCACTGTGGTGGGTGCCACAGGGAAAGGAACCAAGTGCCCAGTATATGCCCCAGCGGAATGTGCCTTGGGAAACAGAACTGTATCACACAAGCTGGTTTACCTCCCTGATTGTCCAACACCACTACTAGGACGGGACCTGCTTTGTCACTTAGGTGCCACCCTGCATTTCACTCAAGATGATATAACCCTCACCTTACCCCCTGAGAATGCTTGGATAATGACCCTTGCAGTCGAACCCTCAGCTATCCAAGCCCCAGAGTGGAGTGAGTGGGAAAAGCAGGTTTTTCCTCTAGTCTGGGCATCAGGGTGTCCCAGGGAAAGCAAACCGTCAAACCCCTGTGCATATTCAGCTCCTCCCAGGAAAAAGCCCAGTGCGGATCAAACAGTATCCGATTAAAAGGGAAGCCAGAGAGGGACTACAAGAGACTATAGATCGGTTCCTAGAGTGCGGTGTATTACGAGAATGCCAGTCAGCTTGGAACACCCCCATTCTGCCCATACAGAAGCCCAATGGCACGTATCGGCTGGTACAGGACCTCAGGGCAGTTAATGAGCGGGTTAAGACTCTGCACCCCCTGGTTCCAAATCTGTATACACTGTTGGCCTCTATAGGGGGGCAATATACCCATTTCTCAGTCCTAGATTTAAAAGATGCTTTCTTCACGATTCCAGTTGACACCCAGTCTCAGGAGATATTCTCCTTCGAATGGGAAGACAAACGAAGGGTTAAAAAGCAGCTTTGCTGGACAGTATTGGCTCAAGGATTTAAAAATTCCCCCACTCTGTTCGGCCAGGCTTTGGCCAGAGACTTGGAGGAGTGGGATAATTCAGTCAGAGCCCTCCTGCTGCAATATGTAGATGACTTGTTAATTGCTGCTGTGGGTCTAATCCCCTGTCTCAGAGCTACTGTGAGTCTCCTAAACTTTATTGGACTGCGAGGATACAGGGTATCTCAAAGCAAAGCCCAAATTGCTCTTTCAGAGGTTCAATATCTGGGATTTCACACCAGGCAGGGAGAGAGACAGCTTTCAAACAAAAGGAAGGAGGCTATCTGCCAAGTTCCCATCCCCAGCAACCGTAAACGGCTTAGGGCATTCCTGGGCATGGCAGGTTTTTGCAGAATATGGATTCCAGAGTTTGGACTGTGGGCTAAACCTCTGTATGAATGTGTCAAGGGAGCGGAACATGACCCCTTTCACTGGTCCCCAGAAGCAGACAGGGCATTTAGAATCTTGAAAAGGAAGCTAATGGAAGCTCCAACCCTGGGTTTGCCCGATATATCTAAGCCGTTCCAACTGTATGTGCACGAACGAAAAGGGGTAGCTTTGGGAATGCTTACCCAGCTATTAGGTGCCTGGAAACGTCCTGTGGTATACTTTTCTAAACAACTGGATCAAGTTTCAAAGGGATGGCCAGCCTGTTTGAGGGCGGTCACAGCTACTGCTCTAGTGCTTGGGGAAGCTGAAAAACTGACACTGGGAGGAACTGTGCAAGTGTATGTTCCCCATATGGTCCGAGCCTTGCTGGACACTAAGGGTGGTCTTTGGCTCACTCAGGCTCGGGTTGCTTGGTACCAGGCGAAGCTATTAGAGAATCCTGAAGTCACCCTGCAGATCTGTCCCTCCCTTAATCCAGCTACCCTGCTACAAGAGACAGAAAAGCAGAAACGTGACTGTCGGGAAATCATAGATGTTCAGTATTCTAGCCGTCCAGATTTAAAAGATCAGCCACTCCCAAATGCTGACTTGGAATGGTATACAGATGGAAGTAGTACTGTTGTGGATGGGCCAAGGAGGGCTGGTTATGCTATTGTGTCTCTTCATGATACCGTGGAAGCTGAGAGTTTACCTGCTGGGACATCTGCCCAACTTGCTGAACTAGTGGCCCTGACTCGTGCACTTGAGCTGGCAAAAGACAAACAGGTTAATATCTTTACTGACTCAAAGTATGCTTTTGGGGTATTGCATGCTCACGCTGGTTTGTGGAAGCAAAGGGGAATGCTAACAGCCCAAGGCTCTCCGGTCAAGCATGGGTCTCAAATTCTCCGGCTTTTAGAAGCAGTACAACTCCCCTCAGCAGTAGCAGTGGTGCATTGCAAAGCCCATCAAAGGGAAGATCAAGATGTAACCAAGGGCAATGCCAGAGCAGACAGGGAAGCTAAGCGAGCTGCTACCCTGAAATCACCAACAGAGGAGAATGCCCAAATGCATGCCCTTATCCCATCAGTGGGTGAGCTTGCAGCCCCTCAGTACTCCCAAGAGGACAGAAACCTGGCTGACAGTCTCGGTCTCCAGGAAAAGGAGGGATGGCTTTATACCACAGAGGGAAAAATCCTCCTGCCCAAGGGCTTGATTCGACCAGTGTTGCAGAAACTGCATCAAACCACACACGCAGGCAGAGAGGCTCTTACCCAGCTTATGAATAAATATTTTCTAACCTCTGGACTTAAACCCCTAGCATCACAGGTACAAGCTGAATGTTTAATCTGTCAAAAGAATAACCCTCGACCAGGAGTAGCAGTGCCACCAGCCACCCTGGAACCTACCCCAGGCCCAGGATTAGTGTGGCAAATAGACTTTACTGAGTTTCCCAGAACCCAAGGGTACAGGTACCTTCTCGTCTTAGTGGATCAATTCAGCAGATGGCCTAAAGCCTTCCCATGTCGCAACAACACTGCCAAGACAGTGGCTCTTAAGTTTGTCAAGGAAATCATTCCTCGCTTCGGCCTTCCTCAGTGGATGGAATCTGACAATGGAACACACTTCACATCTCAAATTGTTCAAAAGATATCAAGTGCTCTGCAAATCCCCTGGAAACTCCACACACCCTGGCGACCACAAGCCAGTGGAGTAGTGGAACGCACAAATCAGATACTCAAGCGACACCTCTCAAAGGTCTGTCAGGAGGCTTCTCTTAAGTGGCCTGATGCTTTGCCCCTTGTGTTACTTTGCATTTGTGCTCTCCCTAAGGGTAGGATAGGGCTTAGTCCCTTCGAGATTATGTTTGGAAGAGCATGGCCTATGAATGGTACCCCAGTTCTGGCAGGGGAATGGGAAGTGGGGTGTGGTTTCTTGTCTCAGTACATGTGCTCTCTGTCTGCTGTTCTTTCTTCTCTTCACAGGTACACCAAAGATTCACAGCCTCTTCTGCTGGATACTCCGGTCCACTCCCTGCAGCCTGGTGACTCCGTTCTCGTGCGAACCTGGAAGGACGAGCCTCTCCAAGAAAAGTGGAAGGGACCCCACACTGTCCTGCTTGTCACCCGTACAGCGGCAAAGGTCGAAGGACACAAGAACTGGATTCATCACTCTCGACTGAAAGCAGTGCCCATTCCTAAACAGTGGACTGTCCAGCCTGCGGAGAAGACTGCTAACGACGATTTGGGACTTAAGCTGTTATTCAAAAGACAGTAAGGGTCACTGGGAATGCGTTTTGATCTTTCTGAACAGTCACAGCATACTCTCCGCGAGAACCCTGAGCATTGGTTTTATTTTCTCACAGAAGGCCAACCTGGCCTATATATTTGGTCTTGTTATTTTTTTACTTGTTTAGTGTCAACAATTCTTCTTATCTTCTGGGCATTTGGGTTGTTGTAATTGTCTGTGCCCTTATAGGAGAAGAGTGTTGTACCTATGTCCCAGAGTTTTCACAGGACATTAACAAGCACATCTTGTCAGCTGAACGGGCCTTTAACCAGTGGAAGGCCCAGGAAAGAGAACCCACTATTTTGGATTCCCTTTGGGGTTGGATACCTGGTTTAGGGGAACTAGGAGGTATAGGGGGAAGCATTGTTCGCATCTTGCTCACAGGTGTGGTGATATGTTTTGTTCTTGTTCTTTTGCTCATTTGCTGTAAAGTGCTCATACGTAAGATTTGTACCTCCCATACCCCAGAAATTCCCTTATACCCTCTCATTGATAATCCTGATTGCATGGAGCTTAATCGCATTTTGTCTTTAGAGTATGAGAAAACTCTAACAAAGGTTTGTTGAGTGTTCTCAAAGGAGGGATTGTTGGGGTCCACTAGGTATAGCTACCAGGTAACTCGGGAGAGTGGAAGGCCAAAAGTGCCGATGAAGCTCTTTTGCTCTGGGTCCATGAACCACAGTGACTCCATCTTGAGAACTCTCACCTACTTCTGTGCTAACTGCTTACATGCTCTGAAGTAGGCTGAAGCAGAAATGTAATGTCAGCTTTTTAGCAGATGGCTGCAGTTTCACTCACACTAGCAGAAATAATAGAGATAAGAAGCGAGGGAAAGGAGGGGTAGTTAGTTTGCAGGCGTCTAATCCAAGGTCGCAAAGACTGGGAAAGTTTTCTCACAAGCTTATGTAGAGTTTATTGTAACAGTTGTCTGGAAGGGAGGGGTAAGGAGGAACAGCCAGACAAAGAAATGTATGTAAACAGTTTGGAGTATAAAAGGTAAAAGTTGTTTGTATTTGTTGCACTGGATTTGAGATATGCTGGTCTCCTAGTGCCATTTCAGAGTTCTGAAATAAGCTTGGCTTGCTTTCTCCCCTCGGTGTCTTTATTGGTGCCAAACACACCGGGCGATGAACCCCCTGTTTGCCATCTCGGGCCCAGTTCTGGGCAGGCAACAAGTACATTAGCTTTTTCCACATCCTCTGTCACTAGGTTGCCTCCCTCATTCAGTAAGGGGCCCACACTTTCCTTGACTTTCTTCTTGTTGCTAACATACCTGAAGAAACCCTTCTTGTTACTCTTAACATCTCTTGCTAGCTGCAACTCCAAGTGTGATTTGGCCTTCCTGATTTCACTCCTGCATGCCTGAGCAAGATTTTTTCTGCTCCTCCTTGGTCATTTGTCCAAGCTTCCACTTCTTGTAAGCTTCTTTTTTGCGTTTAAGATCAGCAAGGATTTCACTGTTAAGCCAAGCTGGTGGCCTGCCATATTTACTGTTCTTTCTACACATCGGGATGTTTTTTTCCTGCAACCTCAATAAGGATTCTTTAAAATACAGCCAGCTCTCCTGGACATCTTTCCCCGTCATGTTATTCTCCCAGGGGATCCTGCCCATCAGTTACCTGAGGGAGTCAAAGTCTGCTTTTCTGAAGTCCAGGGTCCGTATTCTGCTGCTCTCCTTTCTTCCTTGTGTCAGGATCCTGAACTCGACCATCTCATGGTCACTGCCTCTCCTCATAAGTCATGTGCTCCAACCCCCTAATCATTTTTGTTGCCCTCCGCTGGATTCTTTCCAGGTTTCCATCCACTTTTGCTTCCCCTACTAATTCTTCCCAGTTTGTGAGCAGCAGGTCTAGAAGAGCTCTGCCCCTAGTTGGTTCCTCCAGCACTTGCACCAGGAAATTGTCCCCTATACTTTCCAAAAACTTCCTGGATTATCTGTGCACCGCTGTATTGCTCTCCCAGCAGATATCAGGGTGATTAAAGTCTCCCATGAGAACCAGGGCTTGCGATCTAGTAACTTCTGCTAGTTGCCGGAAGAAAGCCTCGTCCACCTCACCCCCCTGGTCTGGTGGTGTATAGCAGACTCCCACCACGACATCACCCTTGTTGCTCACACTTCTAAACTTAATCCAGAGACACTCAGGTTTTCTGCAGTTTCATACCGGAGCTCTGAGCAGTCATACTCCTCTCTTACATACAATGCAACTCCCCCACCTTTTCTGCCCTGCCTGTCCTTCCTGAACAGTTTATATCCATCCATGACAGTACTCCAGTCATGTGAGTTATCCCACCAAGTCTCTGTTACTCCAATCACATCATAGTTCCTGCCTTTGGAGATTTCCATTACTTGCATCTGAAGAAGTGAGGTTCTTACCCACGAAAGCTTATGCTCCCAATACTTCTGTTAGTCTCAAAGGTGCCACAGAACCTTTTTGCTTTTTATCATAGTTCCTTGACTGTGCCAGGACTTCCAGTTCTCCCTGCTTGTTTTCCAGGCTTCTTGCATTTGTGTATAGGCACTTCAGATACCTCGCTTATTGTCCCGCTTTCTCAATCTGAGACAAGAGTCCTCCCTTCTTGCACTCTCCTGCTCGTGCTTCCTCCCGGTATCCCATTTCCCCACTTACCTCAGGGCTTTGGTCTCCTTCCCCCGGTGAACCTAGTTTAAAGCCCTCCTCACTAAGTTAGCCAGTCTGCTTGCGAAGATGTTCTTCCCTCTCTTCGTTAGGTGGAGCCTAACCCAGGCCTTTTCCCTGCACAGGGAGGACACCACTTGCGTTTCAAACTCCTTTATCCTTCTTCCCAGAGCCACGTAGTCTGCAGTGATCCGCTCAAGGTCATTCTTGGCAGTATCATTGGTGCCCATGTGGACAAGCAGGAAGGGGTAGCGATCTGAGGGCTTGATGAGTCTCGGCAGTCTCTCCGTCACATCATGAATCCTAGCTCCTTGCAAGCAGCAGACCTCTCGGTTTTCTCGGTCGGGGCAGCAGATAGATGACTCAGTCCCCCTGAGGAGGGAGTCCCCAACCACCACCACCCTCCTCCTTCTCTTGTGAGCAGTGGTCGTGGAACCCCCATCCCTAGGACAGTGCATCTCATGCCTTCCAATCGGTGGAGTCTCCTTCTGCTCCCTTCCCTCAGATGTGATTCATTATTGATATTAGGACAATTGTCTGAATATCTTAGGCTGTGTATGTGTGTGTGTGTGTGTGTGTGTGCGCGCACATGTGTGCGTGTTGCACCCCATGTTGTTGTGAGTGCTGGCTTTTGTTGTCATATCTCAGAACATAGATTCACATTCTTAGATTTTAGGGCCAGAAAGGACTATTGTGATCATTTAGTCGACCTTCTGCATAATATAGACCACAGAATTTCACCCAGTGATTCCTGCATTAAATCCATGTCATTTGGTTGAGCTACAGTGTGTCTTTTACAAAGATGGCAAGAGAGATAGTCAAAAATTTTCCTGCTGAACCTTTTTCTGTCAGAAAATGTTGATTGACAAAACAAATATTTCACAGGAAGTATTGATTTCAGCAAAATTTTGGACAGGAAATTACTGAGGCCTTGGCTGCACTTGAGAGTTAAAGTGCAATAAAGCCGCCCACAGCGCTGTACCTCACTCCCCATCCACACTGGCAAGACACGTACAGCGCTGTGTCTCAGTGGCTACAGCGCTGCAGGTACTCCACCTCCCCGAGAGGATTAACAGCTGCTGCGGAGTGGTCGAGACGCTGCTGCTCCAGTGTAAACGGGGAGTAACCTTATTACGCAGTGATTGACCTGCGGGAACTTCCCATAATCCTTTTAGCTGAAGCTTCCTCTCTTTGTTTTGTTGTGATTCCTCTCTTTGTTTTGTTGTGAACTCCGGATGTTCCGCTTCGGAGCTGCTTATCAAAAAAACAAACACAGCTACTGTTTGCTTTGAATGAGTAGAGGCAGGCAGGGGGGCTCCCTTTGGAACACCCACAGCTAATGTTTGCTTGAAGAGAGAGGCGGCACGGGGGGAGGGGGATTGGAGTCCGTTTCGGCGAGCGGCTGCTTATCTGGTCTATGAGAAAAAAACAAACAGCCACTGTTTGCTTTCAGTGAGTGAGAGAGGGGTGGAGGAGGGAGGGGGGTCAGAATTTACAAGGCAGCGTGCTGACACAATCTCAGCATTCCAAAAACCCACTCTCTCTCCCCCCGCGCTCCTTGTCAGACTCCCACCCCCCCCTTTTGAAAAGCATATTGCAGCCACTTGAACGCTGGGATAGCTGCCCATAATGCACCGCTCCCAATGCCGCTGCAAATGCTGCAAATGTGGCCATGACAGTGCGCTGGCAGCTGGCAGTGTAGACAGACTGCAGCAGTTTCCCTACTCAGCTGTACGAAGGCAGGTTTAACTCACAGCGCTGTAGAGCTGCAAGTGTAGCCATATCCTGAATTGTATTATTTCAACTTATATATTGTATTATAACACCACACAATATCCACACACACACACTCCCACCACAACACACACAAAACCAACACATGCTCAATACCCTCCACACATATCACACTCAATTCACACCCCTCAGACATCACCCAAGCTACACCCAACACATAGACAAGATACACTATACCACCATCACACACTTCATAAAACACCCCACACCCAACACTCATCTAGTACCCACACACCCACTGTCAGACACACACACAACACATATACACCGTCACACGCACCGGGGCAACACACATGTAACTTTAGCACCCTCATGGCCAAGATGGAGTTCGCTCTGCAGGCAGCTCTGACCAAGAAAAAGCATGTGCAGGAACACAGCAGGGAAATCCCCTTCCTTCCCAGGGCCATCTGTTCCACACCCCGTGGAGTGAACACACAGACACGCTGGAATAATACAATGAATATAGGAAAGGGAAATATTTATTCACAGAGGGATGAATGGCGAAAACAACAGTTGAGAAGATGGGGGAGTAGTAAGACAGGGTTACATCCAACTAGGGTTGCCAACTTTCTAATTGCACAAAACCGAACACCCTAGCCCCGCCCCTTCCTCGAGGCCCACCCTTGCCATGCCCCTTCCCTGAGACCCTGCCCCCCCCACTACATTCCCCCTCCCTTGGTGGCTTGCTGTCCCTCACCCTCACTCACTTTCACTGGGCTAGGGCAGAGAGTTGGGGTGCGGGAGGGGGTGAGGGCTCTAACTGGGGATACGGGCTCAGGGGTGGGACCAGAAATGAGGGGTTTAGAGTGCGGGAGGGGGCTCTGGGCTGGGGCAGGGGGTTGGGGTGCGGGAGGGCTCCCACTGGGGGTGCGGATTCTGAGGTAGGGCCCGGGGATGAGGGGTTTGGGATGCAGGAGGGGGCTCCAGGCTGGGGGGTAGGGCAGAGGGGTTCAGAGTGTGGGAGGGAGCTCCCATTGGCCGCAGTTCCAATTGGAGTGCGGAGCCAGTGCTCAGGGCAGAAGCAGCGCGCAGAGCCCCATGGGCCCCCTGCCTAGGAGCCAGACCTGATGATGGCCGCTTCCAAGGTGCAGTGCAGAGCCAGGATAGGTAGAGACTAGCCTGCCTTAGAGCTGCAGCACCGGCGACCAGACTTTTAACGGCCCGGGCAGCGGTGCTGACCAGAGCTGCTAGGGTCCCTTTTCGACTGAGTGTTCTGGTTGAAAACTGGACACCTGGTCACCCTACATCCAACGCAAGGCCTCACAGACCCAGTGGTACCACAACATGACAGGGCAGACACCTAGCACTGCATCTACACTCAGAGTTCAGGAATACTGGGCAGAGTTCCAGTCTGGCAATGAGTCTTGAGTGCTCCTGGTCATCTTTGGTGCCAGTGACCTTTCCCCAACAAACTCCTCTGGTGCCCTCTTCTGCTGCTCTCTGCAAAGTCACACACAGCAACAACTTTCCCACTTAGCTAAATACAGCCTCTTTCCTTATTCCCAATGCAAGGTCACACAGCCCCGTATAGCTCTGGGCAACAGTGATAGTGGGTCCAGCTCTGGTTTGTCCTTCTCAGATGATTGCTCCCTGGCAGGGTGCTCCTCCTGGCTCCTGTTCTGGGGTTTCCCCAGTCAGTCACTCTGTCCCTCCCAGGCTTAAGGCACGTTCTTGGCCGCTTCACTATGTGATGGCCTGCTCACTGTAGTCCTCTTGTCTGGAGCTACAGACACACACACCCTGGTTTTAAAAGGGCCACACACAAGGTTTTAAAGGGACCACACTCTCTAAACCCCAAGGCGGTTACACATACAACACAACCATATCACATATACAGAGGCATTTTAACCTTCTCTTAGATATTCCCATAGAATATCATCTCTAATTCAAGGTCTCAGTTCATATATTCAACCAAGAGCCTAAGAGGTATTTAGGCCCCATTGAAATCAATGAAAATTAGGAGCCTAAATACATCTGAAAATCTGGGCCTTAACGATTTGGGCCTTGGACATCTCAGGGATTCCCTCATATTCCATGACTGCACTCATCAGCTTTGTCCCTCAGACACAATGGAGCTGTCTCAGGCAAGGGGAAAGCTCATATGTGCAACAGACAGTTTTCGGGGGTGGGTGGGCTGATCAAAGACTCTAGAACAAACTCCCACAGGATCTAAAAAAAATCACCTGAAAACTCTTTCCGTTCCACTTGCCAGGGGGCTACTTCAATCTGTCTTCACTAACAGAAGCTTGTAGCACATCATGAAACAAAACCACCAATAACTGCCTGTAACCCTCCATAAAAATCCATATGTGCTTTTGCCCCTAGGGGAAGAGGGAGAATGAATCACACATGATGACAGAAAATAATGTCACTTGACTAACACTTTTCACTTGTCACTTTTCTGACATTTTGGGGTTTCACTCAGACCAGTAAGGGGTCTGTCCTGTAACCCTGGGTGTCTCTGTCCTGTGCAGTTTTGGCTCAGGGCCCTGACACCAGCAGCCTGATTACAGCACAGTGGCCTCACCCTGGCTTCCACCACCCTGTTTACTCCTTGGAGGGTGACACCAACGTCACCCTTCCAGTCCCAAGACTCCCCAAATCGTCTCCTCTGCAGTGCCCAGTCCCTCTCACTGTACCCTCACATAAATT
The DNA here is from genome assembly GCF_013100865.1 of Trachemys scripta elegans. Classification (NCBI taxonomy): domain Eukaryota; kingdom Metazoa; phylum Chordata; order Testudines; family Emydidae; genus Trachemys; species Trachemys scripta. The sequence goes on from NC_048298.1 coordinate 137,811,273, forward strand.
ATTGCATTCCCTGCCTCCAAAGAGACAGAGTACACACAGCACCCCGATAGTTTGGCTGAAAACCCGCGCTTCAACTTAAGGCACAACTCTGAGATGTTTCTGTAATCAAACAAAAAAAATGTTTATTAATAAGGGCATAGGTTGGAGTGATTACAAATAACAGATAGGAAAGGTTACAAATAAAACATACTTTCAAGTGACTGAAATTTAATTCTAGCAAGTTACAATCTTTGCCTGATCAGTTTCCTAACTTATATCAAGTCATCAGCATCCCTGGTCCCCCACACCACAGGACGCAACTGTCATAGGCTTGAAGGTGCTGTGACCTGTTGCCTGGGATGGATGACAAAACAACTTTTTGCCTCTGTTTATATCTTCTCAAAGTCCACTGACCCTGTTTCAAGAGGTAGGGAGGTTTTCTGGGAGTGTATCCCTCCATCCCCCATCAAGATGGTTAATTGGTCAATTCCCCCCATGATGGCTTTGTCTACCTTGCTTGTAAATGTCCTTTTCATTGTCTTAAGTCACACCTTGCTTAATTTACACTGGAGACACAGTCAAACTGCAAAAACACATTCCTTTATTTGAGAAAGGCAGCGCTTAGGCACGGTCTGCCAAACACATTTTAGAAATATACTTCCAGCACACATCTCTAGTTCTTTATACAGCACCCGTACATACATCAATGCATTATATTAATGAGCAGCATGTTAGCAGTTTGCATAGAACATCTTACACAACACCTTTTAGATACAGATTAGATGAGTGAATTGGGGCAATGAGAGTGTCAGGCCTCGAGAGTTCTGGTATGGTGTTCCCTCTGCCCATTGGCTCCCTGGATCACAGGATGGAGGCAGAATGAACACACATGATGAAAGACAATAATGTCACTTAATTAAGGACCTTGTTTTTAGGTTTTTATTTTGTTTGAAGTTTCTGGGGAATATCTCAGTGTTTATTTCAAAAATTAAACAATGGTGGAAAATCAGTAGAAAAAATTAACTTGGCAGTTTTCTGGGGAAATATCAGGGAAATATGACTCTCTTCTCCTAGGATTTTTTTTTGTCTATTTGTTTTTTAACTTTCAAGCCTCCTTCATCCTCTGTTCTGAAATGTAAGCAGATACAGTTTTTTGTTATCAACCCATTTTATCATAAAAAGTAGTTAAATACCTTTATTTTGCTTTCACTGCTGATGACAATCTGCACTATCTGTAAAGTTGGTAATATATATGTGGTGTGTGGTGGTTGTGGGATTGACACCAGTACATACACTACCACTCAAGTTGTTCCAGTGCTTTTGGCTTCCCACTCTGGAAGGAGAGATGGTGGCTTGGTAACCTGGGTCACCCATTTCTCCTGGAGCAGGGAGATGGAGTTCCAGCACATCTAAATTTGGGTAAAAATTGTTAAAAATGGAATAACGATTTTTGTAAAACTCAGCAAATGTTCATTAAAAAATCAGTATAAACCAAAGATGAAGGTCCTTACACTTAATGCACCACTGAAAGATGCTCCAATGCTACAGTAATGGGCATAGTATATGAATTTGTATAGAGGAGACGAGGAGAGGATGGGACGGGGGGTATCTTTTAACTGCTATCTAATTGTGTGTGTGCATTAAGGTTCCTATAAATAATGTCCATTTATCCTCCTGGATTTTAAAGGAAAGTCTGGAGTTTGGATGGCGGTTAGGGCCATCTCTGGAGTTAGAATTATTCTGTTGCTGGGTTTTTAACCATTACCACACAACGGACGGAACGTTCATTCTCCATCCAGTACCCTATTGAACAACCTGCAATACCGAGAGGTGATATTTTGCAATTATTATTTTTTGGTGGTTCAGACTCCATCTCACTCTCTTATGATCTCTTATGCACCTTGTGAAAGAAGCATCGTTCCTGGAATAAACTTTTAAAAAGGATTCAATATGAAAAAGGAAAAATTCACGATGAAGAAAATATTAGGAATAAAAAAGCAGGACAAGTTCCAGGCAATCTGATCAATGAGAAATTACAGGGAAAATCACAGACCCTGTCTCAGTCACACTTATATTTCTTGCAACTACATAAAACCCCAATATAAAAGGTATCTGAACTAGATCCATGGCAGGGACTATCTCTGATGCCTCCATGCCCAGTTAGTATTTAGGAGAGAAAGAGTTTAATCATACAGCATTTACATCCTCACAGGATATTTGATCGGAACTCAGTCATTCTTATATTGATGTCTCAGGGACGCCAGCTTCAACGTCGTCATAACCCGGGTCTCCAGGAGGCGGGAATGGGCCGTCTCTCTCAGTCCCTGAGGCCCCTTCACTTCTTAGGGAGTGCAGATTCCAATCTGAAAATATCAAAGGAGGCACATTACAGCCAATATATCTATTCTACACCTGTGTGCACTCACCTAACATGGGTGAGCAGCCTATAGTACGGGCTGTGAATTATTCCCTCTGTTCCTCTGATTGGGATTCTGACAAGTTTAATCCATTATGTCATTCTGTTCCATAAAGAAAACATCTGGGAGTAGATTCTCTCCATGCTGAGATCTGACGGGTGCAGAAGTGTGGGAATGTCAGTGGCTTGGTGACACCTCCCTAATGCTTCAGTCGGGGCTGCTTAACTCCCGATGGCTGGCATAGTCCCTAAGGGGACATCTGCCAGGTGAGACCTGGTGGGGAGGAGCAGGGCAGGGCCCCTACCCCAGGGGACATGCAATGGCAAAGAACCCAAAAGGGGAGGATGTCATACAGTTCATCCTGCCCACACAATACACGTTTGCATGTTATTCTCATCAAGTACAATGAAATGCACATTTCATCCCAACCCACTTTCCTCTGAGGTGCAAAGTGGGAGCTCAGCCCTCAGCATCAGACTGTGAGGTGCTCTGGTACAATTGGGTCCATTTGCATATTGAAGAGAGTGATTTCAAAACTGAAGCCAGGCCACTAACTAACCCCATCGCAGGGCCCTGCTCTTCCCATTACCATCCAGGGCACTGCAACCTTTTTTGGACCCTGATCCTGCAAATCCACTCATATAACTTTGCTGATCTGGACAGTCCCACTGAAGTTGGCACTAGGGTGGAGCTTGCAGGGGCTATAGCCACCCCAAAATTTGTCTTAGCATCCCCATAGCCACCCAGTAGCAGCTGCCACTCTCCAGTTGACTAGGCAGAGCGGAGAGAGTGGCGGCTGCTGGCTGGGTGCCCAGCTCCAGCATCAGCAGAGAAGTAAGCCTGGGCCGGGTGCCGGGGTGCCCAACAGCAGCCCCCAGCCCATGTCCCTGCCTGCCGAGATGCATCATCCAGGGCAGGTGGATGGTCCAGGGCTCCTCATAGTGGCCTAGACTGACCTGCTCTGGCCCAGGCTCCTGGGCCCCACCCTCCAAGGCCTCTGTTAGCCCAGAGCCAGGTCCCCCTGCCTGGACAGCTTTTAACGGCTGCAATCAGCCAGTGCCTGTCACTGCCTGGCTCTGGCTTCCAGCCTGCAACCTGGCCAGGGGGCAGGGCCACAGAGGGGGCAGGGCCACAGAGAGGGGTGATACCTCATGGTGAGGAGGAGCACAGCCCCCCCAGGTTTCTGTCTGGCTCACCTCAGTCCCCCCACCAGGAAGAGGCTGGTGTCACCCTTGAGTCAGTGAGAATATTCATGTGATGAGAGTGACAAGTGGGCTCCACTGTTTGTAGGATTAGGGCCTTATCTAGGAATCATCATGTATTTCAGTCCAATTAACCAGGGCCGGTGCAGGAGGCAGCAAACAGGGCTGCTAACAGGGGAGTTTGAGTGGGAGTAGCAGAAGTCAGGGTGGGAATACAGCTGAGAAGGTTAGTTTAACAATACAGGCAAGTCTCATCTTACGCGGGGGTTCCATTCCGAGGTTAGCGCATAAAGCGAAAACCGCGTATAACTGCCTTACATTGACCTAAGTCTGTAGTGTAGACCAAGCCATAATGAGACTAGCAATCAAACTGCAAGAATTACAACAGGGCTTTTCCCCACTTACCTCTCTGTGAATCCCTGTTCCTGTCATTCACCCGAGGGGCCCAAGTAACTTCCCGGGCACACTGCCCTGAACCAGGATCATGTTCAGGGTCAGAAACTTCTCTGACATCGTCATAACCATCCCCTGGGACATCTCCAGGCAAGGCATCGCCCTCTGAAAAAGAGACAGGAATTAATGGTAATCAGGGCCAGTGCAAGGAAGTTTCGCGCCCTAGGCGAAACTTCCACCTTGCGCCACCACCCCACCCAGCTAACCCCGCCCCCCTCCTCCTNAGCGCCGCTCTAATTCTCCTCCCTGCCCAGGCTTGTGGTGCCGATTGGAGGAGAATTAGAGCGGGGGCTGTGTGCTCAGCGGAGGAGGCAGAGTGGAGGTGATCTGGGGCAGGGAGCGGTTCCCCTGTGCACCACCCCCCCCGTTACTGCGGGTGGTCCTCCCCGCGCCACCCCGCCCCAGCTCACCTCCACTCGACTTCCTCGCCTGAGCGGGCTTTTAGGCACCCTCAACCACTAGGCGCTCTAGGCAGCCGCCTAGTTCGCCTAGTGGTTGCACCGGCCCTGATGGTGATGGTAATGAGAAGAGACCTTCCACTGAATAGAGAAATAAATTATACACCAGGTAGGAAGGGCCCTGAGGTACTAACACTCCCACAATGATAAGAGATCAAAAGTCCCCTTCTCCCCCCACAACTTCAGTGTCAGAGGAATTTTATACAGGTCACATTTATCTGACACATTTTAAGACTTGATGTGTCTGTAAATTGCTGGACGGAACCTAAAGCAGACCCAGGTGGGGATGTGGGAGATCTGGAAAGAGATGGCTGGGGGTAGGGTCTATGTCACAGGAAGATTTCTTCACTGTAATTTGTTATTATACTAATTATATATCAATTAGTAATTAGTAACAGATAAATGACACTTTAATTTGTTCTGTTTATCACCCACTTCCTAAATTTTCAATTATGGTTAAAAGCTTGTTTTGTTCTATTTCCCTGAACTAGTCTGGCCCATAAACCATCCTCAATCTGCAGTCTCTGGAAGCTGCACCACCAGTTCAGGACAAGATATGGGTCTGTGTGTGAAATCTGTACATCCCTTCACCTATCACAGTGCATGTGAAACTCAAGTCTAGATCAGTGAACTCAGCACAGGCAGGAATGGTGGAAAGGGACCGTTACTGCAGATCAGAGGGCTGTGCTCAGAGAGATTGTCCCCTAATATTGTGAGTAATGCTAGTGCATATGAAAGTGAGGGCCAGGGATCAGTGACTAGAATCAGGCAGCATGGGCAGGGGGAGAACAAGCTTCTTCTAGAGTCACACTGGTTGGCTAATGTGCCTCTATTCCACATGCTTTGCTATTTCTTGGTCTTCTCAGTGCATCTCTGGACTAAACAGTGCACACAGCCATGTTTTATGGGAGAAGAGTTTGTCAAACAGTTGCTTGCAGAAGGCTTGATCCTGTGAAGTGCTGAGCACTCTGAGCTCCCATTGATCGCAGCAGGACGGAAGATGCTCAGCACCTTACAAGAGCAAACCCATAAGACGCAATTTTTGTCTCCACAAAGACAATATTATTAGCTTTTTCCTGGGCTAACACTGGTCCCAGAAGGCAGATTCACTCCTCACCTTGGTCGTCCGGAGTCTGGGGATCATCATTCAATGCAGGCTCCTCCACGTTATCGTAATCCAACTGAGACGCCCCAGGGGAAGCTCCCTCTGGAACAGTGAACACAACACTCAGCTCACTCTGAACACACCCAGTTCCTGAGCAGGTTTCTAGTTCCCCATTAAGTGCCTGTTGCATTGGAGTCCAGGCTATTTATCCTGGCGTTTGTAGGAGAAGTCACAGGGTGATCAAGGAGAAAAGGGAAAGTCACGGACATTCTGTAAATTAGGAGTGGTGTCACTGTGACAGGTTCCCCCCAGGGTGCTACCTGGAACTGGGGTACCACTGAGCCCTCTGACTCACCTGCCTGGGCTCCATCTCACACTGTTGCTGTGACAAGCTGCAGACCCACTCCCAGTCCTACACTTCCACCAGCATTCACACAGGTAGGGACACACCCAGCTGCAGTTACATGCAGGCTCTCTGACCAGCCACTGTATGAACCAACTGTGACGGTACCTCCCATAAGGCTTTATGGAAATAAGCTTAGAATGTGTTTTATGCTACATATGCCATAAAGGTTATGATCTACTGAATGTATTAATCCTATTTGTATTCATGTATCATTTTTGTATTCGATGTTATGAATGTTGGCTGTGAACTGGCTTCATTTCTAAATAACCTTAGTAGAGCATTTGGTCAGTTCCTGGAGAAAGGAATGTTGAAATGAATTACCTAATCCAGAAACACTTAAAGGACAATGGATCTTGGAATGCTCCAATCCAATAAGAAGTCTACTTGAGGACAATGGATGCTACCTGTAAAAACTATGAATCATGCATGGACATGTGACTTGCACATGTGACTTGCCCAGGTGACTCCTAAACTCCATCTTGGAGCTGGACTTTGCATAGGATTGAGGAGGGGGTCTCCACCCACAAGAGAAAGTCTATTTAAACCCTGGGGAGACCCCTCCATTTTGTCTTCAGCTGGCTAAAGAGAGGAGCCATCATGAAGAAGCCCCTAGCTCCCACCTGAGCTGGAACAAGAGCTGTACCAGGGGAAAGAATTGTGCCCAGGCCTGGAAGGGGTCCAGTCTGAGAAAAAACTTACTGAAGCATCTCTGAGGGTGAGATTATCTATATTCAGTTTGATTAGACATAGATTTGCACATTTTATTTTATTTTGCTTGGTGACTTACTTTGTTCTGTCTGTTACTACTTGGAACCACTTAAATCCTACTTTCTGTATTTAATAAAATCACTTTTTACTTATTAATTAACTCAGAGTATGTAATAATACCTGGGGGAGCAAACAACTGTGCATATCTCTCTAGCAGTGTTATAGAGGGTGAACAATTTATGAGTTTACCCTGCATAAGCTTTATACAGGGTAAAATGGATTTATTTGGGTTTAGACCCCATTGGGAGTTGGGCATCTGGGTGTTAAAGACAAGAACACTTCTGTGAGCTGCTTTCAGGTAAACCTGCAGCTTTTGGGGCAAGTAATTCAGACCTTGGGTCTTTGTTGGAGCAAACAGGAGTGTGTGGCTCAGCAAGACAGGGTGCTGGAGTCCCGAGCTGGCAGGGAAGGCAGGGGTAGAAGTAGTCTTGGCACATCGGGTGGCAGCTCCCAAGGGGGATTCTGTGATCCAACCCGTCACACCAACAATAGAGAGGCTACAGCCAAAACAACTGACAACATTCCAGTCTATGACCCCAGAGCTGTATCGTCCTGCCCTGGTCAAAACCCCGACCAGTATGAATTTATTATCCAGTTTGCCTCCCCCTCCATGTGCAGAGGAAATGCAACAGCCTTTTCTCCTTGAGCTAAGATTTCCAAGCACTTCATTCCAACTCACTCATTTAGATAAAGAAAAATCAAGTTTACTAACTAGAAAAGATAGATTTTAAGTGATTATACGTGATAACAAACAGATCAAATCAGATTACCTAGCAAATAAACAAAAATGCAAACTAAGCTTAACATACTAGAACAGGGGTAGGCAATCTATGGCATGCGTGCCAAAGGCGGCATGCGAGCTGATTTTCAGTCGCACTCACACTGCCGGGTCCTGGCCACCGGTCTGGGGGGCTCTGCATTTTAATTTAATTTTAAATGAAGCTTCTTAAACATTTTAAAAACCTTATTTACTTTACATACAACAATAGTTTAGTTATATATTATAGACTTATAGAAAGAGACCTTCTAAAAATGTTAAAATGTATTACTGGCACGCGAAACCTTAAATTAGAGTGAATAAATGAAGACTCGCCACACTGCTTCTGAAAGGTTGCCGACCCCTGTACTAGAAGGATAGGATTTGACTTAACAATCTCTCATCCTGACTGATGATAAAGGCAGGCTTACAGACTCTCAAGGTACAAGCTGCACTTGCTTTACAGCTAGGAATCCTCAGGTTTTCATACACAGGCTAGAAATCCCTTTAGTCTGGGTCCAGCTCTTCCCCCAGTTCAGTCTTTTGTTCCTTTAGGAGTCTTCTTGTGTTGGGAGTGAAGAACCATGGATGATGTCACTTCTTGCCTTCTATAGATTTAGCATATGGCAGGAGCTATATGTTTTAATCTTGGTTCCCAGGCCAGTTTTTGGAAAAATACTGACATCCCAAAATGGAGTCCAGTGTCATATGGCTTAGTCACATGCCCTTGCATATCTTTCTGAGTCACAGCAGCCATTACTAACAGGCTGTCTGGAGCGTTCTCAGGAAGTTTAAGCCATTCCACAGCCTATTGTCTTTGTTGATGAGCCATTGGCACTGTCTGTCTTCTTCACTGTAATACCTGAAAGGCTGGCTGTAGGTGTGTTCCAGAGTAAGCCCAATACAGATCCATAGTCAATATTTATAACTTCAGATACAAAAATGATACATGTATACAAATAGGATAATCATATTCAGCAAATCATAACTTTTCCAATGACACCTTACATGACCTGTCTTGTACAAAATTCATCATAATTATGCCATAATCATATTATAATAATATCACTATGAAGAATATGGGGTGCAATGTCACAGCAACCTTTAATTTCTCACAAATATTTTGGGGCCCATCCCCACTGAATCCAATAGCAATATTGTCAAGTCCTTCCATGGGATCTGGATCTGTGTTGGTGCTGAGCTAACACTGGACATACTGACAGTAGCTGCTACACCAGAACTGACCTTTGTGAATCCAACTGAACTATAATAATAATAATTAATGGAGATATCCCATCTCCTAGAACTGGAAGGGACCTTGAAAGGTTATCGAGTCCAGCCCCCTGCCTTCACTAGCAGGACCAAGTACTGATTTTGCCCTAGATCCCCAAGTGGCCCCTTCAAGGATTGAACTCACAACCCTGGGTTTAGCAGGCCAATGCTCAAACCACTGAGCTATCCCTCTCCCCAATAAACTCTATAAACATGGTGTAAAGTCTCTTAGTTTATATAGGCTAGATTGTGATTTGGGCTTGTGTTCATGCCATGGCAGCAGGTGGGTAAGACCATGGGCACAGATTAGGGTTTTGTTTAATGCTCAGTGTCAGATATGAAATTCAGATTCTTCTATTGCAAGCAAATATTCCTGGGCCCCATTTCTTGCAGGTCCTCCCGCGGGGGAGGGTACCATGAACTGCACACAGGAAGGGCCAGAATTTGATCACATATTTCCATCACAGGATTCATCAGAAATATTTGAAAGTCTGGTTAAATCCGATCCCATCAGAAGGGATACAATCAGTGCTGGGCCATGAAATCGAGTAAAGGGAAATGATGGCCTTTACAGAAAGTGACGTGGAAATTAAATTCTCCAACCAGATTTGAGTATTTTTCTTTGTATGCCACCTTACCCCATTACCTCGTTCTGATCCAGAATCGCTTCCCCCCTCACTGTCCCCGGTGTAATACTGCAGCTTCGTCACTGAATCCTCTGCATAAGAGACTGGAGAGACAACAAATGAGATGTTATCACAGTGAGAGCAGCTAAACTGACTGCTGGCTGATGCACCCGGGTCCTAGAGCAGGATTTACAGCATCCATATATTCCAGGCATAGCCAAACCATGGCTCTTCTACAGTTAAAGTGCAGCTCGTGGAGAAACTACGGTCTAACACAAGTTGTGGCTAAAATTAATATTAACACCAATTTTTTAAAAAGGCTATACAAATTGGTGAAAGAATTTCAAAATTGGTTTTCACTCCTACTGAGTAAACCCGATAGTGAGAGTGAGATTGATAGAAAGAGAAGCTCTCACTCATATGTGCATTATATCAGGAAATTGCATCATTCTGTATTCAAAAGTTGTGCTGTGTGGACCTCGAGTGCTCGTGATCTCCCTGCATTCCACAGAATACAGGCAGTGTTTACTGTTCATATGTCACATTTGAATAGTTTTAGATTTAAGTTTTAACCCTACATTAATTTCGTGGATAACAATGATATCTTCAGATTGTAAGAAACACAAGTATGAAGAAGAAAACCAAAGTTTTAAGTCAGAATGGGAGGAAGATTCTGATTCACTGTTAAAGGTGGGAAACCCCTGGGCCTTATCTGCAATGCATCGAAGCGAGCAACTTGAAAAGTCATTCTGAAACGAATCACAATAAATTTTCATCTAAATACCCTTCTGAATCAGAATTAAGGAAAAACAAGATAGCCACATTAAAAATACACCTAAACAGTCAACAGACACTACTTTCAGCGTTCAGTAAAGAAACTGACACAACGACCAAAGCTAGTTTTGTTATAGCATGGAATAGCACACATGCTCACTTCTGTGAACCCCGTATAGTGCAAATGATTGGTTAGTGTTTTTGCGTAGCTATGTTTTAAGTAAAATAATTAGTTAAGGCATAGATAAGAGAAATCCTTATTTTAACTACATAATGAGGGTCAAAAGACAAGCTTGTTGGAACTTAACTCTAGAATACAATAAGGATTTGTCTGTTGTTCTGTATGTTGTTCCCTCTCCAGATGGAGGGAGAAGACAAGCAGGTACAATACCTCCTGAAATATATACCTGGAATAATCCATCTAAAACCACAGAAACTGTGAGTAGGGCAAGGAGATGTGTTAGGTTATTTCTTGTTTCGGCTTGTGAATTTCACTGTGCTACAGAGGTAGTTTCATTCCTGTTTTTGTAACTGTGAAGTTGAGCCCAGAGGGGAATCCTCTGTGTTTTCAATTTTTTTATTACCCTGTAAAGTTACCTTCCATCCTGATTTTACAGGTGCGATTCTTTTTCTTTTTTCTTTATAATAAAGTTCTTTTTTTAAGAACCTGATTGATTTCAAGGTCCTAAAATAAAGAGTCTGGTTGAGCTCATGTTGCTAAGGCAACTGGTTGGTATTTTAGTCTCAAGCCTCCCCAGGAAAGGGGGTGAAGGGGCTTGGGGGGATATATGGCGGCGGGATAGGGACTCCAAGTGACCCTTCCCTGAATTTTTGTGTAAATCACTTGGTGGTGGCAGCAATATACCGTCCAAGGACAAGGAAAGAAATGTGTGCCTTGGAGAAGTTTTAACCTAAGCTGGTAGAATATAAGCTTAGGGAGTCTTTCATGCAGGTCCCCACATCTGTACCCCAGAGTTCAGAGTGAGGGGGGAACCCTGACACTCCCACATTGTTGAAAGATTAGGCCCCTCCCCTCCCAGAATCACAGCCTGTGACCAACTGGATGCACTTACCATGCTCAAGAGAGCCTCACAATGTCCTAAACTGAAAGTAGCATGTTCCCAACTGATTGATATTGAGTCAAAATGGCACAAAGGTTGAAAGGTCCATGACTCAAAGTTACCCACATCTCCTGGGCTGATCTCTCTGATCCCAGGGCAGGAGGGAGCCAATCCAGCAGACCAGAGGCTGTGGTGGGAGGGGGGCACAGAACATCCCCTGCTCCAGCAGTTTTCAAATGATGCTATAGCCTGGGCCCAGAGACAGTCATGTTGCTGACTCACAATTAGTTACACTGCAAGGCTACAAGATGGGCAGATGGGACTAGCTGGGGAGGGGGCTCACCTGACCAGATGCGGATTACTGTTTTGTGGGGCCCTGGGACAGAGCTACTTCTATCAGTAGTCCCCTGCCCCTGGCGCTCCTGCCGAGAAGCAGGGTCAGGTTGTGGGGGCTTCCCCCTCTCCCTGGCAGGAGTGCCGGGCAGGCATACGGGGTGAGGCACGCCCTGCACCCTGATCCCGCTCCCTGGCAGGAGAGGCAGGCGGAGCAGGTGTGGGACCAATTGTCCGGGGACCCTGGGCACAGGCCCCGTTGGTAAGGGCCGGCTTTAAGCCGATTCGGCCGATTCCCCGGAATGGGGCCCCGCGTCTAAGAGGGCCCCGCAACGTCCGGGGCTGCCAGCGGAGCAGGGAAAAAAAAAAAAAAGCCGCGTCCTGCTTCTCCCCCCTCCCTCCAGCGCTTGCGCCGCCATACAGCTCATCAGCACAAGCCTGGGAGGGAGGGGTGAGGAGGAGGAATGCAGGCGTGCTTGAGGAAGACACGGGGCCAGGGCGGATATTTGGGGAGGGATCCAATGGGACAGGAAGGGGGCGGAGTCAGAGCGGGGCTGGGTCGGAGTTGGGGTGGGGGGGCGCGAGACAATTCGCGTCCCGGCGTGGGACCCCGCATCTGCTAAAGCCGGCCCTGCCGTTGGTCCAGTGGCTAATCCATCGCTGTATCTACGTGAGTTCAGTAACTGGCCCACAGCAGTCCAGGGTTCACAGAGCTGGTGGCTGAGGATATCTAGCTGTGGGTCATGGCCTCAAGATGGAAAGTTCAGTAGGAATGAGACACACATACCTGAGTGACCCAATATCTGCTTCTCTCCCATCAGGTTATAATCAATCTCCTCATACACGGGATCTGAGGGTCTTGTGGCACCTGAAAAAAAAGGACAATGTTTGCAGAAGGTCATAGAAACTATAGATAGGAAACCCTATTAGATCATCCAGCCCTGCGCCCTGGGGCCAGTCCAGGACCGATCCGTACAGCACATTCCCAATGCTCTGTCCAGTCTACATTTGAATGTGCCAGGTAACAGAGACCATGTCCCTTTCCACAACAACCCTTTGATGATGGTTCCCATGAGCTAGTTTCCTGTCACAAGTCTCTCCTCATATTTAGCCTAAAATTTCCCATTGTACATTAATCTCATTAATCTTTGTTATTCTCCCTGGTATCACCTGAAATAATTCCTCTCCCAATCTGATATTTACAGCTATGAGCAAAATAGCACTTACATACATATATACTTAGTACTACACATGCTGCCTAGGGACTGTGTGGGCATTAACTAGTGAATGTTTTTGCGCTTTTTAAAAATGAAAAGTGCCAAATATTGGAATTGTCTTTGATTTTTTGGCAATTATCACCCAAGCTCTTTTCCAGCATTTCTTCTTCCTCGAACTCTCCCTCCTACTGATTCTCTCTGTTCAGTGTCCTCCCTCACATGCACTTTCTTGTACTTTCCCAAATGTGATCTCTATTTTTTGCCAATATTTACCGTCTCTCTAATCCCCTATTTATTATTTCTTTGTCACCACTGCTCTCAAATGCACCCAGGTTAGTGTTATCTGAAAGTGTTTTTGCTCTCCTGGTTATTTCTACAGCCAGATCATCAATGACAATATTAAATAAGACAAGACTTAGCATAGACCTGAGGTCCCCTCACAGCTCTGCCAATGCCCACAGCTCTTTACAGTTGCAGCTCTCCCTGCTATTGCAGAGACTTTCAGACAGTGACACTAATCAGGACCTACCTCTGTGCTGTGCCCTGGCCCTTTGCACCTGCACACCCAGAATGATTAACAGCAGGCAGAGAAGGACCCCCAGGATAATGCAGATGACAACAGGCACCGTGACTCTCCCACTGTCGGTCAGAGGGCGGCGTGGGGGAGCTGGATGGAAATGAACATGCAACAGGGAGAGATTATTTTGTGAGAGTCAGGGGCTCACCAGTGTCTGATTGCACCACCTAGGAAGCAGGGTAATGGGCTGGGACACCATGGGGGCAGCTCACAGGCTGCTGTTTAAATCATGGCCCTGGTGGCTAGAACCAATAGACAGGAATTGTCCTCCTCAGCACGGCCTGCAGCTCCCACCCGGGTGTCATTCACCCTTAGATTTCACACTCTGTGTAAAGAAGCTCATTTTCTCAGGCTGGAGGTTCCAGCTCACTCCCTGTGAGCCTGGCACTAGATAAATTTAACCCTTGATTGGAAGAGAATGTGTTACCTGTTGTAGCAGGTGAAGCTGTTGTTTCTGTCACACCTGCAAGGGGAAAAGGAAGGAGAGTAGGAGTGTGGAGTGAGGGGGTAGTGACATGCTGTTACATGATTGTTCCTCTGAGTCCCCATGTGCCTCTGCACATCACCTACATTTCACCCATGATATCTTCCTCAGAGCAGCCCAGGCTTAGTGGCTTAGCCTGTGCTGGATAAAGGAAGTGACATGGTCTGATGCCTTAGCACATTAGAATAAAAAAAAGTCCCAACACATCCCATCCATTAAGGAAAAAGGAGGCCTGGTCTGTGGGCAGGAATGGGGACCCAGCTGCTATGATGCTTGCTCTCTCTTAAAAATTATATAACAAAGCAGAAACATCTCCTGTCACTCACCCGAGCAATTCACAGCAGTATCTTCCTTATGATCACAGTTACTCTCACCCCATGGCATGGCAGGACAGTCCCAGAGAGATGACTCTGTCCCTCTGCAGTTCACCTTCTCCACCCAGATGGGACCAGTCCCCTCGCCAAATGCAGCCTCGCCCGGGGCAGATACAGCAGATCCACAGCCCAGTTGTTTACACACAACGTTAGCATCCGCCATGTCCCAGGAGTCATCACAAACTGTTCCCCAGGCGCCACGGTACCAAACCTCCACTCTCCCCGAGCATCTGTCCTCTCCTCCCACGACACGTAACTTCTCCTGGCCTGAAAATGCAGAAACGTCACATGTTACTGGGACAGCTGGGAATGTCGTTAGAGACTGAGAAGGAGACACAGAGAGGCAGAGATACCTGTGCAACTCGCAGAGTTCAGGCATTCAGCAAATGGATTCTGAGATGGTTTCCCTTTCCTACCTGTGGAGATAAAACACTGAGGTGAATGGACTGGGTGCATGTGTGCTGCAGCACTTTATAAATTGGTCAAAAGCTAAAATCTGGTAATTTAGATAATTAGCTCTTATGGTGTTTCTCTGGATTTTGAAGTCTTTGATCAGTTCCCAGCTGGCATGCATGTGTCTTTATGTAACTGGCAGGACAGTATATCTAAGCATTTGTTTACACTTGAAATGCTACAATGGCACAGCTGCACCACTTCAGGTAATAACAAAATGTTTTTTAAGTACATCAGAAGCAGGAAGCCTGCTAAACAACCAGTGGGGCCCCTTGATGATCGAGATACAAAAGGAGCACTTAAAGACGATAAAGTCATTGTGGAGAAACTAAATGAATTCTTTGCTTCAGTCTTCACGGCTGAGGATGTTAGGGAGATTTCCCAACCTGAGCCGTCCTTTGTGGGTGACAAATCTGAGGAATTGTCACAGATTGAAGTTTCACTAGAGGAGGTTTTGGAATTAATTGATAAACTTAACAGTAACAAGTCACCGGGACCAGATGGCATTCACCCAAGAGTTCTGAAAGAACTCAAATGTGAAATTGATAAACTATTAACTAACTATGGTTTGTAACCTGTCCTTTAAATCAGCTTCTGTACCCAATGACTGGAAGATAGCTAATGTAACGCCAATATTTAAAAAGGGCTATAGAGGTGATCCCGGGAATTCCAGACCAGTAAGTCTAACATCAGTACCGGGCAAATTAGTTGAAACAATAGTAAAGAATAAAATTGTCAGACACATAAAAGAACATAAATTGTTGGGAAAAGTCAACATGGTTTCTGTAAAGGGAAATCATGTTTTACTAATCTATTAGAGTTCTTTGAAGAGGTCAACAAACATGTGGAAAAGGGGGATCCAGTGGACATAGTGTACTAAGATGTCCAGAAAGCCTTTGACAAGGTCCCTCACCAAAGGCTCTTACGTAAATTAAGTTGTCATGGGATAAGAGGGAAGATCCTTTCATGGACTGAGAACTGATTAAAAGACAGGGAACAAAGGGTAGGAATAAATGGTAAATTTTCAGAATGGAGAGGGGTAACTACTGGTGTTCCCCAAAGGTCAGTCCTAGTGTATGCGGGGGAATGGTCCCGCTATTGTGGGGAACTTTTCTGGCTTCTGCACTACCCCGGTGAAGTGGGCTAGCGAAAGGATCCGCGTCCTCGCTCCCACTTCCTTTACCCAGAGGCCTCCCTGCCCTTGAGGACTCCCCTTCCGCTCTCCTTTCTGGCAGAGTCCTCGTAACCCCGACAAGGCTGGGGCCAGGATTCCTGGAGGGCTCGACCCCCAACCCTGCTGTGGTCACCCAGGACAGGGGCTAGGGTATCCCCACTCCGGGGTACTCTCTCTGCACTGGGCACCTCCCTGACCCACTGATCATTTCATACAATTTAAAGCAAATACAAGTTGTTTAATTAACAATTAATTTTAAAAAAGAATAAGGAAAAATGGGAAAGGTTAAAGGAAAACACATCACCCCGCTCTGTGGCAGGGAACATTACAATCAGTGTCTCTGGAACGTCAGGGCAGTTCACAGTCTGTTCCTCGTAGGTCCCAGGCCTCCTTCTCAGGCCCAGGCTGTGCTGCAGAGACACTGTGGATCGGACACTTGCTCTTGCGGTGGCCACATGCTCTCAGGCTCTAGGTGGCAGGACCCTTTTTCCCAGTGTCGCCCCCGCCCGGTCAGGGTTATGATCCCCCTCCAAGTCTGGCCTGCAAGGCCTCTTGGCTGAGGTGTCTCCCTGTGCAGGGCCCACTGCCCAGGGTCCCCCTCACTCTCCCCAGCTGCTCACCGCACCCAGCTCCGGACTGCTCCAGCCCCGGCTCCAGCTCCACTCTGCCTCAGCAGGGCTGCTGCTGCTGCTCTGCCTCCAGCTCCCTGGGCTGCGTCTCTGGCCTCTCTGGCTCTGGTTGCTGCAGCTCTGCCCCCAGGACAGGTCTGCTCTGCAGGCTGCTTCTGTGACTCTGCTCCCAGCTCTGACCTGCTTCCTGGCTGCTTGTCTGGCCCCTCTGGCTCTGGTGGCTGCAGCTCTCCTCCCAGGGCAGCTCTGCTCTCTCTGGGCTGTGCTCTGGCTTTGGGGCTGCAGCTCTGCTTCCAGCAGCTTAGCTCGGGCCCCTGCTCTCTCCTTAGCTCGGCCCCACTCTGTCTGACCCAGGCAGTTCCAGCTCACACGGAGGACGGGACCCACCCTGGCCTCCTGTCATGCTGATTAGCCTGCCCGCCCTGTCAATCAGGCTTACCTGGAGCATTGGCCTCTCGCCATTGTTCCTGGGGACTGTCAGTCTCAGGGTCCTGATTTCCCATCGACCCCTCCCCTTTTAGTGCTGGGAGCTAGCAACCAAAACACCCACACTGAATGTTAGTAAGGGGGCAACAGTCCCCTTACACTAGGACCAATCCTATTCAACTTATTCATAAATGATCTGGAGAAAGGGATAAACAGTGATGTGGCAAAGTCTGCAGATGATACTAAACTGCTCAAGATAGTTAAGACCAAAACAAACTGTGAAGTACTTCAAAAAGATCTCACAAAACTAAGTGATTGGGCAACAAAATGGCAAATGAAATTTAATGTGGATAAATGTAAAGTAATGCACATTGGAAAAAAATAACCCCAACTATACATACGGTATGAGGGGGGCTAATTTAGCTACAACTAATCAGGAAAGAGATCTTGGAGTCATCGTGGATAGTTCTCTGAAGATGTCCACAAAATGTGCAGCGGCAGTCAAAAAAGTAAGCAGGATGTTAGGAATCATTTTAAAAGGGATAGAGAATAAGACAGAGAATATCCTATTGCCCTTATATATATATCCATGGTACGCCCACATCTTGAATACTGTGTACAGATGTGGTCTCCTTATCTCAAACAAGATATACTGGCATTAGAAAAGATTCAGGTTTTTCTAAAAGACATGCTGTAGCTAAACCAAAATGTATAAACTAGATGCAGAAATTACTGGTTAATATGCTATGGCCTGCCAGATTCGATTATTTTAACAGGCTCTTCAGACCTTAAAATCTACAATTTGATTACTTCACTGGATTAGGTCATAACTGATCATGCTGTGTAATATGTATTTTTTAATAATTGATTTCCATGTTTGTTATTAACAGACTACATTCCTATCTCTATAACCTCAGAAACTGAAAATAAGTTTATGCCATTGCTGAGTATGTTAAAAGAATATAGCTATGTATTTCATAAAATATAGTGAAAATATAAAATACCATAATTATATCAAAACCTGTCAGCAAGTTAGACTTGTGGTTTGAGTGTTTATATAGTACAAATAGTTTACTATTTACCTTCACAAGAGATGTGGGTTTCTTCTCCTCTGTTATTACTACATGACTGCTGATTCCATGGGTCTGACGGGCATTCCCACAGAGAACCGTGCTGCTTATTGCACCGAATACCATCCACCCAGGTGGGGCCAGAGCCTATTCCGTATGTAAATTCTTTTAAAAGAATCCCACTGTCTCCGCAGTCCAAATGTTTGCATATAAGTGCCCTGGTGACTGCATCCATAGGACTGTTGCAAACACTGCCCCATGTCCCATTGTAGAAAACTTCCAGCCGCCCAGCACAGGCACTGCCACTCACCAGTCTCAGATCCATGAGCCCTAGAAAAAAATGCAGAAGTTGGCTGTGACATTTTCTGATTCTGAAACACAATGTGGTTTGAAGGCTGAATCCCTGAGATTGCTAACAAACCTGCACATTCTTCTACAGAAGCAACATTCATTTAACAAGTCAGAGAGACTTTTCTGGAGACCAGTGACAGACATATTAACAATGGAATTGTTATTTAAAATACACCGTTCACCAACAGTTACACACAGTGTTACCCAAGATTCAGAATTTAATACATGTTCTAAAGCTAAGGTAATAATACAATATTTCCAGTACCCATTAATATTAACTGTTGTCAGTGTAGACTTTTTAATGGTGACATTGCAGGTGGGTAGGTTAGGAAGAAAGACAGACAGAGAAAGGGAAAGGGAGATAAACTTTCTATTATCCTCATCTCTCTTCAAACACCCATATACTTCACTAAATCCCCTGGTAACCAAACTCATGAGATCATTCACAGAACATACCTGAGCAGAGAACTCCTGCGTCCTCTTTGTGTCTGCAGTTGTGCTGGCCCCAGCCCCCGGAAGGACACTCCCAGAGATCAGATTCGTTCCCAGAGCAGTTCACATCATCCAGCCAGATCTGCCCGGATCCTTGCCCATAATGAGCAGAGAGAGTTGCATTGATGGCGTGTCCACATCCCAGTTGACTGCAAACAACATTGGAGTCTGGAAGGTCCCAAGAATCATCACAGACTGTTCCCCAAGTGCCATTGTAATAAATCTCCACTCTCCCGGCACAGCGACCAGGCCCATCCACCAGCCTGATCCGCCTGCTCCCTACAAGGATGAAACCCAGTGGGTAATATGTAATATAATGATAACTGAACAGCTTCCACACAAATCAATGACACTGCTCCAATGGCTGAAATATTGAAATGCTTTTAAAAGTATGTCTTTAACAAGAAACATAAAGAGAAGTCTGCAGAGTTAGAAAGTGATTAATGCATGGTAAAGAGATCTTAAAAGTGCGTAAGGAAATAAGGCCTAATCCCAAATGCTTGACTTACCTCGGAGAAAGAACTAGCTGAGAGTTTGTGGATTTGCAGAACCAGTTGTGCCTTCAAAACTCAAATCTTTTCAGACGTATTTGAAAATAAGTTTAGAGGGCATTCAAGGAATTATTAGCTCACACATTTGCTTAAGTACTAATAATTATGTTTGTAAGTGCTGAAGAATTGGGAGGTACTAGAAGATTAGAGGAAAGCAAATATGGCACCAATTTATTTTAACAATTATGTAAGAAAGACAAGTGATCCTGATTACTACTGTCCTGTAATTTATATTCCTATCCTGAATCCAATGTAACCATAAGCCATTAGCAGCTGAAATTTACAAAGAAACTGGTCATGCTAAGTACTTTATACTGCTTTTTAATAGCTATCACATCAATGGATGATAAGAATACAATAAATGTAATAACTCTTCATTTTAGTAAAGCATTTGATAAAGTTTCTCACAAAATCAAGCTTTCAGCATTCAGCATTCTGACTTAGATATGATTTTGGCTAGGATGTGATCAGCTGCAGGGCTGAATACACAATGTAATGATAAAATGGCAATGGGTTATGTATAGTGAAAGTCTCAGATTACACAAAACTGGGAGAGACTGTGAACACTGAAAAGTGGGAAATCATAAGCAAAAATATAAAGCCCCATTATATACTATTAACTTTTAAGTATAAATCCACACTAAAGTCAAAGGGGAATTGTGCTTACATCCTGATGACACTATATGACACCAAACTGTGGCTCGCAAGCCACATGCAGTGCCTTTACCATTAAATTATGGCTCGCAAGCCCCCTCCACCCTCCCTTCTCTGCCTACCAGGCCCGGGGGAGGAGGGGAGGGGAGCTCGGGACCTCTGCCTTGCAGTGCGGTGGTGGGGTAGGAGCTTCTGTCCAGCAGGGTGGCGGGTCTCGGGACTTCAGCCCTGTGGGGTGCACTTGCCGAGGCTCGGGGCTTCTGCAGGAGTGGGACTGAAGCCCCAAGCCCTGGCTCCCGGCAGGTGTGCTCTGGCTCTCGAACTTCTGAAGACCATCATACATGTGGCTCGGCGGGCCAGTACTTTTAGCCACCCCTGCTATATGGCCCTTGGATAAGGAAATCAAAATGAGATTCAGTTCAGAAAAATGGAAGTGAATATGTCTGGGGAAAAATAATATGAAGCACATATAATCATTGGGATCAGCTGAGAAGGAGCAAAAGTGAAAGAGACCTAGTGGCAAGAAAGGAAAATAGAATAGATACGAGTCTGCAATCATGGGCAGCAAGTATCAAAGGCAGGGGGAGGCTGTGCCTCCCCAAACAGTCTAGCGTGGTTCTGCCCACGCTCCGCCTCCAGGCCAGGCCCCCTCCTGCTGTTCACAATGATCTGCCCTGGCTGTCCCAGGCTGGAACTCAGAGTAGCTGGCGCTGGGGCCACGCTGCCCAGTGCACTGGGGCTGGGGGCGCTGCAGCCACACAGCCTGGCACTCTGGGGCTGGCTGCCCGGCGCACAGGGGCTGGAGGTGCTGTGACCACACCACCCGACTACCTGGAGCACTGGGGCTGGGGCCTTGCCCTCCGGCTCCCTGGCGCTAGGGCCAGGAGCCACGGTGGGGTGCTTTGAGCTCCTGGGAGGGGGGGCAGAACAGGAGGGAGGCACAGAACAGGAGGGAGGTCCTTAGGCACAAGGGGAGGGAGAAAGGGGGGGTCACAAGGGGAGGGGCAGGGCCTTGGGCACAAGGGGAGAGGCTGGGGGCTAACCTCCCCAAAGGCCAGATCACCAGCCGCCCATGTCTGCAATGTGATACAACTGCAAGAAACTAAGCTGTCTACTCTAGGCTGCCTGCATAGAGGCATCATATCGGAGAGCCGGGAGAGGAGAGTGGTTCCCAGTATGGTTCTGAGAAGAACTAGTTGAATTTTTCAGACAGAAACATTTTCCATTGGAAAATGATGATTTGACAAAATTGCAACAATTGTATTAATTTTTTCAGTTTTAGATCAAAATTATCAAAATGTATTGTTTCGGTAATGCTGAAATGATTAATTTCTGCTTTATCATTTCTACTTTTATGTTACATTATGTCATATTACAATTATAATAAACATAAAAGTCAAGGCAATGGGGTCAAAACAAAATGTTGTTTCAATTTTTCTGAAACAAAATTTTTGAATTTTTGCTTGTGTGAAATTTCAAATTTTAATTTTAATTTGGAGGGAAAAAAATCAAAATTTCCCAGTTTCCTGTGGAATGGGAATTCTGGTTTCTGACTCTCTCGAATTCTGAGGAGCACACCCGTGAACACCCCTGCCTGATCCTACTCCCTTGACATCATGAGGGGAAAATATGAAACAATCTAATGTGTCTTTAGAAATCTATTTATTGTACATTGGGACAGCAAATACCATTATGCATTAACCATAAATGTAAGTTATTGTGTGGTGTCATTACAGGGCAGAGTTAAGGTTGTCTATTTCCAGGAATCTACTACCACTCAGGACAGGGCTCTCATCACTGGGCTATGAGATGACATCCTGATGTGGGTCTCTCTCCCATTGACATTGTTCCACTTTAATTAAATAAATATAATTGGGCAGAGAAAGAATCATGCTATTGCCTAGAGTGCTCATCCTAGAGGCAGGAGATCTCTGTTCAAATCCCTCTCCTCATCAGGGAAAAAGGGGACTTGAACTGGGGATTTCCCACATCCTAGGTAAGTGTGTTAACCACTGGGATAAAAGCGGCACTCCTCCTTTCTGTTTCCTCCCTCCCCACACGCCTTTTTGCTGTTCATGGAGTTTGGTGTCCTCTGAGCATGTCTACCAGATAGGACTCCTCTTCGGCTCTGTGTAACTGACACAGTGTAAGTTACACAGAGCCGCCGCGGCTGGAGGCTCTGCTCCTCTTCGGCTCTGTTTAAGAGCCGGGCTGCCCGAGCGCTACCGGCTTCGGGCAGCCCCCGTGCCTCCGGACCCTGCGCTGCCGGAGGCCGGGAGGGGAAGTGCCCGGCTGGGGGCGCAGGGTCCGGAGGCATAGGGGCTGCCCAAAGCCCGAGCGCTACCGGCTTCAGGGTTTGTCGGGCAGCCTCCAGACCCTGCGCCCCCGGCTGGGCGCTTCCCCTCCCGGGCTCCAGCTGCACTGAGGAAGCGCCGGCTGGGGGCGCAGGGTCTGGGGGCTGCCCGGCAAACCCTGAAGCCGGTAGCACTGGGGCAGCCCTTTCCCCCTGGCTGGGAGTGGAAGGGAGGAGGGGGCGGAGTTAGGGTGGGAAAGGGGCAGAGGTGGGGCGGGGCTAAGGGTGGGGAAATGGGCGGGGCCAGGTCCCGTGGAGGGTCCTCTTTTTTTATTTATGAGATATGGTAACCCTATCCTATCTCATTCCCACTTATTGTATAGGGTGCCTAACTCAGGTGTTGTAAATCACATCATTCTTGTGATTTTCTAAGCTCTTAAAAGATAAGTTTTGCAATGCCTACTTCCCTTTGTGGGTCCAGGCTTTAGTGATCTTTCTTTGAGCTCTCACATCTCTATTGTTTGCAACAGGTCTTTGCTATTCAGCAGAATCTCCTGTGGCTACAGCACTGCCTTTTCCTTGTCCCATGAAATTCTATTTAGATTTGGCTAAGATATACAGTGTTCAAATTGCCATTTCCCTTCTCTCATTTGAGTTCCTCAGGAAAATGTTGGCAGCCTGTCAAAATCACTGACCCTTCTTCCCATGCCGGGCTAACACTATCATCAAAGCAACAGCAGCAGCATTTGCTGTTCTGTGACCAGCATGGAGTTACCAGAGCAGCTGTAGAGGGGGAAGAGAGCAGGGCTGGATTCCTGCCCACTCCTCTGTAAATCCCCAAACCCAGCACTTGGCCTCAGTGGCCCATTTACCACTACACCCCACACTCTTGGGGCAGAGCATGGGACTAGAACCCCAAGAACCTGGCTATGGAGTAAAAGAGACACAGAGTGGATTTCCCCCAGCCATCCTGCTGGTGCAGCACACGGTCCAACAGAAAATCACACAATCTGGGGTAATACATGGAGTGGGAGTTCCCCCAATTTTGAAGGTGAGGGAGAGAGAGCCAGACCGGGCTGGATTTCCCCACAACCACCATGCAGATCCAGCAACCCATCCCCATTCTTGGATAACAGCCTTCTCCTGCTGCTAGCTAATATTGTTAGTTCTGCAGGTTAATAGTAGCAGCAATCTGGGCTCTAGTGCCAAAGATATGAAGTAGGGGTCAAATCCCACTGAGGAGTCACAGGGGGAGGTGAGTGGTAGGGGTGCATATAATAGAATTTGGTTTTACCTTTCTCTTTTTCATAGGAAATTTCACATAAAACTACATTTAAAAAATATTATTTGGGTTGCAGATTCAAGCTGTCAAAAGTTATGAAATAGATTTACGTTTGCTAGTGCAACCTTAATATGGGCTCTTTGTGCATGTGCATTATGATACAGACTTGGAGTATGTGATCACATACTATTTTTTTCACAGACCCCCTGCCTCATTCAGTGCACAGGCTGGATTGTGCAGAATTGCTGAATTGCTGCTTTGCATCGGCACTTAATTGCTAATGAAGTTATGCTGTTGTTTCTGCATATAACACACATACTTTTACTGGAGACAGTCCATAATGTGAAACTCAAATCCATATCTGTTTGAGATCTTAGCACAAGGTGGGTGGAGGCAGGCCCCAGGGTGGGTCATGTACCTATTGGACAAGGACAGACTGTTTGTAAAATGTTTACAGTAAGTCACCTGAGCAAACGACACCGGCATCCTCAGTAATTCCTGCCTGGGCTGTCTCAAACGCGGAGATGTTGCAGAGAGTCAGACGAGTCTCATTTCCTGCACACTGGACATTTCTCAGCCCCACAGGGCCCGTTCCTCGCCCAGACTTAGGGGGGTTATAAGCTTTCTCAGTAACTCCGCACTGGAGCTGCCTGCACACCACGCTGGCATCGTTCGTGTCCCACTGGTCATCCAACACTCTGCTCCACACACCATGGAGGGAAATCTCGACTCTCCCATCACAGCGGCTCTCTCCATTCAACAGTCTGAGTGATTCCGAATGACCTGGGCCCAGGAGAGATGGGAAATCGACTGTGCACATTAGGAACAATACAAGCTATAGTAGTTCAGTGAATTAAATGACCCATATTCAAATCATTGCATTGATACAGGCATCTGCATGTGTCATAGTGATCATGTATGGCAGTGGCATGTGTGACACAGAGATCCCTTAGCAAAGGCTCCCCAGTCCTTTGAAATTCTGTTCTCAGACCTGACAAACTCACTAAACCAAACACACATCTTGTAAGGAATTTATCCATAAGGGGTAACAGGTAAGTATCTACAGAAAGCCCGTAACTTTATCACGACTCAGAACCATTATGAGATGTATGTGCAGGTAACATTTAAGGAATCATGGAAGTATATTGAATGTAGACTTTACAGACTGGCAGTAAAAGTTAGTCACCAGGGATAACAGGTCTCAGTGACGGCCCATTCAAGCAGGCAGGAGCTGTCGCCCCTCCCTGGTTAGCTGGTGAGGTAATGCAAGGCTCAATTGCTCCATTCCCAGACTATCAACGGAAAACCATCAGAGACAACTGCAAACAATCAAAACCAATACAGAGGTAAAAAAGGTAAAAAAAGGAACAATACAACAACAGGGAATCATCCTGCCTATGAATATAGACAAAAGACTGATTCAGTATAACACAGAGTGGGAGAGGCATTCTGGATCCTGTCACTGAGGAGACAATTGTTTGTACAAGTTTGCATCCTGATTCCTGTGAAGCCAGACAGCACTGTAACAGACTTAACTTTTCCAGGAAATCTATTTTTTAGATAGGAAAGATAACTGTTGATAAGTGTAGGCCTTAGGTTGTGTTTTATGATTTTGTTTTATATTGTAACCATTTGTTTTCACCACTCTCTCTTGTTTCTAGTGAACTTTCTTTCTTAATTAAATTTTCTCCTGTTTTATTATAAGTGCTTACAAATGCTGTGTGTTATACAGGAGTTTACATTAAAACCAGTAAACTGGGGCACATTGCACTTTTGGAGAATCTGGGACTTCTGTGAGTAGCCAGTGTCAGGGGCTGGATATCACAGGGGAATGATTCAAAGGGACTTGGAGACTAGGATGCATCTCTTGTTAACCTGCAAGGCAAAGACATGGCTGACATAGCCCAGAGGAGAGTGTTTGAGTGACTAACAGGCTGGTGGTGTTAGGGATCTAACACCCATCCACCATGGACAAGGCAACCTCTTGCTAGAGGCAAGAGGCTACTAGGTGCCCTGGGTTCCTCAAGAACCCTCACAGTTTGATCAGAGTGTGCCCACAGTGCACAACAATACAGCTATTCTCTGCTGTAGACTATGGGGAGAAAAGTACAACTTAGAACAGCCCTGAATCTGCTCTTAGTTACACCAGGGTCTGGGCAAGGCCCTACATGGCACCAGAATAAAGAATGTAAATGCGGCTTAAAGCTGCCTTCCTTGCCACCCAAGTGCAGGAATGGAGTGACTGAGAATCAGGTCTATGGTCTCAGTGAGACTTAAATACCTTGAAGACAGAGAATGGTACCCTGAGTAGGCAAATGGGTGTTGTGACTTATCTAAGGGAGTTTGGCCAAGGGATATTAATGGCTTGTGGTGATTAAGGAAACAATCCAAGGTGCTCTGGAGAACAGTGACCAGTGAGTCTTTATGCCAAAATCTCTAGAAAGAACAGAAGAGAGAGAGAGAGAGAGAGAGAGAGAGAGAGACCCTCTTTA
The DNA here is from genome assembly GCF_013100865.1 of Trachemys scripta elegans. Classification (NCBI taxonomy): domain Eukaryota; kingdom Metazoa; phylum Chordata; order Testudines; family Emydidae; genus Trachemys; species Trachemys scripta. The sequence continues at coordinate 137,837,403 of NC_048298.1, forward strand.
CAATGGGGAAACTCTAGTACATGGTCCCACATAGTTTGTTTTGTTTGTTAGTCTTGATTTTAACACAAAGAAATGAACTAATAGATCCAAAATATGGTGCGGTGGCAGCCACTGCATACTTATGGTTGGGACTGAGTTTCTTTTATAATTTTGGCCGCCCTCCTAACTTATCCTAATAAAGGAGTATTGGCATCTATATTTCCCATTCAAATCTGTGGTAAAGGACCATTTTCACTGTCTAATTTAAAGTAAACCAGTTGAGGGTGTACCTTAAAGTACAAAGGGGTTCACCAGTCTAAAAATCATTTAATGTTTCATAGCTTTGTTTCTTGACAGAACAAGAAGCAATGGTCTCAATTTGCAGTGGGGGTAGTCTAGGTTGGATATTAGGAAACACTATTTTACTAGGAGGTTGGTGAAGCACTGGAATGGGTTACCTAGGGAGGTGGTGGAATCTCCATCCTTAGAGGTTTTTAAGGCCCGGCTTGACAAAGCCCTAGCTGGGATTATTTAGTTGGTGTTGGTCCTGCTTTTAGCAGGGGATTGGACTAGATGATTCACTCTGCATCATGAAGAGGAGCAGAGTTGAGACTCGGGGGCTGACCTGAGGGGTGGCACCTGGGAGGGAACAGAACTGATGGGTGGCTGGGTAGGGACAGAACTATTTGCTGGGCAGGGCAGGGCACAGGCAGATGTCAGGGTGAGAGCTCCTGCAGCCGGGGCCAAAATCATCTTACCCAGTGCAGTGGGGCAGCCACTGGGGCACTCTCTGTACCAGTCTGATGAATTGTATCTCTGTCCTAGCTGCTCCTTTCTGTTGGAGGCTAATGTTCCTATTCTTCTTGTTCAGTCTTAGTACCTTCCATGATAAATGGTCTGGTAGGCAACGTTGCTGAAGTTGGGAATACAGGGATTTCTATTTTATTGCATAATCCTTGATCCTAGATCATTCTTCTTCTCCCTGTGCTCTGGAGAGCAGTATTGGACACTGAGAGGCAGGTGTCATTAATCCAGCATTTCTGCTGCACTTACCTGAGCAAATCACACTGGCATCATTGTCATGTGGGCACGAAGATGCACCCAGGGCAGTCACAGGGCAATGGCCCAAATGGGGTTCAGTCCCTTTACAGTGAAATGTGTCTGTCCAGACAGAGCCTGTTCCTTTCCCAAAATGCCCTCCTCCTGGAGTTGATACAGCAAACCCACAGTTGAGCTGATGACAGAGAACGTTGGCATCTGATAGATCCCAGTGTGAGTCACAGACAGTTCCCCAGTCACCACGAACCTGGATCTCTACCCTCCCTGAGCACGCTGTGCTGCCGTTCACCAGCTGGAACCCTGAGTGCCCTGGGGAGAAGGGAGAAGGGGTTTAGAGAGGGAGCCTTGGAGCAATTTTATACTAAATCACTAAGTATCATAGAACCATAGAATATCAGGGTTGGAAGGGACCTCAGGAGGTCATCTAGTCCAACCCCCTGCTCAAAGCAAGACCAATCCCCAACTAAATCATCCTACCCAAGGCTTTGTCAACCTGACCTTAAAAACCTCTAAGGAAGGAGATTCCACCACCTCCCTAGGTAACCCATTCCAATGCTTCACCACCGTCATAGTGAAAAAGTTTTTCCTAATATCCAACCTAAACCTCCCCCATTGCAACTTGTTCTGTCATCTGCTACCACTGAGAACAGTCTAGATCCATTCTCTTTGGAACCCCCTTTCAGGTAGTTGAAAGCAGCTATCAAATCCCCCCCCCTTCTTCTCTTCTGCAGACTAAACAGTCCCAGTTCCCTTAGCCTCTCCTCATAACTCATGTGCTCCAGCCCCCTAATCATTTTTGTTGCCCTCCGCTGGACTCTTTCCAATTTTTCCACATCCTTCTTGTAGTGTGG